>NW_024081722.1:92499-555304 GCF_003009895.1 Hyaena hyaena | reverse complement strand
CCTTCACCCCGATGGAGTGGAGAAGTCCTTTGACTAGCTCCATGTATTGTGCCTTTGCTGATGGGGAATTCCCCATAATTTTCCCGAAAGTTCCCCTGCCTTGGACCTACAATCCCCGAGGGGTACTCACCCTTTCGGTTTCGTTCGCCCTCTGCCCCACGTTGGGCGCCAGATGTTGCGGACGAAATGACACAAAGGACAAGACACACACAAAAGACAGACACAGACACAACTCCGGCCAGAGGAACAATTCTACGCAAGCCCCTCTTGCGGTTTATTTTATACCCCGGTAACTAGATACAAACTGAAATCTACAAGATGCATTCCTTTACCAATTAAGGGCAAGTAGCCAAACACATTTCAAGGACAGGGGGGAGCAAAGGGAGGAAGCGACCACAACATGTTTACTAAGAGGCCTCACAATTCCAGCCTTCTCCTTACTTCTAAGGAGGGCATGTTCCCTCGTTTTCGAGCGGACCATTAAACTTGGATATTGTGTGCAAGCCTCCTGGCAGAGCACCCCGTTTGCAGGCATGCTTTGTCCAGGCAGGGAGCCCCGTGTGCAGGCACATCCCCGCGTCCCTAACCACGCTTTCCTGTGGTCACTGGCGGGCTCCCACATCTTCCTCTCATCATGCTGTTATTGGGTATTTTAGCAAAAAGTTGTTGAAAACGCATGAGTTGTTGTATCTGAAAAATTTACATCCAAAGGTCAGTTCTGGACACTAATTACTATGAACAAGTTCCTTGGAGACTCACTTTTTTCATCTGTAAAATGGGGCCCAATAATACATAGCTCACAGAATTATTGTGAAGAGCAAAATTTTAAAAGCAGCTATGGTACTTGACTAGTAGTCTTAGAAATGTTCTTTCAAATAAGCTTGAATTAAAAATGAAGTTATTTAAATGTTTTAATAAATTTTTAACATATTATTAGCTTAGCTGTCATTCTATTGTGTATGTGAAATTATGCAGAAACAGTTTTCATTATTATATCATTGGTCTTCACTATAATCCTATGAGGTAGGTGCTCTTAATTCCTATTTTACAGATAAGAAAAATGAGTCTTTAAAAGGTTAAATAACTTGTCAAATATTATCCAGCTACAAACCCTCAGCATTGAATTTAAACACAGGTCTCTCTGGTATTGTAAAATCTATGCTTTCCCCACCGTAGTTTTAGTATACTACAGTTTTATAAATAATGTAGGAAAAAGAGAAAAGAAAAATCACCCACGATCCCACCAAACAATCACAGTAATCACTATTGTTTAGGTAAATATTTGTGTCATTTAATTATTGTAAATACTTCTTTCATTCTTTTTAGTCATAAAGATATCTATACAGTTAGAAATGTTTTGGGCTTCATAATTTTTATTGGTATGGAGCTCTTATTTAACATTATAATTAACTTCAAAAATTATTTATTTGAATTTTTTTCCACTATGGAAGACATAATTTTCTAGCATTTGTTCAGGAAAATTTAATTTGATTTGCCCATTAAAATAACAAAATAATACAATCAATTAGAAATTTTATCCACAATGAGTATTTAACCTTTCCTTTAGTGATTTAAAAAGACTAGGAAATAAATTACTTGTCCTTTTAAACTAAAGAAAAATATATAATGGTAAAATATGAAAAACAAAATGGGGGGAGGAAGTTAGTCCATTGCAAATGGCTTCAATTTCTTAAGGGCTCATTTTTTAACACTTGATTATTCAAACTGAATGTACAAAGGTGTTGGGGGAAAATGGCATGAGGCAATTTATACTTATATTTCTATCTCTGGAGCTCTAGTGTTTTATGTCTCTTTTCAAACAACTAACAATTGATTACATTTATGTCACATATGGAAAGAATATGTGTTCATATTCTTTCAGTTTGGGCAACCATGAACATAAAAGTTGCTGAACTGGATAGCAATGTGACCGAGTCAATAAGACCTTTCTGCTGACTTCATATTGGGATTACTAGTCAAGCTGTTTTCCTTCCTCTGCCTCATAATTCATTCTATAGATAAAAGAATATCACATATGTTACACTGATAATTATGTTCCTTCAGTAACTAAGTTTAAAAGGCTTTGCAAGATTACCCTTTGGAAAGTAGATGGAAGCCTCCCTTTCTCAAGAAAAAGTGTAGGACAAGCTCAGAAACCAGCCTACTGATGTATCCCCGGCCATTCAAGCCATTCCTAGCACACAAGAAGTCCACTAATATATAAGGAAAACAGTTTAAAAGGAAGAAATAATAGAGTAATGAGTAAATGCTTGAGTGAATAAGAGATTTAATGGAAACTTCTCTTTATTTAAAATAGTGTACTTGCAAAGTACGGTAAATATTTCACAGTAGATGATAGAAATATGGAGTCCAAACACTGACAGCAAATCATCTTCTTTTGATTAATTTTATCTATCACTATTTGGGGTCACTTGTTTAAGCCTCAGTATCAACCAAATCTATTGATTACAAATGAATAAATAATAATTTTTAATCAACCAATAAGTTGTTTTAATTAAAATGAGAACCAAAATAAATTCAGCATATGCTATGCACATAGAAGCATATAGGAGAGACTCCAAAAAGGTCAAGTACGTCATAGAACATTTCTTGAAAGAGATGATCTTTGCACTAACATTAGAGTGTAATTGTGCTTTGAAAACAATTTTTAAAAATAAAAGAATAAAATGAGCTTCTGCACAGCCAAGGAAACAACCCAAAAAATTAATAGGCAACCAACGGAATGGGAAAAGATAGTTGCAAATGACATATCAGATAAAGGGTTAATATCCAGAATCTATAAGGAACTCACCAAACTACACGCCCGAAAAACAAACAAGCCAGTGAAGAAATGGGCAGAAGATATGAACAGACACTTCTCCAAAGAGGACATCCAGATGGCCAACAGACACATGAAATGATGCTCAGCATCCCTCCTCATCAGGGAAATACAAATCAAAACCACACTGAGATACCACCTCACACCAGTCAGAGTGGCTAAAATGAGCAAATTAGAGAACTCTAGATGCTGGTGAGGATGTGGAGAAACGGGCACCCTCCTACACTGTTGGTGGGAATGTAAACTGGTACAGCCCCTCTGGAAAACAGTGTGGAGGTTCCTCAGGAAACTAACAATAGAACTCCCCTAGGACCCAGCAATAGCACTGCTAGGAATTTACCCAAGGGATACAGAAATGCTGAGGCATAGGAGCACATGTACCCCAATGTTCATAGCAGCACTCTCCACAATAGCTAAAACATGGAAAGAGCCTAAGTGTCCATCAACAGATGAATGGATCAAGAAGATGTGGTTTATCTATACCATGGAATACTACATGGCAATGAGAAACAATGAAATCTGGCCATGTGTAGCAACATGGATGGACCTTGAGGGTGTTATGCTGAGCGAAATAAGTCAGGCAGAGAAGGACAAATATCATATGTTTGCACGTATAGGAGGATTAGGAGGAACTTGATGGAGGAACAAGGGGGAGAAGAAGGGGGGAAATGGTGGGGGAAAGGGAGAGAGGCAAACCATGAGAGACTCTTGAATGCTGACAAAAACTGAGGACTGATGGATGTGGGGGGAGTGGGGGATGGGCATAGAGGAGGACACTTATGGGGATGAGCACTGAGTGTTATGTGGAAACTAATTTGACAATAAACTATTTGTATAAAAAATAAATAAATAAATAAATAGTCTTAAAAAATAAATAAAAAATAAAAGAATAAAATGATCTGGTTAAAAATTATGGGTAAATCTATGATAGTTCTACATGGATTCTTACTTATTCTTTGAATTTGTTCAAATGCTACTTTATCATTCACTTCCATTTTGACCACTCTATTTAAATGTGTGTTCCAGCCTCCCCGAATTCGATTTCCTTTTATCCTGCCCTTTTTTCTCTTTCCTATGCACCCATACATCTTTTTACTACATCATTTGCTCATGTATTATATTTATTATTTATTGTCTGTAGTCTCCACAAGACTGAGCATTGTTTCTCTTTCTTTCTCTGTCTCTCTCTTTCCCACTGTCTTCCAGGCTCCTAGAACATAATAGGGATTACTTTGTTGAATGGATACATGAATTAAGAGCGATCCAATAAATTTTTGTTGAGTGAATAAATGAATGAAAAGTAACAATAGAGTTGGACATGAAGAAATATAATACATTTAATAATATAACTAAGATTTATGAATTGTTCTCATTACACAAGTAATGTACTATGTACTTCACCAATGTTACATAATTTAATTTTGTAATAATTTCAGAAATGAGGGACTACACGCACCTTCAGTTTAAAGATGAAAAGTGGACTCCTGAGAGATTTACTTACCCAAGGCCACATTATAAGTAAATGTTAGAGGTGGTATTAAAGTGGCCTATTCTATTCACCTTAGGAAAAGAAAAGAAAAGAGACAGAAAGAGTGACAGAGAGAGAAACAGAATGAGAGACAGAGACAGAAAGACAGAGGCAGAGACAGAGAAACAAAAACCAGGCTATCCTTTTATATACTGAGATGGAGCCTTATAAAACTGAAATTTTTAGATATTCTATGCTTTGAGGTAATGAAATTTTAGCATCAAATAACTTTAAAATAATCTTTTCTACTCTATTTTTTCAATGAGAAAATCAAGGCCAGGTATTGTGAAGATTTGAATATTATTTTATTAAATAACTTGTATACATGCATTTATATACTTATTTATAAAGATGTACATATAAATAAATATATATAAACATTTATGTATATCCAAGTTGTTTAATTATGTCACTCAACTTCCACGTTCTAAAATAAAATTATAATTGGTTTTATATAAATTTTATGCATGAAAATATTATATAAATCTACATATAAATTACAAATATATTTCATAGCAAACGCAAAACTGAATGACATGCAGAAAATGTATTTATTTAGATGTAGATAATTTCTACTTATTCATAAAATTTAATTAGCACTTAGTATATGTAGCTATATAGCACACATATCTCTAGGCAATGGGAATAAAAAAAGAAATACTGTCTTACATAAAAATCCTTTTTATCCAAAGAAGAGAAAATGAGTTCATTATTATTAATAATTTTTAAAAGCAACTCATCTTAAAGAAGGAAAAAATAATAATAAAGCCTGCATTTCTGGACAATTTTTTTAAAGAAATCAATCCTTAAACTTATCAGGTTCTTCTCTCAAAAAACAAACCTAATGAAATGTTCCCAGTCCATGTTAAATTCCAGAACAAACATTCTGAAAAGAAAGATTTCACACATTCAACAGAACCCTCGAAGGGCAAGGGTCCTATGGCAAGTTCTTTTAGTCTAAATTAATTTATTGAAACTTTTGTTATGGCAGATGTTATGTAAAATGATTCACAGCCTGTTCACATTTAAAGGTAACTAAACTTCACAGCCTGAAGATTGGAGGCTAAGGACAGGCTATCTCAGGAGGACAGTAAAACTGGAGAGGCCGATTTGTGAAGGGCATTGGCTTCTATAGACTGTTGGGAAATAGACTGTAATAGAAAAGTCATTCAACATTTGTATTTTTATTTGATTTATTTTTCCAGGGATTTGGATAAAAAGGAATTTTGAACACTTTCACATTAAAGATATTCCATATTCTTGCGATTATTTATATTATAATGTAGATATCCATATTTGCTTACCATCTGATTAAACATTAATATTTCCCTCATTGTTAACCACTTACAACTGCCTTTTGTGAGAATTTTCAATATAGTATGATTTAAACATCAATACAAATGATCAGTGTCAGAAAATACACTGATGTGAATTTTCATTTCGATCAGAGATTACAGATTGAAAATTGTAATACATAGAAACCCCTACATTAGTACAACTCATTCTAGAGTAGTACTGGTAGGTTTGCAAATCGTGTCCATCACACAACAGATAAAAAAATATCTTAATAATTTCACCATTAGAAATTTCTACTATAAGAAGTTTCTCAAAAGTAATTTATTCAACATATATTTAATGAGTACATTCTATATGTCAGATATTTTTATGGGAATTTTAACATTAACACTGATAAGATGTCTCCCAACAATGAACAAATGAGAGGATAATTATATCATCAAGGAATGAAAAGCCTTGCAGAGAAAAATAAGGCCAAGAAGGAGTGAAGTGTAACACTTATCTTATATAACCTCAGGAATGCCCATATGAAAACATATCAGGTGTGCAGGACCTGAAAGAAGTATGGGCAAAATCATGTGGAACTCTGGGAAAAGAATGTTTCAGGTGAAGAAACTCTAACACTGGAGGCCAAAGTAGTTTGAGAAGAGAAAATATGAAAGAAAGCTAAGAGAAAAATGGAGAGGAAGTAGGAGAAGTTGATGGTGTTTACAATGGAGGTATTGTAAGCTATATGAGGATTTGGATTTCACTTTGAGTGAAGTGGATTTTTACCAGAAGAATGATATGTTGAATTTTATCTTTTAAAATGATCACCTTAGCTGTTTTGTGGAGCAGCCTATAAAGAAAAGGACTAGATTCTGGAAAACCTATCAGAATTCTATTGTAGCAGTTCTGTTGAAATATGGAGCTTTATTCATCCTGAAAAGTGATATGAGTTGGCATTCTTGTGAGTTTTTCTCCGGTCCATTTAGTTTTAGAATTTAAGAGAAAAGCACATAGAGAGATGGTTTAGGCCAGTCAGAGATTTGCCTGGTGGGTAGAGAAGGAGAGAAGAAAAGGGGATAAAATTATCTGCAAGGAAGTGATTATACTAATGGGCCATGGAATCTAAGCCAAATAAATATGAAGGCGAACATGAAGGAGAGAGGGACATTATAACATTGTGAAGACAATGGATGAAAGGTTCCAATAGAGTAAAAAAAAGTTGGAGTCCAAAGAGAGGGTAGAAAAACTGCAGAGGTTTTGAATAATAAAATGCTTGCAAATAAGATTACACAGGCACAGTTATTTGTATGACAAGGTTATAGTCCAAGTGTACATTGAAATTATTAATAATTATGACAGGAATAGGATTGGACAGAGTGAGAGTAAACTAGGTTTCAAAATAGTCAGAGGCAGAGATCAAGTGTCTTGAGGGCTTGGGGTTGTTGCCATAATGAGCAATAGTGGATAATATGATCTCATGATCTGTGCTTCACGGTTGGCAGTTTTATGAATGAGCGAGGGAAAAGTAGCTAGAAGCAACACTGATTCATATTGAAGACTGCCATAGTGACATGGATCATGTGCAATAACTATCATATTTGAAAGGAGCAAAGAGAAATTAATGTCTTCAAGAGAGAAGCAGATTTCAGTTAGATCAAAAAGAGGAAGTGGAGGGAATGTTTGGGAAGGAAGCTGGAGACTGATAGAATTTTATTTATGTTAGATCTTGAGTTCCACGGAACAGAGAAGAAGAATTTGTGGACGTAGGTCTAAGTGGGAGATGTAGTTATACTGGGCATATCAAAGTCCGGTAGAGCTAAAAGCCTAGCTGATGGGGATTGACTAGGTAGATGGTTGAAATATTCTTGTGAGGGCTGATGAAAAGAAGACTGTAGGGAATGAGGAAATCCATCGTAAGAGTCCCTGGGGAAAAGTGTGATGTTGAGGCTTGGAGTGTTGAGGAGAAGGAATCAATGGAAAGTTTTCCAGCCAGAAGCACTCGGAAAAAGGCAGTCTTTTCACTCCTGTCCAATGGAAATATTTGTATTTCTTGTTAGACTCATTCTTGTTTTCAGGTATGAACCTGTAGACAACTCTTTGAAGGCAGGAAACTGGTCTTGTATTTTTAAATATGTCCTCTGTGCACCAACATCAACAGATTCAGTACAGAATAACTTGGTAGATGAAAGTATATGATATGGTACCTTATTTCAGTGCTGATGTGTATTCTTTACCCTAAACTAAAAATGCTTTGGAACTCATACATACATCTTACCAAGCAGGCTATTGATGACCTACATAAACTAGAAACCAAGTCATCATGGGATCACTATCAGAGGAGCGACATCATTTGAGCAAACTATAAATGGTACTGATTTTATGATGTTTCAACTAACATTTTTTTTTACTGCATGATGGAGCAAAAGAGATATGCATTTATTAGAAACCATGCTTCTAGTTGAAGTTTGATCTTTTCACAGGCTAGTGGTATGTGGTATAATCTTCCCTTGTGATGCTGGGTGGTGGCTGGAAGCCACATCTCCCAGTCAGCCACACGGTCATGAGGGTAATAACTTACACACTTACATCAAGTCTGTACTCGTACAACAATTCTGTATTGTACTGTCTGTCAGTACAGTATTCAATAAATTGCATATCAACACTATTATAAAATAGGCTTTGCATAAGGTGATATTGCCCAACTGTAGGCACATGTAAGTATTCAGAGCATGTTTAAGATAGGCTAAGCCAGGCTGTGATATCCAGTAGGTTAGAGGTGTTAAATGCAATTTTTGACTTAGGAATATTTTCACTTTATAATGGGTTTATTGGGATGTAATCCTATCATAAGTTGAGGAATTTCTGTGTATTGATTTAAAAAGAACAAGTTTTTCCAAAGCGAAAAAGTAGGTGTAAGGCATTGTATCTAAACAAAATACTATCAGTCTCTTCCAGAAGTGACCTGGATTCTGGATTACAGAGAAAATATATATAGAAAATGTATTTTCACACCTGGGGACACAATCCTCTCATTCCAAATGAAAAACGTCCTGTCCCTACAGTCATGCGTTGGAGCATCATCCATCTTCCACAGCCTTTCCATGAACAGAGATGAGAAAGATACAGAAGAACCACAATGTGATTCTTTGGAAGATGAAAAGTAGGACTTGAGTGTTGCCCTTAAAGGGAGTGGGAAAAGGGAGAAGAGAAAAGAAAAATGCATGTCTATATAATTAAAGCAAGAGTGATAGTAGCCAATTGATTTTCAGGTTTATTAACATCCGTGCCTATAAAGACCAGAGCAAATGTCTATTCACTCAGCGATGCCCATAACCCATCTGGCTATGAAGCTTCTTTTTTCACTTAATATGGTTTGAAGGATGATATAAAAAAAATATGGTGGTGAGTACCCTTCCATATAAATCAAATATTGATCACTTATTATATATATTAGCTGCAACTATTTCTTTCATTTAAAATATGATCGTATGGCAAGAAAACCAAAAGGTAAATAAAATGAAGTACACTATCTACAGGGACCATATCTGAATTATTGCTCACTTTTCTCTGTCTCCTTTAAACAATGTCTAACTGAGGTTCCATTTAATAGCCTCCCGGGTTTGTCAACTTCCCTTTCGATTGACCTCTAATTGCTAACTTATCTCTAATTTACTCTCTGTCCCTAAGACCTTATTGATAATGAAGTTACAGATTTGTACAATGTATAAATGTTTGTGTTTCCTGTTTTTATACCCAGGGTAAACAAACACATCTCTGTGAATTATTATAAATCAATTAAACTTTCTACTTGCCAAAAAGGGAGAAAAAGTCAAGCTCTTTTAAATAAGGCTTAATTGACATTTTCTTGCTGGATAAATGTATTATCAAAGGTTAAAATTAATTTTTCTAAACAGTGGGGAAAGTAACTATAAACAATATTAGTTGTTTTACTTGGGAAATTACATTGACATTTCAATAAACATCTTCTCTCTGCTACTGGAGGAGGCAGGGGAAGAGAGAATCAGTAGTAGTATTTTGGAGAGCTAGAACAAAGACATTTTAAACTACATGAAGCTAAATAATAAAAAATGTTCAAAACCTTTTGTAATACTTCATTCAAATGTAGGACCGCCATGGCTATGTCAGGTATTAATCTTATGAAGGTAAATTTCAGATGACATTTCATATACAAGGTTATGTAAAAATGTCTTATTAAAATTAGCTTCTCTGAATAGAAAAAAGAGAGCATTGATCTAATTGGTGAAATTAGTGATTTGAATTGGATATGAGCCTTAATCAAAGAAATTTAAAAATGTATCAGGCAATTAGTAATCTAACCTTCTAAATAATTATTTTCTAATAAAAGTTTTAATTAATAGAAAAAGTTCTGATGATTACAATTGCCTTTGTAAGTGGGTGACTCTAAAATACTTGAAACTTCTCCATTGTTTTTAATCCCAACCCTACTCTTATTATAAAGTATAAAATATACATTTTGGGGGGGCACCTCGGTGGCTAAGTTGGTTAAGCCACCAAATCTTGGTTTCAGCTCAGGTCATGATCTCATGGCTTCATGAGTTTAAGCCCACATTGGGCTCTGCGCCAACAGTGTAGAGCTTGCTTGAGACTCTCTCTCTCTCCTTTCTCTGCCCCTTCCCCACTCACACTGTTTCTGTCTCTCTCAAAATAAATACATTTAAAAAAATTAAAATATATATATTTTTTGCCAACTCAAGATATTGTGTAAAAGCATATTCTCAAACACTGGGAGGGAGCTATGCCAGCTTGCTAGCCTTTCTTGTTTCATGATGCTTGGGCTTCTGCTACTGCTGTTAGTGTGAAGATTCCAAAATGAACACTTTTACATTCCATCATCTTTTCCTCTGCTCCTGTCTTCCATTTTTTCTGAACATTCTCTTCTCTTTGCTTCTTGTGTTTCTGTTTAGTTAAATATAGAATATATTCGGCAGCTCTTCAGAGCAGGACCTGGTCTCAGAAGAAAGCTTTATTTAATTTCTGTAGCTTTCTTGCATTTATGTAATTGCAGCCTGTGGAGCTCTGCATCCCATTTTCAGCTTCTCCTGATTTTTTTCCAACTGGAGAATCCTTCCATTTGTGACTTAGTACCTGTAGAAACTTGATTTACTGGTCCACTAGCCCTGAAGCTCATTTAAAGAGCTGTACACCCTCTGCTTCATCTCACACAGTTGGTGACACCACATGGGTGTTTTCAGTCTTAGCTAATATACCTGCTTTTAGTTGAGGACTCATGAAGACATATTATCATTTAGTTTTAGTGTAGATAAGGGTTTTTTTTTAATCTTTTTTTTTTTTGTCCTGGTTGCTAGGTGTGGCAGATTCTGGGGTTTTTTTTTGTTTTTTTTTTTGTTTTTTTTCAAAAATGGTCACAAGAATATCTACCATCCTGCATACACTTTCAGAACCTTGTCATTTTCCATCAAAAGGTAGAGTTTGACAACCCTTCTGTCCCACTGAATTTCAATCAGCCATTGTGACTGCCTTACTAAATAGCATGTGGTGTAAGGGATGCTATGTGACTTTCGAGGCAAGATTATCAAAGGTAATACGAGTTCTTCTTTGCTCATGTTTTTTCTCTTCCTCAGTATCCCCCCACCACACACATTGTCCTTGAAGGGTAGCCAGCATTTTGGGGGAAACCTCACACATGAGCACATGAGAAGGTACAAGTTGGTGTTGCAATTGACACACCAGCTGAAGTCTCAGCTGACAGCCAGCATCAACTGCTAAACATGTGAGTGACTTGATGATACCATCTCCCAGTGTTGAACTGCCCCAAAAAACACTGGAGAAAGCAGAAATGAGTTTTCCCAGCCTATCTCTGAATCTCTGTGTAGATTTGTGAGGGGGAAAAAATACAGACACACACATGTAGAAACATACACACACACAGATAGATAGATAGATGATAGATAGATAGATAGATAGATTTTTTTAATTTTTTTTTAATGTTTTATTTATTTCTAGGAGAGAGAGAGAGACAGTGAAAGCAGGGGAGGGTCAGAGAGAGAGGGAGTCATAGACTGAAACAGGCTCCAGGCTCTGAGCTGGCAGTCAGCACAGAGCCCGACGCGGGGCTCGAACCCACGAACCGCGAGATCATGACCTAAGCGAAAGTCGGACGCTTAACCGACTGAGATAGATAGATAGATAGATAGATAGATAGATAGATGATAGATAGATCTGTCTTAATGGCTTAAGACAGGATTTGTTACATAGCACTAAATAACTGATACACTTTTTGTTTGTTGGTGGTGATAGACTTGGGGA
Source organism: Hyaena hyaena (assembly GCF_003009895.1). Classification (NCBI taxonomy): domain Eukaryota; kingdom Metazoa; phylum Chordata; class Mammalia; order Carnivora; family Hyaenidae; genus Hyaena; species Hyaena hyaena. The sequence continues at coordinate 543,344 of NW_024081722.1, read as the reverse complement.
TATTAAATTACTCCAGTAACCTCAGAACTACTCAATGTTAAGTACTCAATGTTAAGTGCTCAGTTTACAGATCTTTTTTAATAGTTAGTACCTCCTGTATTTTGTTTAACTTTCATGCATCTAGTTAATGATCCAATGCTAGAAAGTTCATTTTATTTGGATATAAAGTTCATGAAAAATCTCTTGGTGTGAACTGAATCACAGAGTACAAAATATAAAATACCTGTATATCTATTTTAAAGTAATAAGATAAAATAATTTTTAAGTGTTTATTTATTTTTGAGAGAGGGAGAGACAGCATGAGCAGGGGAGGATCAGAGAGAGAGGGAGGCACAGAGTATGTGAAACAGGCTCCAGGCTCCAAGTTGTCAGCACAGAATGTGAAGCAGGGCTTGAACACACAAACTGTGGGATCATGACCTGAGCCAAATTCAGACACTTAACTGACTGAGCCACCCAGACATCACAAAATGGTAAAATAAAATAAGTCAGCACACATTAGCAATATTTGCAGGATTAGGTAACAATGAGATGTTCTCAGAGATATATGGTTATATCACTAGAAAATATGCAAGTTTTATTATATTCAACCCCAAGTTTCAACCAAATGATTTAGAAATCCAGATTTGAAAGAGGGTATCAATTATTAAATGGATTTATTTACAAGATTCCACATACAAATTGGACCAGATCAGACTGAGAATATAAAAAGAACAGGGTAATTTTATACTCGTATTTCCATTTTGGCAAAAATATAACTTGGAAAAAAAGAAATTTTTGTAAAATGCACGTGATAAGAGTGCAATATGTTGCATGTAAAACTATTAATATATTATTTCTATATTTAAGAGTACAAGTTTAAAAAACCATATTCTAGGAAATTAGAAAAATATTTCTTTGATTGGAAATTAATACAATAAACGAATATAAATGAAAATGTTTAAATTATTTTGGTTTCTTTGAAGTTGTCAAGTAGAAAATACTTTTCATTAAATTTTTGAGGATTTCGGATTTCTGTTTTGTTACATAGAAATAATTAATTTAAAAAATAATGAAGAAATACTAACAATCAGGAGATATAGAGGGTTTATGTTAAGCCAAAATGTCTTTTGACTTCTAATGTTCTTAACAAAGAAAAGACATAATCCATTGTGAGAAAAGGGAAGGAGGGAGGGAAGGAGAGAAAAAGAAAGAAAATAAGTCTTTTTTGTTGAGGAAGCCAAACAGATGTAAAAATGTTACAGATTCATAGCAAAACAAAGAAACTCCTTTCTACTGAACAGAGTTTCATCATTCAAATCTAAAAACAAAAAAGCTTTAGGGGTAAAATATGTGTGGACTACGTAAGCATTAAGAAGACAAGAAATTAAAGCTTAGCTCTAGTTGAGAGTTTGAGAAAAATCTTGTGAGTGACAATGGAGCTTATAAAGCCATTGTTTGGTTTTAACTTTGCATAAATTGATCTGAATGACTTTAAAGATTTTCCTTCTTGCATATTGCTTGTACATAACATATATATTGTCCCCTATTAAGAATTAGGAGGAGGAATTGTGAGTATTGTTTTCAGGTCTTTAGGGACTTACAGAAATTTAAAGAAATATAAACTCAAGTTTGAGCTTGTCATATGCTATGTTAAGGCAATTTTCAAAAAAAAGCAATTTGCACATATATAATACCAAAAAATAAAGTCCATTGGAAAGTTTAAGTTTAAATTTTAAATATATATTTAACCTTTGTCATTTGTCTTGCCTAAGGTACCTTAGAACAGAAAGCTTGATTCAAAGGCTTACATGTGGATACTTCCTTAGAGTGCAATATCAAGACAGCAGGAAGAAGGGAGAAAAAATGTGAGGCAAAAAAAAAGGCAGAAAAAATAGGAAGGAGCCCATTGATGAAATGGCCACAGCTTCTTATCAAATATAATTGCTTATTCTTTTTTGTCTTCTCAGAAACCATAGGATTTACTGCCGAGAAAGGAAGGAGAAATGATCTGTTGGCACTTTTCCAGGTCCCTACTTATTATGATCAAAATCCACCCCATGGGGCATAGGTGCCCACACTTCTGGTTATGATACTATGACAATGCATAGTCATAGCAGATAATCTCTCTTTGTCAGTCGATTCCATATGCGGGGTTCCTGATTTGTAGTGACTTGGCACTACCTACAAACACAGGAACAGCATTAACAATTCCTAGGATGACATCTGACATCCGAATCTTACAAGGTGAAACAAGTTTGGGGTACCTGGGTGGCTCAAGTGACAGACTTGGGTTCAGGTTATGATCTCCTGGTTGGTGAGTTTGAGCCCCACATTGGGTTCTCTGCTGCCAGTGCAGAGCCCACTTCAAATCCTCTGTTCCCCTCTCTCTCGGTCTCTCCCTCTCCTCCACCCCCATGCACACTCTCTCTCTCAAAAAATAAGTAAACTTAAGAAAAAAAAATGAAACAAGTTTGATCACGTACACACACACATACACACAGCACGTGAAATTAAAAAAGAAGCAGCAGCAGCATGTGTTAATTAAAGATGCTTTATCTATTTCCTCCACTTAAAGGAGTACATTCCAAATCTATTTTCAATTTTCTCATAATTTTCACTTTTTCTTCTCCCAATAAGTTCATCATGAATATTTTTGAAGAAAGTCCTCTTTGGTGACAAAAGTAATCCCTGCTCAAAACATAAAATTTGGAATTATGACATTCTATGGCAAAAAATAAAATAAAATTGAAATAGATTTGGCATGAAACCCCCATCACATTCTGCTTCCTAGTGATTTCAAGCATTCTTCCTTGAAAAAAAAGGCAGGCATTTTAAGGATTCATGATTAGTAATTGGCTTTCAATGTGTTATTTGCAGCTGTCATGTCATTTCTTTTTAAATTGTTAATTCATGCCTTTCTCCTTAAATATTAAAAATTTTCAAATTCTTTATTTATAAAGCCAAACTCTCGCTTTCCAAATAACAAACCTAAGGCCAGTTTATAATTGTAAGGAATATTCTCACAAAAGCTCATTATGCCATTTGTGATATTTAACTAAGGAAAATAAGAGCTATAAATTCCTAGAAACTAAGTCTATCAAAATATCTGTAAAGTTTTTGTTTATTGATGTTTTTTGAGCCTGCAACATATTATCTTATAGAAATAATATTATTAATATTAATTATATTATATATTTATATATAATATATTAAATATAGTAATTATATTAATTATAATATTGGTTAATATTATTAATGAGCTAGGTAACTGAAATCTAAAGGAGACTTAAACAAATAGAGAATACAATATCCCTGGGTCACAGAGAATATTGTTAAGATATCAGTTCTTACCAAACTGATGTATAGATTCAAAGTAAACTCAATCACAATTCCATCAAGCTCATGTAGTAAAGATAAATAAGCTCATTCTAAAATGTATAAGTAAAATTACCTCTAATAGCCAAACTTATTTTGAATGATAGAACAATCTGAATCATGGTTTTACTAAACTCATAATAAAATTGCAATAATCATGCCAATAAGGATAGACAAACAAATCATGTAGATTTATAGAACTAAATAGAACATCCAGAAATAGATTGGCTGTTGCTTTTTTATTTTAATGCTTATTTTTGAGAGAGAGAGACAGAGTGTCAGCAGGGGAGGGGAAAGGGAGAGAGAGAGACACAGAATCTGAAGCAGGTTCCAGACTCTGAGCTGTCAGCACAGAGCCAGACGCGGGGCTCAAACCCACAAACCGTCTGATCATGAGCTGAGCCGAAGTCAGAAGCTTAACCAACTGAGCCACCCAGGTGCCTCAGATTGGCTGTTGTTTTTAAGAAATGTACCAACGTAATTCAATGGGAAAAGGACAGTTTTCTTGTCATTTTATTTTTCTGGAATAATTGGAAATCTCTATGAAATAAATAAATTATTTTCACACTGTGTGTGTGTGTGTGTGTGTATTTGAAAAATTACCCAAAATGAATTATAGACCTAAATGTAATAGTAAAACTATTTTTAAAAGCTAGAATATACAGGGGCACCTGGGTGGCTCAGTTGGTTAAGCCCACTGATTTTGGCTCATAATCTCAAAGTTTGTGGATTGAAGCCCTGCATCAGGCTCTGTGCTGACAGCTCAGAGCCCAGAGCCTGCTTCGGATTCTGGTTTTCCCTCTTTCTTCCTGCCCTCTCCCACTCATACTCTGTCTGCCTCTCAAAAAAAATAATAAACTTTAAAAAAATTAAAAAAGAATGAAAGCTAGAATATACAAAAACATTGATGACTTTGTAATCGTACTACTGGGTGTTTATGCCAAAAATAAAGACACGAATTCCAAGAGACACATGCACCCTTATATTTATAGCAGCATTATTTACAATAGTCAAATTAGGGAAACAAGTCAAGTGTCCATCAATAAATAAATGGATATTGATGATGTAAGATATATATATGCGGTAATATTATTATGTTTAGTATAATATTTGGCAATAAAAAAGAATGTATCTTGCCATTTGCAACTATATAGGTGGAGCTAGAGAGTATAATGCTAAGTGAAATAAGTCAGAGAAAGACTGATATCATACAATTTCACTTATATGTAGAATTTAAGAAACAAAACCAATGAGCAATGAAAAAAAGAGACAAAGAAACAGAGAGAGAGACCAAGAATATGAATTTAACTATAGAGAACAAACTGTTGGTTACAGGGGAAGGGGGAGAGAAGGGAGATGAGTTAAACAGGTGATGGGGATTAAAGAGTGCCCTTACGGTGATGAGCACTAGGTGATATATGGAATTGTTGAATCACTATACTGTGAAACTAATATTATACCGTTTGTTAACTACACAAGAAATCAAATCAAAATGAAACAAATGTTTCTTAAATATTGCACAAAAACCTGAACCCCCACCCAAAAAATAGATTATTGTAATTTTACAGTACTTAAGTCTTTTGTCCTATAAAAGACAATGTTAAAGAAATGGAAAGCAAATCCAAAACTGGAAAAATGTTTGCAAAATATGTATGTGATAAACAATATATATTAAGTTATGTAAAGATTTAATAAATCTTTATATCATTTATAATAAAGTGATAAGCAATCTAATGAAAAATGGGCTAAAGTATTGAGCTTACACTTCCCCAAAAGGACACAAGAAAGGACAATGAGCACATTAAAATTTGGACATGCTTACCTATTAGGGATATTCATGGTAAAACCACAATGCACTACCATTGCACACTCTTTGTAATGGCTAAAATTAAAAAGACTAACAATAACAAATGTTAATGAGGATGTTAAGAATGTTAAATGCTAAGTTTTTTGGTTTTTTGTTTTGATTTTTTCCTTTGAGAGAGAGAGAGAGAGAATCTTAAACAGTCTCCATGATCAGTGCAGAACCCTACACGGGACTCATCCCACAACCCAGGGATCCAGACCTGAGCTAAAATCAAGATAGAAGCTCAAATGACTTAGCCACCCAGGTGCCCATAAAATCTTGCATTTGCTGATTGGATTGCAAAATGACACTGCCACTGAACCATTATTTCTATTATTATTGTCAAGTTAAATATATACTTGTTAATTATTAACCACACACATGATAAATATGCTCTTTATAATTATTACATACCCTTGAAAAACATACACTTGATAAGTATTATATAAGTATAAGTATTATAACCCAGTTAAACATATACTTACAATATGACATAGCAACTCATTACTAGGTGTTTACCTTTGAAAAATAAAAACATTGTTCCACATACAGGTTTGTATGTGAATGTTCTAGCAACTTTATTCATCATAGCTTCAAACTGGAAACAGGGGCGTCTGGGTGGCTCAGTTGGTTGAGCATCGGACTTCGGCTCAGGTCATGATCTCATGGTTCGTGGGTTTGAGCCCCACATCTGGTTCTGTGCTGGCAGCTAGCTCAGAGCCTGGAGCCTGTTTCAGATTCTGTGTCTCCCTCCCTCTCTGAGCCTCCCCTGTTCACACTGTCTCTCTCTCTCTCAGAAATAAATAAAACATTAAAAAAAGTTTCAAACTGGAAACAACCCAAATGTCCATCAACTGGTGAATGCATATGTGTTTTATGGTAGCTATATAATTGAATACAGTATTACTCAGCAGTAGAAGGTAACTACTAATAGTCACAGCACTGCAGATGAATCTCAAAAGCATCATGCTAAGTCAGATATAAAAGATTACATACCCTATGATCTCACTTATGAGAAATTATAGAAATGGAAAAAAGCCATAGTGACAGAAAGCCAATCTGTGGTTGCTAGGTGACAAGAAAAAGGAAAAGAGTTCTACTAAAAAAAATACATGTGGAGACATTTTTGGGCAATGGAAATGGTTAATATTGTGATTTTGGTAATAGTTAACATAACTACACATATTTGTTGTAGCATATGAAATTACTGATTTTGTTATATGTAAATTAAACTTCAAAAACCTGATTTTAAAATCAAAAGTATTCAACTCTAGATGGAGAATAGAATTTAGGTCAAGACTCTGCATTAGACATACTGAAACTGAGTTTGTAAACTAGTTTAATCATTTTAATCATATTTTAAAATAGTTCCTTCAATCTTCTATATCTACATTTATCAATTCTCTAAAAGACTATTGTCCAAACATATCTTTTTTATACTTCTGTTGGTACAGAAGTAAATTTACATGGAATATAAATTCTTTTTTAATATTTATTTATTTAATTTTGAGAGAGAGAGAGAGAGGAAGTGTGAGTGGAGAAGAGGCAGAGACACAAAGAAAGAGAGGGAATCCCAAGCAGGCTCTACACTATCAGTGCAGAGCCCTCACAGGCTCAAATCATGAACCATGAGATCGTGACCCTGACTGAAGTCAGACGCTAAACCAACTGGAATATAAATTCTTAAAGTTTAATAGTTCTGTATCTGTCTTAATTAATTATGGCAATTGACATAGGTTTCCACTTATTGTAGTTACACAATTTCCTTTTGTTTAAATAAAATCAGAAGAGTCAAGCTCCAGGATAAAATCCTATGTGCTATCTTTCACGGAATTGCCTGGCAGGCCTCATGAAGACAGAGAAGTTGTTCTCTCAATTCCAGACATGATGCACAGCAGTGCATTGCAATCTCTGAAGGGTGTTGCAGTCAGATGCAGCCCCCATCTGCTGGCCAGCCATGCTTTTATGTGTATCTGCATTCCTAGCCCAATGCCTCTATTTGGATGTCCACTTCTAGGGGGCCTGTTAGTGGAGGCCTTTCTCAGATGCTCCTTCTGAGACCTTCTTATTGGATGTTCATAGGACAATTTTCTCCACTACTGAGTACTTTTCCACTCCCAATTTCTACCTCCCTTCCTTATTTCTGACTCCTGGGTTTATAAAACATTAGGGGGTCCTTTGTTAGTGTCTTTCCAGAATGAGATAATCTCTCCTACTCTATTGCTTCTGTTGATTTAGAACCCTTGCCCAGTGCCATTGCAGAAGGGAAAAACAAAACATTAAAGGAGCTAGCCTCTTTTTTCTGGCCTCGTAGTTACACTATTGCAGTAAGTGTATAAAGGCTTGACTGTTACTTTGACTTATAGCCTTAATAGACCACCTCAACATCTGGCAGCTCAGTGCTTGTGGGCTCTCTCTCTTTCTCTCTCACTGTCTCCTTCTCTCCCCTACTCTCTCCCTCTCTTTCCCTGTTTCTCTCTCTATCCAGCCCTCCTTCCCTCCCTCTATTAAAGCTTAACTTAATAGAAATAAAAAACCATTACAGGATATAAGCAGATACCCAAGTATTTAAGATGCATTAACCAAATGGTTGAATATGGGAATGTTGCTTTAGCTTTATTTTTCTTTCACAATTTCCATAGTTCTTCTTGTGGTATCGTGCTAATAGAATAGATGTAATAGTCATTTAAACACTTCCTTAAGTGTGTTTTTCAATGGTTGAAATTACTTCAAATCTAAAAAAGTTGTAGATTCCAAAAATGAGTTTTTCCCAATAAATAGAAAAAGTACCATTATAAAAAGTAAATGCGCTTAGATTAGGCTGCTCTTTGTCCCAACCATGTTTGTAAGAAAGTGCAAGTATATTTTTGTTACTACTTTTATTTATCCCACTGTAGGGTTTTCTAAACATTTGTCCCCAAAAGTTACAAAGTGTATTATACTACTTACTGAAATCTCTCCCAATAATATTGCAAAAAAAGGGTAGTTAGCACATTGGTATTTTAATCATACCCCTTCTATAGATAACTTAGATATTTTAGAAGAAATCATTACTTTTAAGTGTAAGAACATTCTAACCCCATTTAGAAATATGTGAATAAGAAATGTATCAAAATATAACTATTAGAATGATTCCTTTTAATTGAAAGACCAGGAAAATCCCTGCTGATGCTGAAACTGTTGCTGAATGGTCAGCAATTTTCTCAAATTGCCAAATATTATTAGAAGTGATTCATGCTGTGACAACTACTTTTTGTTAAGAAGATCTTTTAAAAAAAACAATAAAATAGAGTGCAAATTCACATAGATTTCTATTCCTCCAGCTGTGCAGTTACTTTAAAAACTTGCAGTAACAGATTAAGTAGTTAAATATCCAATAAATTTGAGCCAAGGGTCTATCTTGTAGGTTATGGTTATTACATATTTTTATATGTGACAACTCTGAAAGGTTCAGCACTATTATAATTTCTCTCAGAACCATTATGAAAAAAGTTTCTAGTGCTTGAAAATGTAAGAGAAAAACTGTCTCATCAATATTATAGTTTCATATTTCTTAATAGATTTGTTGTTCCTGAGTTATTTTACTTCTAGCAGCAATTCTAATATTTATTTTCTAATTAAATTCTGACTTTAGAAATTATTTACCCAGATTTAATGTAATAATGAAACACTTCAGGGTTTTGAAAATGCTCAAAATCTTTCCCATTCAGTGGAAGATTTGTCATTTAACACCTAGAGCAAAATTTTAAGAATTGTATAATTGGAAAAATTCTGATTACTCCATGAAATATTGATGTCAGTTGTTAAAAATATTGAAAGCTTGGCTTATTAACAGAATACGGCAAAATATGTTGTTTTTCAATCAGAGTGTTTAAAATGGTCTTTGAGATGAACTCTATGGGCATATTTCATAAACAGGACTTTGAAATGATTTTTAAAAGTTTCCGTTGTGTCTGACAACTTTGAGGAAGCTAGAGAAATTTTGAAGCAAGACGTTATTACAAAACAATTAAGGCCATAAGACAACACCAAGGAACCAGAAGAAGAAGAGGATTTAATAAGAATAAAGGCTCGGAGCAATGCATGGGTAGTGGCTGGGAGAGGTAGTGGCTGGGAAAGGTGGCATGGCCCTGTCCTCCATTTTAATTAGAGCAGAAAATTTACACAGACTTGGAGAGGAGGTTTTATTCCCTACTGCTTAAGTATAAATAGCCATCCTTCAGTAATTAAGGTTTAATTGTAATCAACCATGAGATTTACGGCTTAGACTTAAATCTATGGTGGTGAGTTAAAATAGAGCCCTTGTTCACAGTTTACATTTCTTTTTCTTTTTTAGAGAGAGAGGAAGAGAGCACAAAGGGGTGAGAGAGAGAGAGGGAGAGAGAAAGAGAGATTCTTAAACCACCTCCATGCTAAACAGAGGGTTCCATCCCACAGTCTTGGTATCATGACCTTAGCTGAAATCAAGAGTCAAGTTGGATGACTGAGCCACCCAGGTGCCCCAGTTTGCATATTTTCTATAAGAAATCATGTATATGTTTTTCTAATATCTGTTTAAATAATATTGCCAAACACAATTTGTATTGTGGGCTTTGTATCAACAAATATCTAAAGGAGAAAACTTTGGCCCAATGATAGTAGTCCAATATAAATCTGAAAATCTAAGGCTTGTGTCCACCATATATATTCAACTCAATAGAAAAAGACCTAAAGCTTTCCTCCTGCTCCTTTTTTTGTATAATATTTCTTTTAGTTTTTAAAACAAGTGACCTCCTTCTTCATCTAACTATTTCTCACATGTTTTTTCATATATATTTTTTCCACATATCACTAGTCAAGAGGATACAATTATCTTCCCACTTGTTATATTTATTTTTCAAAAAATTTTCTAGACATCAAACAAATGTATGAGAAAAAGAAAGAATTTATCTGTTAACTGTGTTAATCCCATCACCTAATTTCCATAGTAACAGGGGTATTAATGTACTGACTATTACTGAGCATGTTACAAATTCCATAAGCACATTAATATATAAACTTGCATTGGAAAATAGGTACTTTTTCATCTATAGACCTGTTCTCTAATCCAAACTCTAAATTTGTGACTAAAGTCATCTGTGATTGAATTCCTTATAAAATACTGGTCTTCTTAAAATTGTTTAAAGTTTATTCATTGAGAGAGAAAGAGAGAGAGAGAGAGAATGAGGGGAGGAGGAGCAGAAAGTGACGGAGAGAGAGAGAATCCCAAGTGGGCCCCATCCCCAATGTGGGGCTTGAACTGTGAGATCATGACCTGAACCGAAACCAAGAGTGGTACACTTAACCAACTGAACCACTCAGGCACACCAATGAGAGTCTTTATCTTGTCTTTCTTTACACTTTCTTCTAGATTTAAAATTCTGAGTGATCCAATACCAGTTTCTCTAATGATCCTAAACCTCCCTGTGTAAAATGTGGTTAAGATAGTTTATCTGAAGGCAATTCTTTGGATTTATATGGACAACAAACATATTTCTGTTTCTATCAATAAACTTATAAAATGTATAAAATAGTGTTTCTGCAAGTAGATTTTAAGCCTAAATCTCAACATTATTATAAAAACTCTCAAAAGTTTTTAAGTATTACACCATCAAGTCTATTTGACAGCTTCTTTCTTGAAAAGATAGTACTTAACTTCAGTCACTTTTCTTGAGTTTTATTTAAATACTTCATAAGCAAGAGAGAGAGAGAGAGAGAAAGAGAAACATTGTTAGCTGGATCTCAACAAAAATTTTTGGTACCCTTGGATTTCTCAGCAGTCTCAAATAAGATTAAAATCTATTCAGTGGGTGAGACTAGTGCAAAAAGTGATGGCATCCAGCTGTAGGTTAAAAGTTCATAGGAAAGGACAGACTTATCAAAAATCTAGGCATGTGCCTCTGTCAAGATTGATAGTAAAATGTGACAAAACGCACTTAGTAAGATAATATTTCATAATATGGCACACTTAGTAGCTGCTAGAGTATAAAACTACCTAGGATCTTTAGAACTTGAACTTTTGTTTTGACAAAAGAGAGCATGGTTTGAACATCTACCATCTTGTTGGCTTTCAAAATAACAAATTTAGTAGCATTGTTTAAATCTATATCCAGAATGCAAAACTAAGCAAGAATTCACCTGGATCATAGATATCTAACATTTAAGTCAAATAATCTTAAATAATTAAATAATTAATTCAAATTTTAAATAATTAAGTCAAATTTTATTTTATACAAATAAATACCAGAAGAAATTTTAATTGCTGGAAAATGTATAATAGTCATGAAAGAATAGATGAGTCCAGGTTTCATTTAGTTACTTTTACTTTCAGTATAAAAACTTGGCTAACTTGACAAAAGTTCTTAGACACTAAAGATTAAGTTTAAAAAAATTTTTGTCAAGGTGGAAATGTTTTTGCATCATATGGTACAAACATACCAGTATATAACAGAGTAAAGAAAGAGATCAGAATGTAAGATCTCTCTGCCTAATCTTGCTTCAAGCTTATGTACTTTCTGTTCCCTCAAATTGGAATACAATTTCTTTTTCCTGACTTAACTGCCATATATGAAACACACACACATACATACACATCTTTACACACAATGATATATATAATTTTTCTATTTCAAAATGGATACAAACCCATTGTACTACTGTGCTGTTCTTGATCTAACTCATATCAGCTTGGGGGAGACAATTTTAAATCTTCAAAACTTTTGCCATCCAGGGGCTAAATTCAGTTATTTTTAAAAGTTAAACTATGTAAATAGTCAATAAAATAACTCATAGTGTAAATGTAAAATTTCAAAAGTCATAATTTATTGATTGAATCACTGTATTTTACTATATTTATATTCTTTAAGTTAATTACATTTATTATATTTTCTTGATTGGGGTACTATGAAATATATGCTATCATATATCTCTTCTGAAATCTGTATAAAATGGTTTCAGACTTGTAGCCTGAACGTGGCCATAGTAAGATTATTTACAAAATAAAAGTGAGTAAAAGCTAAAAATCAGGGCATTTTGTTTTGAGATCCAGTCCCTGGTACATCATTGTGTGATACACTAAAATAATTTTTGAAAAGGGTAATTTGCAGCCCAAAAATGTAGTAGTCTTTTTAGTTCACTTAACCTTTAGTTTTATAATATAAATAGAGGTAAATTCTAACATTTAGTTTCCTTATTTTTGTTAGATATATGTCTCTGATAATAATATTAAAAATCAATTTATAGAGGCGCCTTAGTGGCTCAGTCAGTTGAGAGTCTGACTTCGGCTCAGGTCATGATCTCACCGTTCATGGGTTTGAGACCCGCATTAGGCTCTGTGCCGAATGCTTGCTCAGAGCCTGAAGCCTGTTTCAGATTCTGTGTCTCCTTTTTTCTCTGCCCTTCCCCCACTCACATACTGTCTTACTCTGTTTCTCAAAAATAAATAAATGTATTCCTACACTGTTGGTGGGAATGTAAACTGGTGCAGCCCTTCTGGAAAACAGTGTGGAAGTTCCTCAAAAAATTAACAATAGAACTCCCCTATGACCAGGCAATAGCACTGCTAGGAATTTACCCAAGGGATACAGGAATGCTGATGCATAGGGGCACATGTATCCCAATCAATGTTCATAGCAGCACTCTCAACAATAGCCAAATCATGGAAAGAGCCTAAGTGTCCATCAACTGACGAATGGATCAAGAAGATGTGGTTTATCTATACAATGGAATACTACATGGCAATGAGAAAGAATGAAATCTGGTCATGTGTAGCAACATGGATGGTTTTTGAGGGTGTTACGCTGAGCAAAATAAGTCAGGCAGAGAAGGACAGATACCATATGTTTGCACGTTTAGGAGGAACTTAACGGAGGACCACAGGGAGGAGAAGGGGAAAAATAGCTGGGGAGAGGAAGGGAGGCAAACCACAAGAGACTCTTGAATGCTGAGAACAAACTGAGGGCAGATTGGATGGGGGGGAGGGGAAGGGGGGTGATGAGCATGGAGGAGGGCACTTGTGGGGATGAGCACTGGGTGTTATATGGAAACCAACTTGACAATAAACTATTAAAATAAATAAATGTAAAAAAATCAATTTGTAGAACAATATAATTCTCAAATCTTTATATCTAATAACAGCCCCACTCAGTTGATTTGTGTCCATCTGGAATCCAGGTGTGTGACTATAGATGCTCACTTTCTGTTCTATTGTCAAAAGGCACAGTTTAATGACACAGGGTAATAAGAATCCACACCGCATTTGTATATTTTTATAAAAGAAACAGGCTCTATAGGCATTTTATAAAAACATATTCACAACTATCTGTGAAGGTATAGATACAATGTTTAATTGTGGAAAAGAGAAACTTCTTAAACTGTCTACCAGGTAATCTTTCTAGGCTTGTTCTTAAACAAGTTAGAATCCTCTAACTTCATTAAAATATTGATGACTGTGCTTACATCTAAAATTCTACTTCAGTATCTGTATGCTAAACAATGTCCTAAGCAATATAGGTGGTCTATGGACCAATCACTGAGAAATATTTTTATAGGAAGTAGTGACATTTAATTTCTGCTGAAAAAAATAAATGTGATACAAATCACATTTTACATAAACTAGTTAGGAATCACATCTAATATGCATTTCCAAGTTATCTGCTATCTTTAGTCAAAAATTAAAATGAAATTTGATTTACATATAAACATTTGAAATGTTTATTTTACATTCAGATAAGAATTGAATATCACTTTTCTCAAGATGGCTTTCCAAATTTTACCAACCTAAGACAGTCCTGTAAGTGAAGGAGAGAATAAAATCCCAGTAAAGATTGTTTCAATATTAAAGCTGTCAGAAAAACATAAGGGCAATCAGAGAGCTTGATTAATTAATACCTGCAACTGGGATCAAATCGTATAGGTCAGCTTCTCCAAATATTTCAGGGTTGATGAGATGTTAGGATCACTAATAAATGAAGAATGAGTGACATCAAATTAATGATGACTTTAAAGCTGCTGGGGTATTGAACTCATCAGTTGAGTTTATCCTTAATAAGAAAAACAGCAAAGAAGAATCTGTGCAATTAGAAGCAGAATGTTTGTAATAAAACCAACTATTGACAAAAATAAGCATAGAATATTTTATTTAAATGAAGGTGACTTGTTAGATAAAGTAAAAGTACTGTTATAAAAAACACAGATAATTAGTATGACAAGGTAACCAAAAAGGTAAATTTAAAATATTTTAGTAAACCTCATGATAGTTTCTAACTATTGGAAAAGTACCAGGAATCATTTGGAAACAAAGTGCATGTGAAATAAAAGGAGATACTAATCTGAGTAAAGAGAACATTGGACCAAAGAAATGTTGAGGATAAGAGTTATGCTTGCATCTAAACTCTGTGGTATTGCTTATTAGCCATTTCATGATTGAAGACACGTTTCCAAACCAGCCACATTTGTCATCAACATTCATCCTCGTTGCCCTCCAGTGCTATCATGCATCATGGTCCAGGATGTCTAATCATTCAGTTCCCCAAACTGGCTGATAGTGCATGACCGTTTTCTCCCTCTCATTTCCTTTCATCTAACTACATCTTACTACTCTGGTTCTCAGTTTAGATGCCACTTCCTCTGGGAAATCTTTCCTAAATTTCCTTCTGGCTTAAGACTATCTCTATGTGCTTCCATAGCACCTTGTAGGACCCACTGTAACCCTCATAATCTTGCCTGACCTGTCTATCTCTACTAGGTTCTTGAAGAAAATGAATCTGTCTTTCTTGTGTACCATTCTATCCCCAGCATCCAGCAGAGTTCTCAGGAAATATTTACTGAGGGCATGATTGGACTCAATGGTCCTTGGTCTATTAAGCTTCTTGATTAAAATATTAAGCCATTTGCATAGGAACATGTACAGGAACAACTCATCCGACCTGTATGGACCCTATTTTTCAATATCAGTTGCAAAGCAGTTTCACAAAACAAAGCCCATGGACTACCTCCGTTAAAATCATCAGGGACTTTGTTAAAATAGCTGTCTTGTATCCCACCGAGTAACATTTCAAATAAAATTTTGGAGGGTGGTGGGTGGCTCAGTCGGTGGAGCATCCAACTTTGGCTCAGGTCATGATATTGCCATTTGTGGGTTCAAGCCCTGTGTTGGGTTCTCTGCTGACAGCTCGGAGCCTGGAGCCTGCTTCAGATTCGGTGTCTTCCTATTTCTCTGTGCCTCCCCTCCTCATGTTCTGTATGTCTCTCTCAAAAATAAATAAACATTAAAAAAAAATATTTATAAAAAAGAGACCACCTTGAAGTTGCACATAATACTTTTAAAAAAAACAATTAAATTAAATTAAATTAAATTAAATTAAATTGAATTAAATTAAATTAAATTGAATTTCTGGACATAGACTCATGAAGTTCCTAAGCACACTAAAATTAAGGAACCCTGCTGAGAAGGATGTGTGTCAAAGGATGGGTTATATGGATTCTAGGATGCATAATTTTATCTATATCACTATCTCACAAAAGTAGTGGATATAAAATTCTTAACTCACAGATCCATAGCAGTTTTATACAGAAAAAAGCCACATATGTACATATAAATAAACTGACCAGAAAATTCTTTCAAGTTGCATAAAATAATATTTTAGAAAGTGACAGAAACAGCAGCATTGAGCAAATGGGCAGATACACTAATCCACATAGATCCTGTATCGTCAGGCATGATTTGTCTACTTTTATACCACCCTGAAACTTAGTGGCTTAAGATATTCTACTAGTGAGCTACTCAGGAGGGATAAACTTATAGTAGTTTCAGATCCAATGGTTGTAGGACACTATGATGAGAGATTGTCGTGTGTGAAATAAAACAATCCAGGCTTGATCAGGCTAAGGCCCAGGCTTGACACCTGTAGCAATATCTTTTTAATTGGTGAAAGAGAAACATTATCCCCCTGACCATCCTCACTTTAAAGTACCACAGGTTTTTTGTTTCTGTTTTAGTTTTGCTTTAAAAACACCTCATTTAAACTGTGTCACATAAAAGCAGTTCTGAATTATTTCAAAAGTCTTAATTGTTAACCCAAGCACATTATTTGAAAGAGAAAATAGCTAGTAAATATTCTTTTTTAAAGTTATTTATTTAATTTTCAAGACAGGGAGAGCTAGCGGGGTAGGGACAGAGAGAGAAAGACATGGAGAGAGAAAAAGAAACCCAATCCGACTCCACACTGCCAGTGCAGAGCCTACTGAGGGGCTCAAACTCATGAACTATGAGATCATCACCTGAGCTGAAATCAAGAGTCAGACGCTTAACCAATTGAGCCACCCAGGTGCCCTGTTAGTAAAATATTTATCAGCAGTGTGGCTATGTGCCCTAGTTTGCCTGAGATGGTCTTATTTAATCCTACATTCCTACTGTAATTATTAATACACTTTCATTCTCAAAAATGCCTCAGTTTGAACAATAAATTTTATGACATCCAAATTTTAAACAGTATTCATAAGTGGCATGAATCCTAGAAAAGTTTTTGGAAAGAAGATGCAATTTTTCAGTAGCAAAGTTCTTGGTTTGTATCAAAATTTTGAAACAAAATGATTACATTACTAAATTACCAATTATTTTTGAACAACTGTAATCTCCAAGAACATCTGGAAATAATCACAAAAGCAAATAACAGAAAATTTACGATATTCTATCTCAGGCTGGCCATCAACCCCACTCAAAATCATTTGACATGCCCTTTGTCAATGTCCATCCTCACTCCCCTCGATTGTACAGATTGTTTCTGGAGCAGTAGATGGACTATTAGATTAAGCAGCAAATTTCTAATTTTTTGTGCCCGTGTTGAATGAAATTAGTTTTTGCCTCATGTTTTAATTTTAAGGGAAATGTAATAGTGATAAACAGAAAACAAAATAAAGAAAAAGTAATTCCAAGTGATGGAAGAAATTTCTAGACAATACTCAGTCTAGTTGTCTTTTCTTGGCTCATGTTAGCAAGAATTATAAAGTCTCGCGGTAATCCAGGGAGAAGTTTTAAAAATCATTTGATACTATTTTGAAGATTTCACTTGGAATTCCTGCCGGTGCTCAACGAAAGTCATTCCTTAAGTACTGGAACAGATACATAGATTGAGAGGCAACTTCAATAAGCTCTTACAAAAGTTAGATTCGAGACTCTGCCAGGTGAAGTATGGGATTTAAGAGCTTTATTTGAAATATATTTCTTATTGTTAACTGACAGAATAAGAGTTAAATAACTCATAAAAACCAGTTCCTCTTAAATGTAACTGTGCATAAATAGTGAAAATTAATCATCCATCATTTGTGCAACATTGGCCTGATGACAATCAAACACTTGTAATCTTGTTTATTTACTGTGAAGATGTACACTTCAAATTTTACTTTTTAAATACTTTAGCTGAGAAGGGTTTATACTCAAACATGACACTGAGTATCACCTATTAATTTCCAACCTTCTTATATATAGAAAAACAACTAATATTTGTTGAGTCCTTCTTTTTTTTAATATTTTTTATTTATTTCTAGGAGAGAGAGAGAGAGAGACAGCGTGAGCAAGGGAGGGTCAGAGAGAGAGGGAGATACAAACTCTGAAATTGGCTCCAGGCTCTGGGCTGGCAGTCAGCACATAGCCCGATGCGGGGCTCGAACCCACGAACCGCGAGATCATGACCTAAGCGAAAGTCGGAAGCTTAACCGACTAAGCCACCCAGGCGCCCCATATTTGTTGAGTCCTTCTGATGTGCCAGATATTTTTCAAAGTGCTTTACTACAATTTTATCTCAATAATCCTCAAAAACTCGTAAGAAGTAAACATTATTATATTCTTCACCTTAGAGCCTTGTAAATTGAGGTGCAGAGAGATTAGTTGATTGCCTCAGACCAGGCTCACTGTATCAGAGCTAGAATTGACACCAGATCCTATATACCCACCATTTTTGGGTGTTGCTTTTCAATGATATTTCTATAACACGTGGTCAGTCAGTTTGTATTTTCCACTGATTATATACCACCATTTGAACAAATCCATTTTGGCACTTTGTAGTTTCATTCAAGGAATTATAGATTAGCTAATGGTAATTTTGTTAGGAAGAGGATATGTATGACTACGCATGTGTTATTAGCATACTTGTGAAATAAAGAAGACTTTCATCTTTATAAATCAAAGGCATTTCTATAAACCTTTATTTACCCATCCCATTCCATCACCATAAATTTCCTGATATTTTTCTTTTAAAGACTATACATCCTGAGCAGAAAGAAGTTATATGCACTATATTTTCTTGTTATATTTGAAAGTTAAGCACCAGATTTCATTTTAAGAGGAATTATTTGGAGCAGGGATTCCAAACCCCAAAGGTGAAGAGGACCAAGTGGACATTATGTTTCTTGTTGGAGGCTGATAAATGTAAACATGTGTTTTAGCTTTTGTGGCCAGAAGATCATAGGGAATTGTGAGAAGTGTGGCAAACTAGAATATGTATGCCCAGTCTAAAGGCACAAGGATCATTAAATGCAGGAACAATAGCATGACTATTTCTAGGTGAAAATCATATATGCAGATTATTATATGAAATACTCTTTTTAAATGTTTGTAATAGATGCAGTTTAAATCATTGGCAATCCAAAAAAAAAAAAAAAAAAACACACACAAAAAAAAAACCCTAAACAGTCTGTGATCCAGATTCAGTGTATTCTTCCAGTTTAGCTTCTGGTCTATGGCACATACATATGTTCCTCGAAATATTATGGAGTTACATCTGGACAAATACACTGCAAATAGAAAATACTATAAATTGAAAATGCATACTGAACATCACAGCTTAGCCTTGCCTAACTTATACATGGTTGGAACACTTATATTAGCAGTTGGGCAAAAGCATCTAACACAAGGCCCATTTTAAAATAAAGTGCTGATCATTTCCTGCCATTTAATTCAATAAATTAAGTACTGTACTGAAAGTGAAAACAATAGCTGCACGGGTACAGGTAAGGTTGTAAGTGCATTAGCCGTTTACTCTTGTGATGATGTGGCTGCCTGGGAGCTTTGGCTCCCAGTGACTCACTGCCACTGTCTAGCGTCATGAGAATGTGGGACCACAATACACTAGGCTGGGAAAAGATTAGGATCAAAATTCAAAGTATGGTTTCCACTGAATGCATATTGCTTTAACACCATCATAAAGTTGAAAAATTGTAAGTCAAACCATTATAAGTCAGGGACCATCTCTACCATACAGAGATAGTGAGGACAATCATTGCCGTAGTACATGGTTCTTTTACTGCCGTTGGTCATACACCCTTCAAAAAATGTGCAAGGCTAAAGGCTAATAATGTTCACTAAACAACACATAGTAAATGGCTACTTAAGTGAATATTTCTGAAATTGGGAAATGTTTCTGAAGTAGGAGGTTCAAAATATAGATACATTTTCTGACTTATGATCCTCAAAATCTAAGTAACAACACAAACATAAAGAAATAATTACAGTTCAGTGAGCAGACTTATTTTATAGCACTTATTAGAGTACTAAGGGACAAAAAGGAAGAAGTAACTATATTTGTTTATCAGAAGGCTGTATTTCTGGTGTTAATTGAATCAGTGGTTTTTAACACAGAGAAGGTGGATAGGAATAGCATTATTGGCTAAAAGAATCAATATGGAAAGATATGGCTTAAAATACCTGGATTCTTCAGAGCAAATCATTTGTTTTTCTTTTTTTAATATATTTTATTTGAGACAGAGAGAACATATGCATGCAGAAGCTGAGAAGGGGCAGAGGGAGAGATAGAGAACCTCAAACAGGCTCCATGCTGAGCATGGCTGGATTTCACAATCCTTGGGTCTGGACCTGTGCCCACACTTAAGAGTCGGGAGCTCAACTGACGGAGCCACCCAAGTGTCCTTCGAACAAGTTGTTTATTTTTCAATGAGATTGTGGAATAAGCAGAAAGAAATGCCTATATATCACATTAAATAATATTAGAACCAAACCAGTTCAGGAGATTTTAGTTACTAATTTGTTTTAAAATATTAGGCATAAACACTACTTTATCTTCCCTTTAAATTTGAATACTTACCATAAACTCTTCTAAAGGTTTTCATGATAAAGTTGAGGAAAGAGTAAAATTCAAGGGTCAAAAAACTCTAGTTCATACTCCATCCAGTGCAGAAATTTCTTCTTTTGTTGCTAAAGAGTAGCTATATCTACTTACACAATTCTAATGAGGAAAATCTGCAATTGAATTTTGTTAGATAACTAATTTCCAGAAATCTTCACATTGCACTGAGTTCTAATCTGCCTCCATGTAAGTATTATTTATTGACCATAAGGTCTTTTTTGTAGAATAACAGAAAATAATGCTTAAACTTTTTACATGGCAATTATTAAACAGTTTGATGACAACTATCATTTTTTTCTTTTCATATTCTATCTGCAGGCTAACTAGCTCATTCAAATATTATTTATTTATTGTGCTTTCCTGAATTCCATGGATCAGTTGTCTTTACTCAATCCCATTACCCCAAGTAGAATCTGCATTTCTCTTATTAATATTTGTGGCATGACCATGAATGGAAAAGGTTAAGAAAATACGAATACATCAGTGCACAATTGTCCCAATGCTGAAAAAAATAATACAAACCATATGCCTTCCATTTTAGAGATCTAGGATATCATTTAAGTATATTAGTCTACAGATTTGCTTTCAATTTGGAATGTATATCTAGAAAAATCCAGTTATTTCCATTGCCCTTATGTCCTATATGTGTTGAGAGTGCTATCTTTATGAAAATTTGTATGAAAACAAAAAATATATCTTCTTGAAATCTTAGATATTTAGAGTAGTTCAGGAGTAAGTGGGCCAATCTGTTTGTCATCCTGTTTGCCATAACATGTACTTTATTAAATCTACTCTTTTTTCCTTTCTTAACCTTCCCTCTTTTGCAATTCTTTCTCTTCCTTAATTTCTTTATTCCTTCACTTCTCTTTCTTTCTTTCTTTCTTTCTTTCTTTCTTTCTTTCTTTCTTTCTTTCTTTCTCTCCCTTTCTCTCTTTCTCTCTTCCTCTTTTCCTTCCTCCCTCTCTCTCTCTTTCTCTCTCTCTTTCTCTCTCTCTCTTTCTTTCTTTCTTTCTTTCTTTCTTTCTTTCTTTCCCTTCCTTCCTTCCTTCCTTTTCTTTTTTTTTTGAATCTCATGCTATTGTACTTAATCCAAATTAAATTATACTCCTCAATATTGTATTACCTATTTTCTTATAAGTGACTCTGAGGAAATGCAGTGTGCCAGAGGGATTACATTAAAGTGGAACTTGATTAATTACTTTTGAATAAAATGATGAAACATTTTGTTAACCCTCCCACACATAAACACAACATGGTATTAGCAAGTTTAAAACATAACAACTGTAAAAATAAAAATAAACAATAAATATTTGGTGAAAACATCATCTCTTAATCAAATAGACATGTTTATTATGGAAAAGACAGCCATCTTGAAAGAAAAAGAACAAATATTATTGAGAAATAGAGAAAACTTAAGAAGAAAATAGTATCAATGAAGGAAAGAATATGCGTGCTTCAGGACTGTGATAAATGGCAATCCTCTTCCTCACTCAAGTTCATAATCACTTGAAAGGGAGATAACAGGTGAATTGAGGTAGATTGTCATGTGGTAGTTCCAGCGAAAAACATATTTTCATATTCATACCTATGTATAATCCCTTTCCACATCAACCTCCGACTTGGTAACATGACTTGCTTTGAACTTGTTTTGCGTGCATCTTACATGAGTGATCTTAGCTAAGCCATATACAGCAGACGAACTAATAAGCTAAACCCAGTCAACCTACAGAATTATGAAAAAAAATAAATGATCATTTTAAGCCACTAAATTTTGAGCTGGTTTGCTATATAGCAATAAGTAATGGAAACACTGATATAGGTCAAATGACAGAGCTGTTGGAGAACATAGCTTAGGTATATAGCCTAATGATCTTCCTCAAATTGAACCCCAGAATTAGATGGTCTTATACCCACCTATTCATGGAAAATGCCTTGCAAATGAAAGTCCTTCCTCATAGATGCTAAATTTGTCTTGTATAAAATTTGTAGTATGAAAAAGCAGAACTGAATATGCTCTGTGCAGGCAGGAACATTTTAAAAGAAAAGGAAGAGGTATTTGGTCATGCAAATGCAATATTATCTCTAACAAATTCAAGTAATTCACTCCTTTATCACAAAGGATTAAGGAAACAGAGAGCAATGAAGGGAATAGAAACACAGATGTCATTTTTATTATCTCTACACTTGAAATCATGAAATAGTTGAAAAGGATATTCATTATCCTCACCCCCACCATTAGTACCAACAGATGCCATATTTCCTCCTGATACTTTATTAAAAGATCTCATCCTACAATCAGTTTCTGGTGAAATCTCATGATCTGCGTTTTAGGATGTATCTTATATATGTTGTTTCTCCCTCAGGATTCAACTTAGTGTCTGCATACGGTAGACATGTTGAGTTGAATGAATGAATAAAACTATACAACCTATCTTATATATATATGTATACATATATACACATATATATATTCCTTGAGTTCACTCAGAATTGTTTTAAGTATAAGGAAAACTATTGTGAAGTTTCATGTATTTTAGCTTATGTAAACAAAATAACTACAAAAATGCATATTACATGTTTAGAATTTTTGCTTAAGTCCTGGATAAATTTATTTTTAAAATCACTTCCAACCTCTCTGCTGTATGATGGGCTGAGCTGGATTTAATTACTATTAATTATTGTTATTATTTCCTGATGTTCTTTATCAGAATATTTCATTTTTATGCCAATTAGAGTATAATTATTAGGATAATGGACTCTACAAAAAAACCAATTATGCAATGAGACTAGATGGGATTTATCTCTAGTAATTGAGTCTCACAATTTAAGATCAAAATAAGTGAATCAGAATGAAAATGTAGAATCATTAATCCCCCAGGCATCAACAATAAGGTTGAATTTGCTCTTCCACCCCAGATTAAGCTGATATTTTACAATGTCACATCAACTGATATATAAGCCCAGTTTGCCATGAATAAAACTATGTTAACCCACTTACAATTCAGCCCCAGGCCACACATTTTCCATAAACTTTTTTTTTTTTAATCAGAACCTTACTTTAATCCAGAACAATCATGTAAATATGTGGTAAATTCTCAGTTATGAAGTATACTGAGAATCTATTTAATAACTTTGAAAGGCCTATAATACATAGTATGCATTTCCCTTTCAAGTAATGTAGAATGGACAGCCACTGACTTGATATTAGCATGTTGCTCTGGTAATGTCCCACTGCCTAAACGTCAAAAATTGTGATAAAAATCTGAATTGTAGAGATACATTGTTTTAAATAAATTTCCTCTAAAATACCTGATATAGCAACACTTAAAAGTGTATATTTGAAAAAGACCTGATATTAGTTTCATAACAGGAAGAAGAGAACATGAGGACAAAGCCTGACTGGGAGCACAATATAAATAGACAATATATAAAAGGAGTACACACACACACACACACACACATGTATAAAGAGAACATTTTATACACACATGTGCATGCACACATCCCCATATATGTTTTTTTAAAGCACAGATTTTGGATAGTGAGTAGTTCTAGACAAACAGAATCTTAACAATGTGTTTTCTAAATTAGCTCTGAGTTTTTTGGAATTGGTTCTCTAATCAGTTTTAGAGGTACTGATGACAATTTCCAAAAGCAAAGAGAGCACAGGTTGTTCATTGTATGCTATGGAACAGAGATAGGCAAAAAACCACTTCTGAGTACTCCTTATCAAGTACATATAAGAAAGAAGGTTCTGAGAGACCAAATACTTGTTAACAAAGGACATTTTTATCAAACATACAGCTATAATGAAATTGGCTACTTGCTCAAGACTTTAAATTCCCTACTCAAACATTATATAAATGACCTAAAAGCTTCTATGTCTTCTCTGAAAAATAAAAATAAAAATATCTTATTTCTTGCATTCTTAGAGTTGAGACTGCTATAACTCAAATCTAAAGTCTCAAACTTTAAGTGACTAAATTACTAGTGAAAATTGAATTGCCAACTTTAGAGCATGTCTACTATTAGATAGAGGAATTTGACTAGAATGGATTGGGAAATGAAAATTGAAATGGGAACATATGGGAATATTTTAAAATTTTTTAATCTTTTTATTTATTTTTGAGACAAAGAGAGAGCATGAGCAAGGGAGAGGCAGAGAGAGAGGGAGATACAGAATCCGAAGCAGGCTCCAGGATCTGAACTATCAGCACAGAGCTCAGACGCGGAGCTTGAACTTGTGAACCACAAGATTATGATCTGAGCAAAACTTGGATGCTTAACTGACTGAGTCACCCAGGCGTCCCCATATGGGAATATATTGATGAAGCTGGGAACATTGAATCCCCAAGTTCTTATGAATTGTTTTTTAGAAACAGCTGCAGTCTCACCACCCTTGTCTGCAGAAGTTAACCATACTTTGCCTGAGGAACCCGTAATGGCCTTCATTGAAGCAATTTCCTTGTAAGCTTCTGTTGATTTTTATTAGAATCCATTTTCAGACCTTTTGTTGCTTCTAGAGCTATAACTACACTCAGTCTCAACAGGCCTTGAAAATGAGGTCAATGTATCAAACATGAAGAGGTGTGCTACATTCCAACATAATTGCATAATATTTCCAACTTATACAGAGAGACAGAAGTCTGGGAGATTTCTATGGGAATGGATAATAAGAGTATAGGATAATAGAAGAAACATAAAGTTAAATCAGATTGAAATTACTGACATTAGCCCCTTTGGATAGAGATTCAGCTCAGGGATAGAAGAAGGGATCCAAAGATTTAAGGGGGCTGGCATATTAGAGTGCATTTATCATATCACTCACCCTGGCAAAAAAACAAGGGAAGGTCCCAGAAACATACCTTTTACCACAACTTTGAGGAATAAACTTGGGAGAAAAGACTTAATATCTTTGATGAGTTGTCTGGTTGATCACCTTTGTAGTTCAGAAATTACAGCGGGAACTGCTAACTCTGAACTGAGATCCTTAAATGCAATGGGGATAATTGGATCCTTGGGTAGCAGGGGTCATGTAGTGGGACATAATCTCTAAGGTGAACGTGGTTACCATAATGGACAACAGAGTGAAAACAGTCATCAGAGGAGCCTGACTCACCAGACCTATTGTATTGGCTAGTTGATCATGGTGTCTTTAGAAGTGAAATAGATGAGTAGTTTACTAAATTCGTATGTATTCTAAGCGGAAAAGTTCTAGGTCAAGTGAAGAGAGTATAACAGA
This sequence comes from Hyaena hyaena, assembly GCF_003009895.1. Taxonomy (NCBI): domain Eukaryota; kingdom Metazoa; phylum Chordata; class Mammalia; order Carnivora; family Hyaenidae; genus Hyaena; species Hyaena hyaena. The sequence continues at coordinate 517,741 of NW_024081722.1, read as the reverse complement.
GACTCACAATCCCTCAGTCAATTCCTAGTTTAGAGACCCACAACCAGTTGAATAAGGAGGAGGGAGGGGATAGTTAAGGAGGACTACACTGCACTGCCAAAATTTCAAACTGTCAAATTTTCTCCCAGACTTGCCCAAAGAGACATGCATCCTTTTACCAGGATGCCTGTGCATCGAGGAAAATGAAATAATCATACTTTCCAGGGATTATTGGGCACTTGTTCTGAACTGACACTAATTCCAGGAGACCCAAAATGTTACTATGGTCCACCAGTCAAACTAGGGGTTTATTGATGTCAAGTGATCAATGTGATGTTAACCCAGATCCACCAGAGGGGGTCCATTTGGCCCCCAAACTATGTTGTTTTCCCTGTTCTAGAATATGTATTTGGAATAGACATAAAAGCAACTGGCAGAATCCCCAACATAGGGTCCCCAATGTGTGATGTGAGGGCAATTACGGTAGGAAAGTTCAAGTAGAAGCCACTAATTGCCTTTACCTAGGAAAATAGTACACCAAAAGCAATACCACATGCCTGGAGGGTGTACAGAGATAAAATGCCACTATAAGGGGCTTGAAGGATTCAGAGTGGTAATTCCTACCACATCCCTATTCAACTTGTCTGTTTGGCCTGTGTAGCAAAAAGATAGATCTTGGAGAATGACAGCAGATTATGACATAAACATAACCATGTGGTGAGTCTAATTGCAGGTGCTGTACCAGGTGTGGTTGCCTTGCTTGAGAAAATTAACACATACTCTGGTGCCTCGTATACAGCAATTGATCTGACAAATGCTTTTATCTTGATGCCTGTCAGTGAAACCACCAGAAGTAGTTTGCTTTCAGCTGGCAAGACTAGCAATACACCTTCACTGTCTTACCTCAGAGGTATATCAACTCTCTAGCCTTATATCATAATTCAGTTCACAGGAAACTTAATTGCCTTTCCCTTCCACAAGATATCACAATGGTCCATTATACTGCATTGATCACACTATGCCAATTGGACCTAGAGAGCAAGAAATAACAGCTACTCTAGATTTATTGGTAAGACATTTGTATGTCAGAAGATGGGAAATAAATCTTTAAAAAATCAGGAACCTTCCATCCCAGTGAAATTCCCAGGTTTTCTGTAGTGTGGGGCATGTTGAGGTGAAGTATAAGATGTTGCATCTGGCCCTTCTTACAACCAAAAGAGAAGCACAGTGCCTAGAGGACATCTTTCGATTTTGGAGGCAATATATTCCTCATTTGGTTGTCCTCCTCAGGGTACTCAGTGACTCAGATACCTGTTAGTTTTCAGTACAGCTTAGAATAAGAGATGGCTCTGTAATAGATCCAGTCTGCTGTGCAAGCTGCTTTGCCACTTTGGCTATATTATTCAGCAGACTCACTGGTGCTTGAAGTGTCAATGACAGAAAGAGATGCCGTTTTTCACCTATGTAGGTTTTTATATGTGAATCATAGTACAGACCCTTAGGATTTTGGAGCAATGTCCTGCCATCCTCTGAAGATAGCTACTTTCCTTTTAAGAAACACCTTTTACTTGCTAGAGGGCCTTAGTAGTGACTGAATGTTTAGCCATGGGCCACAGAATTACCATGAAAACCAAGCTGCTCACCATAAGTGGGTGTTCCTGACCTACCAGGCCATAAAATTGGGCATGCACAGCAGCACGCCATCATCAAGTGGAAGTGGTCTTTGCATGATGAGGCTCAATGGGGCCCTGAAGAAACAGATTAGTTTACTGGGAGGATTTATTTTTTTAAATGTTTATTTATTTATTCCTGAGAGAGAGACAGGAGGGGCCGAGAGAGAGGGAGTAGAGAACCAAAGTAGACTTCACATGCAAGGCGGGGGCTAGAACTCATAAACAATGAGATTTTGACCTAAGCTTAACCTGAACTAAAATCAGATGCTTACCCACCAAGCCACCTGGGTACCCCAAGAAGGTAACTGGGAGGATTTCTGTTTACCAGTCTTTGATGGATATCTCAGAAGGTTGCTGTAGGCTCACAAACTATTCACTTTATGTGGTGCCTATATACTGCACCCAGCAATCTGTAACTTGGCCTGTTCTCTCTTTCCAAGTTAACTGATTGTAGAAAACTCTTCAATGAAACCATAGATATAGGCTAGGAGAGGGAGGGGAATATAGCAGGAGTGACCCATGAGGAAATGGCCCAGATAAACAGGGATATCACTCCTTCCATGAAGGACAATGGTGAACAGAAATCCTCAGTGTTCAGGACTTCAAGCAGTGCATCTGGTTATTTGCTTGGAACAAGAAATAGCCAGAGGTTTGATTGTATATCAGCTCATATGCTGTGACCAGTGGTTTTGTTGGGTGGTGACCTATTTGGCCTGAAGACTGGGTCAGTTCAAGTCTTCCAGTTGCTAAGCTGGAAGTAATGGCAGACTAAAACAAAAGTCAAAAGAAAAAAAATGACTAAAACAGTCAAAACAAAACAATAGCCATAAAGCATCTCTAATTGTTATTATAAACATATGTTAGATACTTATTATATACTAAACACTTCTCTAATTTCTTTGCTTGCCTGAACTCAATACATTCTCACAGTTCTACAAGTTAGGCCATCATTGTGTCTTCTCAAACAGCAGGTCTGTCTATTGTTTTTAATTATAGGGAGACAGGCCTCATAAATCATCTGTTTTCCTCACAGATGGGTGAAACTTGCTTACATATCAAAACACTTTATGCTTTCTCCCACCATTCTGCCTCCAAATCACATATTACAAATCTTCACATGGTAGAAAGACCAACTAATCATGTTGTGGCCCCATACTCCATCAAAGCTCACTCAGAAGAAAAGAGAAGAAGGGAAGGAGGGCTATGATGATGTCTGCAGTGATTTTATTTCTTTTTCGCCTCCTTCTCTAAATAAAGTACCATATTTGCAGCTTAGCTTTCATTACCAGTGATTAGGGATTATCCACTCACGTTCACATTAAGTGCAATAAATTGTTAGCAGAAAGTTTATGACCTTCTGTAGAGTAACCAAAATGAAACCGAGGGAGAAGGAGAGAGAGAGAGGGAGAGAGAGACTGATTTAGGGAAATATGTTCAAAATTTGAAAAATGGATTTCCTTATGTCTTTTTGGCAGAAATTGAGACATATCAATAAAAATGGGCTTTGTTCTGAGATACTATCATCTTCCCAGAATTATGTACTAATTGATTTTAGGATTTTTTTTTGTTATACATAATACATTTTCTATAGAAAATCTTTAGTGGGGATAATTGTGTAAATTTAAATTTTCAAAATTAAAATTTAGGAAAAGAGAAAAGAATATTCCTGTAACTAATACACTCTTTCATGACATTCTGGCATGAAGATATGCCTGAATACACACATAGCTCTTCCATCTATGGACCTACTTTCTTCTCAGAGAATACAAATTCAAATGCCATAATTTTCATATATATTTAAATTAGAAAGTGAGTTTTTACCATTTTCTGTAAAAGGGAAAACTGCATTTTGTGATAGTCACTTTGTGCAGATAATCATATCTCAGGATTTCATTTTCAATTGGCTCCAAAGATTACCATATGAAGTGATAGGAATTTATTGAATTTCATTATCTATAGTGCCCAACTATACTTTAAAAAATTCTGTACTTTTGAATTTTTTGAACAACCCATTTAACCATTTTTATTTTTTATTTGCTATGGCAGAGTTAAAAAAAAACAGATATACAATTTCTCCTCAAAAGGCTCATAAATGTAAATCCATTCTGATATATATATATGTATATATATATATCTCCAAATTCTATATATATATATATATATACTATCTATATATATTCAAATTCTATATATATTCTCTATATAATATACTATATGTATTCTATTATTTATCTATCTATCTATGTCTATATATTCAAATTCTCAAATTTCAAGTCTGAGGCTAAAACTTTATGCATTTAAGGTGGGAGCCAAATAGAGTGTCCAACCTAAAATGTACTAGAATTAATGTCGAATACTCAAAGTCAAATATAATTCTTGAAATCTTTGTTGGAACAGAATTGCTTCAAGAGAGCATCAATAGTTCTCCCAGGTGACTCATATTATGCATTATTATTTACTTAAAGATCAGAAAGGGAAAAAATAGCCTTAATTCCATCTAATGATGTAGGATTTTACAAAGCACCTTCTTAGGCATATATATGAATGAAATTACCCATGTGAATGAACAGCTAATATGACATGTTGCACAATAAAGATGATAAAAATTAAAAATCTGTTGTTAGGTCATCCACTTCAATAATCTAACATCAGTGATGTAATTTGACCTGTTAAAAATAATTGATTGTATTTTTCCCCTGAAGAATATGCAATTATTTCATGTGCCATTGATAACATAATGAAAATCTGAACTATAATTTAACGAGCAATTAGACAGGTCCCAGGCTAAGCACTGTATATGAGTGATCTCTTTTAAGCCTTCCAACCACACCATGAGGTGAGCATATGTTATTACTATTTTCTTTGTTGTGATCAGGTAACCTAAGTTCAGCAAAGTTAATTACCTATGTCTAGGTCATAGATTTGCAGTGCTGGGATAAATACCAGAGTTGAGATTGTACTCTTATAATATATTTGCCTTATAAACACCAGGATTTTATATAGAAGCCTTTAAATAGAAATATTTTTCTTTAATTTATTGTCCATTCTTTTATCGATGAGCATTAGTTTGATGAAATTTTGATCATGGATCTACTGTTAAATACTTAAACACTTCAGCCTAGACATTCCCCTGTCATTGTAGCAGTGGAGCATATTAAGATTTCAAGTTTGGAAGACAGGTTTCCTGGATTCCAATCCCAGCTCCCGTACTTAACAGTTTTATTTTGGGCAAATCTACACTCCAGTTTCTTCCCTAATAAATGAGAATAATAGTGCATGTACCTCATAGATTGGAGATGATGATTTATTAAGTAGAGTATTAGATATGTAATAACCAATAAGGAAATATTAGCAATTATGATTTTGTGTAGAAAGAAGAAATATGAAAATATATAGAAATAGTTCATACAGAAATAGCAGTAGAATGAAGAGTAATAGAAGTACCTATAAGGAGAGTAAAAGTGACACTTTTGATTATAAATTTTTATATAATTCGACTATACATCGTTATTTCAATCCTTGGTGAATGTATTGCCCTGATATTATTAGATCTAATTTTTTTCTTTCAGACACCATGATATATTTTTCCTAATCTAAGCAAACATTAACTACTCAGTTTTATGTACAACATTTATTAGAGTAATAATCGTTTTTAATAAAGAGGTCAATGGTTGGATCATGTGATACATACAGTTCTAAACAACAAATAAATAATAAATTGGAGAAAAATTGTTCTAACACAACAAAACTGGGAAAGGATAAGAGACTTATAGTTCATTAAAAGTTCAATAAGAGCTAAGAAATCATATTATTAAGTAAAAATGTCCAAACCACTACAATAATCAGTAGAAGGTATTAAAAACCAATTTTGTGAGTATGATCAGGGAAAATATAAATACTGTACTATGGTATTTAACATTCATATCTAATATGCTATTATAATGGTTTAACCAGTCCTTCCTATTAGGTTCTTTTATTCAAAGACTGTGTAAGAAAGTTTTAATGGCATTGAGAAATGTCAAACTTACTTAAGGGACAGCTAAATTTTTCTGTAAAATAAGATCTTGACTTGTCTTGAGAACTAAGAAACCTGAATTAGATGACTAAATAATAAACAAATAAAAACAATAAAATTAAATGCCTTTGAAAAAGAGAAAGCTAAAGAGTGAAGAAGTAGCGAAAATCAAGCTTAACTGCCTTGATGTGTGTCTGCATGTGTAAGAAATATAAAATACTTATAAATTCTCCCTATCTTAAAGGAACAAATCAAATGAAATCAACATAAAGGAAGAGAGATTTTAGTTAGAAACAGAGTAACAAAATAAAACATGTTTTTGACTATGGTGATAATAAGACATTGTCCCTGCAAGTCTTTGAAATGACAAACATCCAAAACTGCAAACTTAATCAAGACTGCTTAGCCACCAACAAGCTTCAGAACTACAGATTAGGTCATATGATCTTCAGGGTTTTTACTGATTCTACTCTTCGGTGATCCTGAAAATCAAGAGTGAATAGCAAGTCATTGCAGTATTCTAACAATTTATTCTGTCACACACACTTAAACGCACCCGCACACACACATACACCCCTGCTGTATAAGGCTACGTCTTAGAGTTTTATACCCAGTTTTCCTAATATAGCCATCTTTCCAATTAATTTGAGTCATTTATTACACATATATTATTTGACAATAAAAGATAAAGTATCAGAGAATTCAAATTTGAGAATTAGAAATTTTATCTTCACTATTTATAAGTAGTTAATTTTTTTGCATACAACTAGTTTTAAGGGACAAAATGATGGATTTGATTTTAAAACTTATAATTCCTCAACCAAAAATAAAGTTCTAGCATTAAACTTTATGGTGTTCTAACTACTCTCAATACCAAAGATATACTCTGACATTTGTTTCTCAGTATGATTAACATTGATAAATTAAACACCTCTATTTTGAAACAACATCTTCTAGACTCAACCTAACTTTATTTTCAATGAATGATGTCCTGAAATGTTTAAATTCTAAATGACACCTTCTTTATCTGGAACTTTTGAGTCTTCAAATCATCTTATAAAAACTCTATGGTATATATTCTTAATTTAGTTTAAAAAATTCTGCAAATCAAAATGAACACTTATGAGCTTTACTCTCCAATCAGATGAGATATAATAAGGAGCCTCTAAGCACTCGTATAGACAAAGATCGTTTATAGTTTTCTTTCCTCATCCTCAACAAATCCAGAGCTCTGAAAGCCAAATGATTGTGTTACTCCTATATTTAGGAGTACTTGCCATACCTCTACTTGCTAGTAGCAATTACTGGCAAAAAGTAAAACTATTAAAATGATATTCCTGTCAAAACAGTTTCAGAAAATTGCTACAGAACAATGCAGCCATCTTTCAAATTTACCCACTTCCCCAATGCTCTTGTTCTCCAAATGATCTGCCAACAATTGTACTTTAATAAATACATCATAAGACCAACAATAAACCTATTAGGATACATGGCATACAGTGTGGACTTTTTTTTTTTCCCTGAAATGATGTTTGGCATCCTAATTTTGCTTGGGAGGGAAAAAATAAGAAATAGAAACCAAGAATAACTGATTAAAAAGACTCATTTCTCCCTCCAAGCTACAATATATTATGTGCTCTGATTTATTCTTATCCACCGAATCACAGGAAAACTGATTTATAAAATGTGTGTTTTTATGACTATTACTACTTTACCGATAGTTGTTCTCCTTGTTGACCGTACTGCCACATCTTACAAACCCAAGAGACACATTTTGCATTGTGTTTTAGAGCGTGCTGTGCACATTCTGCTTAAAAGGATAAAGATTAATTTTGATAGAGAAGTGATTTTACTCTAAATAGAATGCTATTGTTGTGCTGACAGTACCATATGTTCTCATTAGTCAAAATTTTCAACTGCCAACTATATAAATGCATTAAGCTTTAGAAAGCAATGTTTGGGGAAGTTTTAGTGACATAACAAACACAGGTGATGCACACAGTGACCTTATCCATTATAACAAGTAGAAAGGCTAGATAAATTATAACAATGGAAATAAAAGCTTAATTCAAAAGAAACAGGTAGCCTTAAATACTAAATTAAAGGGTCACATTAAGCCAAAGTTCTAAGACAAAGGACAACAGTGACTTTGTTGTCACCTATTGAAAGATTCAGGCCAAGACAGGTTATAGGAGGAGGAATCTGGGTTTCTGATCCCCACTGAAAAAGGTAAAACTTGCTATTGAGCCCACTTGAGATGCACCATCAAAAACCAAGCAATGTAGTAATGCTCCTCTAACTCAGGATTCAAAAGAACACCTCTCCCATCCGCCTAGACCAAATGTAAGGAAGTTCGCAGTGTGACTGACTGGAATTTCAGATGATAAGTAATTTTTAGGAAGTCAAGGCCCCCATCAAGCCTTATATATTGGCTGAAGTCCAAACTTTCATGGATAGTTCCAGTAAGGGAGAGTTTGAGGGAGACTGGAAGTTTCCCTCTAGGAGAATAACTAAGTAACATGTGTTACAAGTGTGCTTTGGAACAGTGTCTTAAGAAAGAAAATATAGTTTGTATAGGGCATGAGTAGATACTAAAATATTCTTGAAGTGAAAAAGTCAAGAAACAAAGACACTTATAAGATGATACAATGTATAAAAATAAAAACTCATGTATTCAAAATGTTACATGTCGATCTTATAAAGGGGAGTTCATAGCAAAGGAGGTGTATCAAATCTATTAATGTGACTCCTTATGGTGAGAAAAAATGAGTTTGGATTTATAATGTTGGGGGAAATAAAATAACCAAAATGGTCTCCTAATAAATGAGAGGCCAATTAAGAGACTATGCTATGATGAAAGGCAACAAATAACTAAATTCTATAAAATTAGGGCCTATTAAATAATATAACAAAATAAAACATAGTTGGGGGTAAGAATGAATAATATGGCAACGATATATATATATTATATAATTTAAACAATTAAATTATAAATGTATTATTATTTACTATTAATTTATAGTATATAATATAAAATAATATATTATATATATTTACTTGATTAATGCTTGTGGGTTCTACCTAAGAGTGAACAGACACATTCTACTTCTTATGTGCAAGACACGAAGACCCATTCTTCTTAACAAAACAGGTGAAATTTCTATTATAAAATACACATTTAAAGTTTCTGGAAATGGTCCTAAAGACACACAGCAAATGAAGAAACAAGAAAATCTAATAAAACTCTTAAATAAAATCAAGCATCTGTGTCCTCTGAACCAAGATGTGCTCTCTGCTTCCTTGCTCCAGCTCAGTGGGATGGAGACTCTGTTCCAGGTTGGTACCGCCAAGAACACAAGAGTCCTTTCCCCCTCCTAGTTCTGAAATGGGGGGTGTCTCCTTCTTAGGGAGAAGGGTGTCAGCATTTCTCGTGCTGTCCCCAGCCACCTGCTGCTGAAACTCAGTTTCAGGTGAGAGAGACTAGGAGGTGAGGGCTCCTTTTCACCCATTTACTCATATGAACATATGTAATTTGGGTCCACTTTAAAAGGTGATAAAAGTCCATGATGTGATTATACCACAGTTAAACCATTCTGGTTTTGGTGGGTATTTGGGAAATTTCCACTATGCTGCTTTCACAAGACCTGTTTCACTGAAAACTTATGTGACTCCTTTGCACGTGGGGATAAGGTTCTCTGGGGTTCATATCTATGTGTGGAATTGCTAGAGTTTTGAATATATGTATGGTAAATTTTATCATGTATTGACCAGTTTCTCTCAAAATGTACCCATTTACATTCCATCCGGTAGATTGTAAGAGTTTTCAGTGGGTGAAAAATTAATGAATCACCTTAAACCATGTGCTTGGACTCCACAGAATTAATGAGTCAATTTTATTCATTTATAATTTTATAATTCTCAGGACCTAAAACTGATACTCTCAAAGATTACAATATTAAATATTATATACACATAAAAATGTATATATATAATATAAATCACTGTAGATAGATATCAAAAGATGAAAATTAAAACTTTACATAGTTTATAGATTCATACACCTATCATACAGCTATACAAAATGTATGAGAATAAGAAACCAAAAATTTCAGGTAGTGATTTCCTTGGTATAAAGTAGTGTGGAATGGAATTGGAAGACATGCAGAGCGCTCCCACACTACCTTAGATGTTTTCTTTCTTAAGAACAAAGTTGGAGAAAAGTTATCATAATAACTAATGAAATTCTAAATGAGTTGGAACCAGAAAGCTGGCGTTAGATGTAATTTAATGAACATTGTCTTTCTTTTATATATATTTAACATTCACAATAAACTGTAAAGTGAGCATTGAGGCAATACCCAGAATGAGAAAATAGCACAGTTGTTCTTCACCCATTGCTTAACATAATATATTTATTAATAAATGCTTAAATAGGCATCTAATTCTAATTAAAGTGAATGAATACAAATCATGAAATGATTACACTTCACTACTATTTATTTTTTACATTTCTAACATTCGTGTATGTCTATGGGGGAAAAAGTATGTTTTTTTAAATTTTATTGTTTATTTCCAGAAATACTCTAACTTACACTTATAAATCTTTTAAAAAAGTGAAATCTTTCACTTTTAGGATGAATCAACATAAAAAGGTGAGATTTTATATTAACCTCTGTCCTGCTAATTTTATTACTATTAGATGTGGTTGAATTATCTATTGACCTTGGCACTGTCAGTCAGAGTTGTAAATACTGACAGTGGCGAAGTGTCTGTGGGTCAATCAATCTCCACGATGATTTCAAAAATGCCAGTTTAGTGTGAAGATTAAGTGTATTTTTTGGATATCGCATAGCAACTGCTACATCAACCATCATGTCCTCTTCCCAGCCTCCTCCTATCTAACATACTTCTTTGGCAACAGACCAGAAAATATGGAGTTCACCGAAAATTTCAAGAATAAGAAATCACTAGAATGCACAGGACTAACTGAGTAGAATGGCAGAGGATGAGGTGATAATGAGTATAGATTTGAGTGGGGGTGACAAAGCAGGAATGATACTGAATCTCTCAGCTACAGCCAAGGATCTGCTTTGTGAATAAGAACACTGAGGTACATTAATTAGGATTTTGACTGACAGAGAATGTAAGGAAAGCAACTATGAGATACATTCTATAAGATCACTTTTCTTGGTTGGTATGATATTGTTCCTAATAGGATTAAAGCATAACTCTATACTCAAATCAAGATGTTGATTATAAAGAAAAAAATCTGGGTATCTTTATTATATTTCCTTATACTGTATTTTTGTTTCATTTCATTTACTAGTTATACTGCAGTGAAAATAAACAATCAGGCATGCTATTGTTGTTTAGAAACATCCCTAGATTGTTGTCCTGTGTTTTTAAGTCAGCATATCTTCAAAGCCTAACATTACATATTCATTTTAGGCTAATGATTGGTGGAATGGATTCTGAAATTTAATACATTCTTATTCTAATAGGAAGAGATTCAGTGATTGTTAAAAGGGAGAAACTATCTCATCCCAGATTTTGCTCCAACATATAGTGAATTCAGAGCTCAGTTATCATGATCTAGTCTCTATAAGGACAAGAATTTGAATAAACTGGCATTACCCACGAGCATTAAATGTATGCATCTTTTTAAATTTCACCAAGACTCAACTGTATGGACATACTTTACTTGTTACTTTAAAAAGCAATGTTGTCAAATAAAATTTAATTTTTGGTTGGTAGGCTAATATATATGATTATATGCGTATGAATGTTTCTAGGAGTTTTTCTTGGCTTTTCACTATTCCACTTAACACCCCCACCTCAACATTTTTGTTTTTTTCCTTGTCTCTCTAGCACTATATTTTAACACTATTAAGGCTTCTTTATACCCACACTTCAGCAGTTGTAGCCACTCCTAAGACTTAATTCATCACCTACAAGATGATGCTTTTTAAGCAGATGCATAGGCTACAAAAATAAGGCCTATGAATAGATAGAGATAGATAAAGAGATACACAGGTAGAAGTAAACATACACAGAGGGGTGTATTTAGCATTTCAAACTGCCAATATATTATGTTTATTGGACACATCAAACACTCAACGCATCGAAAACTGAACTAACTCGCGCACTTCTATCCCCACCCAAATTTGCAGACCTGCCTCTCCCGCAATTGCTAACTCTGCTAAGTGCACTGCTCACTGCCCCCACAAGGAACCAGCAACTTTGCCTGTCCCGACCATGATCTTGAATCTAGTCCACCACAATCTCTTGCCTGGACTTTGTGCCATCCCTCTTGTTGTTTTGCCTCGCTCCAGTTTCACCTGCTAGGTATAATATCCACCAATTAGAGTAAGGCATGCCTCTAAAATGAATTGTAAACCATGTCACCCCTGATTATACGTCAAACTTTTCAAGTTTTTTTAGTAGTAATATTCAAATTCTTGACTGTCACTTGTATGCTGGTTTTGTCATATGCCTATGCCTCCAGACTCACCTCTTGTTACTTCCCCTCTTCACTTCAAATTCCAGCAATGGTTTTCTTTTAATTTTTGAATCTAAGTAATTCTTCTTAGCCTCTAGGAGTTTGTACATGCTGATAGTTTTACTTAGAATATTTTCACACTTCTCTGCTTAGCCTAGATAATGCTTGGGCTGGTTAAACATTTCAGCTCAGGTCATGATCCTAAGGTCATGATATTGAACACTGAATGTAGAGCCTGCTTAAGGTGCTTTCTCTTTCCCTGCTCACTGGAACGTACATGCATGCATGTGCACCCTCTCACACTGTCTCTCAAAAAATAAATAAAATAAGGGGCGCCTGGGTGGCTTAGTCGGTTAAGCGTCCGACTTTAGCTTAGGTCATGATCTCGCGGTTCGTGGGTTCGAGCCCCAAAGCTCGGAGCCTGGAGCCTATTTCAGAGTCTGTATCTCCCTCTCTCTCTCTGACCCTCCCCTGCTCACGCTGTCTCTCTCTCTTCTAGAAATAAATAAAAATATTAAAAAAATAAAATAAAATAAAATAAAATAAAATGTTTAAAATTCTGGTTAGTTTAAAGCAACATCTTTATCTTATAATAAAAAAGATGGAGGGGCACATGGGTAGCTCAGTCAGTTAAGTGTCCAACTTTGGCTCAGGTCATGATCTCATGGTTCATGAACTCTAGCCCCACTCGGGCTCTGTGGTGATAGCACAGAGCCTGGAACCTACTTTGGATTCTGTATCTCCCTCTCTCTCTCTCTTTGTCCTTCCCCCACTCACACTGTCTCTCAAAAAAATGAATAAATGTTAAAAAAAAGAAAAGGAAAAGAAGAAGATGGCAAAAAGAATGAAATGACTTTAATTTTAAAAAAATGTTTATTTTTGAGACAGTGTGAGCAGCAGAGGGTCAGAGAGAGAGAGGGAGACACAGAATCTGAAGCAGATTCCAGATTCTGAACTGTCAGCACAGAGCCTGATGTAGAGCTCAAACCCATGGACTGGGAGATCATGACCTGAGCCAAGGCTGGAAGCCCAACCAACTGAGTCACTCAGGTGCTCCTAAAATGACTATTTTGAATAATGGAGAGCAACAAATGGTATTTATATATTTTGAATTAGAAAGTTGGTGCTATTGATAAGAGACAAAAAGATAATATAATGGCAATGCTATTATGACTATTTTTTCAGGAGAAACTTTGGTTCAGAAAAACAGTGTCAGAGAAATAGAACAAAAGCTTCATCAAAGGATAGCATTGTACTAGTGTTCAATTCTACATTTTCAGTGTTTCACTGCCAATTAAAAATAAGCAATGAGATAAGAATTCCATCAAACTATGGGAGATTAGTTTTGCCACCTGTGTGGAAGATAAATATTTTTTAGCCTGTATTGATGGGCATTCATAATGAGTGAAAAATAATTCTTGAACTTTTTCCCCCAATTTATTCTCCCTATTTTCATTAAACAGATGTATTGAGTCAGGAAACCTAGTTGATTTCTGCCTGATACATGCCCTACATAATGAATTCAATTGTAATTATTCAGCAAACCTCAATTCTGTGTTAGTGTTTCTTTTCTGCATTTTAATTTCACCCATTTTCTTGTTTCCTATTCTTTATATTCTCTTTTGTGAGTATTTATGGTGATGATATTTCCTGATTCCATAGCATATATTTAGAAAAAATTTATTCTGGAAAAGTTAAAAATCAAACAAATGCATGATTTTTGTTGTGTTTGTTTTGTTTTTGTTGTTTGGTTTGGTTTCGTTTGGCTTTGGTTTTGTTTTGTCTTGCTTTTGCAATGTGTAATTTGCCTAAGAACATAGCATTATTTTTCTAGAATTATATTATAGTAACCATATTTTACTTATAAAAAATAGAGAAAAGTGAAGCTTTTCTCAAGGCTTATTGTATTATACTCAGGTCACTATGCTAAAAATATAAAATAAAATACAAAACCTCTAACAAGAGTTGCTATTGCCAAACTCATGCTTAAAAATGGGGGTATAGATTGTAGCAGAAAATTTAAAACAACACAGAAATATTTTTGAGTGATGGGAGAGTAGGGAAGAAGATAATAGAAAAGATTGTTATTCGATTAATAATCACCACACAATCTCTTTTTCCCAGTCACTGATAGAGAGAGGAACTATAAAATCTTTCAAAATAAACCCAGAGAGGATTTTATAAAAGGCAGTCATTGATAGGAGCATTTCAAGAAATCTCATTGAAGAAAAATATAACTTTAGTGGTACTTTTATTTTTTATACAGATTGTGTAATAGTCATTAGAATCAGAAGTGTGATTAGACAAGGAAAAGCAAATTGAAGACAATTTTATTTTTAGTAAATTTTAGAGAGATCAAATTCTGTGTAGCACACGGGACATCAGAAAGAAATCATATACATTGATATATTTCACCAGGAGGATGCCTGTGTGGCTCAGTCAGTTAAGTGTCTGAGTCTTTCTTGATTTCTGCTCAAGTCATGATCTCACGGTTCATGAGATGGAGCCCCACATCAGGCTCTGCACTAACAGTGTGGAGCCTGTTTTGGATTCTCTCTCTCCCTCCCTCTCTTCCCCTCCCTTGCTCTCTCTCCCAACATAAATAAATAAACTTTAAATATATATATATTTCATCATGAAATATGAAATAATATAGACTGTGTCAAAAAAAGTAAACCTGACCCATTTCCCTGGTGACTTCCAATTAAGAATTTATATAATATTCTTTTAAATATTGGTAGTAGTCATATAAGCATACAATAGTCATAAATGTATATTCTCTGAAGTCATTTTAAAAATATAACATAATATATTACATATTGAGTAGAATAAGTATTATGTAGTAAAGTATATGTAGTTAATTCTTTCTTTTCTCTAAACTGTATTTTCTTAACAAATTATGTTATTATAAAACTATACCTAACTAAAACTTCTTTGAAGATATTATTAAGAAATGGCACCAAAATCCATTAGGCTCAATAATCATAGATGGTGATTTAAATGTGACCTTAAATTTTCTAAGTGTAAGTATTCTATAGAAGGCTGATTTTAGTTTGCTATTCATTAGATAAAAGTCCTTTAGGAAATTGCCTATCTTAACTGTGGAGTTGTTTTAAAACAGTTTATTGTAAGTGGCTATATGGTTTACATAGTTAGTTTTATAGTTATATAGTTAGTGGCATAGTTTATACAGTTAGTTTCAAGTGGCTTAAATAGTTTAAGTAACAACAGAATCTTGCAGTCCATGAAAATTGCCTTGCCAATAAGATAGGTATAATCTATAATTGGTATATAATATATAATTATTTATGTAAGCAGTATGGAAGTGATAATTTTATTATCACCGTCTTTCTTTAAAGGGATCAAATATTTTTTGCCCATTTTTTATATCTGCACTTTGCTACATATCATAGCTTTATTCCATTTATGGTGCTAAATTTAATACTTGGCTAGGCTATGACATGATTAAATCTTCACAGATTTAAGAAATACCAAAGTTGGCACTATTAAGATTTTATTATACTATTTATATTTCTTATTTATTATGGTATATGTCAGATATTTTTTTTTAAAAAGTGAGAAGTTTAAATTTCCACGTTCTCCAAGTGAGAAAATTAACATTCATGTAAGTTTCCTTTATAGGAACTTGTATTGGAGACCTCCACATGTTAATGCAGACATCTGTTGAAAATGTATACAATTAAGCTCATGGTATTCCCAATGGAAGCATAAACAGAAATGCTATTCAATAGCTATTTTCAAGTTCATGTGTTTAAGAAGACAAAGAATTGTATTTTAGCTCTGTAATTTCAGTGAGACCTTAGAGATGGATGGCTACATGCTGTCTGAGGCCTTTGACAACCAAGTGTTATGTTGCAGGTTCTGAGTGGTACTTCCAAGAGCAACCAGAAGAGAGCATCCAGATCTCAGAGACATATGTGACTATATGACTAAGGTACAGAAGGTCTGACACACAGCTAAGCCACCTCTTTTGGGGGAAATGATGAATTTCCTGTGACCCTGCTCAAATGGCTTAGGAAATGACTGGAGGGTAGTTGATATTCCAAGATTCAAGCGTCTGGCGTTCAAATAAACCCAATTTAACTGTGTCCTAGTTCTACAAATCTGTTGTCAAAACAATTTTGGCTAAGCAGTATAGTCATATACTTATTCCAGGGCACAACAGTCCACTAATCTAATTACTGAGTGGGTCTAAGAAGAAGAAAATTAAATTAAGAAAAATTGTTTTGCATAGCAGTGATTTATAGCCTACTTTACTCCCCAAACTAGCAACAAGTGTGATATTTAAGGCTTCCAGAATATGATTATTAGGAGTAAAGTGGCAAAAATTTTATATAGGAAGAAAAGAAAAAAGATTTTAAAAAGGCAGAAACCATAATCACTTATTCCTTTTTATAGTAGCATTTAAACAATAATGCTTTTGTTATTCTAGTAAATAAAATTCTATTATTTTTCAAATATAGCTGATTTTTGAGTTTACCTTTTGTAGTAGAATATCATTTTACCATTCTGTGGATGCAAAATATGTGTATATTGATGATGTGATTTTTCCTATTATGTCTTCATTTTCAAGTCCTGATTATTTAAAGTCCTCTGTGCTTCCTACTCCATGAAATTAGTCTTTGGTGCTTGAATCAGAATAGAATGTTCTCTCATATATCTCACCTAAATTAGGTCAGGTTATCTCAACAGAACACTGCATGCTAAGCTATAACTATATTAAATACATAAATCAAAAAATTATTAACTCTAAGTTGCAACATTTTCATGCTTAAAGCATATTAGCGATGCTGTTGGAGTTAGAATTTTACATACTTTTCACTGAAGGGATTTTTTTTAAAAAGTCCTTACAAAATGCGAGATCAGTAAGTGATCTCATAATGGAGTAAGTACGTTATTTTGGAAATCACTTTTCTCACTGTACTATAGTGTCAATATAAATTAATCCCTTCTTTCTTTCATTCCTTCGTTCCTTCCTTCCTTCCTTTCTCACTCCCTTCCTTCCTTCATAGCTTCCTTCCATTCTTCCTTTCTTTTTTCCTCTAACTCTAATATCCAGAAATCTCGATTCCCTATGAAGTGGCTGCAGAATCAATTGTCCCAACAAAGTGCAAGACTACTTAATTTATATTTTTGGTCCATAATCTCTCTGACAGTCTTATAAAAACCTTATAGACTCTTCACAGGAAAGAAAGCATATGAACATAAATTTTTTCTTACAGTTTTATAGAATTAGAAGATTGTTCACCCAATCCCAAATATGGACACCATAATGACAGATTCATGAACTTCTGTTAAAAAAGTGAGTATGTTATTTTAAATGATTTAAACTGAACTAAACTTATCAAGGTAAAAGAGGTCTCACTGTACTCCATAGGAGATAGGCAGACAGGCTCAAAATTTATTTTAACTAGAAATATCCCATCTTCCAATTTAGTGAATTATGTGCATATTATGTGAAATCATGATTTATCCAAAAATTGTTACTTAATAATGTCTATGGAACACGTTTTATACATAAGGAGTACAATTTTGAAAAAGAAAACAGGTACCCGGTTGGCTCAGTCGGTTAAGCCTCGGACTCTTGATTTCAGCACAGGTCATGATCTCACAGTTTGTGAGTTCCAGCCCCTCCTTGGGCTCCATGCTGACAGTGTGAGCCTACTTGGGATTCTCTCTCTCCCTCTCTCTCTCTGCTCCCCCCAACTCACTCTCTTTCAAAAATACACACTTGAAAATACATAAGGATAGACAGAAGAAAAATACAGTAGCTGTTTGCATTGAGTTCAGTTCCATGCAATCATTCCATCTCTTTTCTATACAGTTATAATGTGACATAAGGGTATTAATATGCATCTCAAAGAATATCCCAATAATGGTTATGATAATAGATATATTTGCTTTTTGAATTCTTTAGTATTCATAATACTAAATGTATTTCCTCTAATTATGAGTATTAAATGAGAGTATGAAAATAATAATACTGTACTGAAATAATAATAATATAATAAAAAAATTATAAAGTTTGAAGTACAAATAAACTTGCCAACTTTACCATAGGGGAAAACTTATGATCTGAGAAATAGTAAACATTATCCCTGGATGGTTGGGGATATAAAGTGAAATCACTCACTGTGAGTGGCAATTTTTTTAAACTTTCATGTTTTATCATTTAAACAGATAATTAAAATGTTGTATTACATTCCATGATATATTTCAATATGAAGAAAGTATAAGTTTCCAGGTAAGTTAATTCTTTATATCAAATATTTGAATAAAAATTACTCTCCCCCCAAAATATACTGCTGTTATTCCAAACCTTTACAAAATCCTAGTACTTCCCCAAGTTTTCCAGTAAAAAATAAATGTATTCTAAAGTGTGAACAATCTGGAATCCATCCATGAGCTTAGTACTTACCCACTTGGAATAGTCATCTCTTTCTTGCTCCAGGAGCGTAGATATTCATACACACACAAACACACACACACACACACACACACACACACACACACACCAGTCTCGAGGGGGAGATCCAAGGTGGCAAAGGCAAATTGAGGCAAATAGAAATACAAAACAAGAAGGAGCAGGTAAGTGGCCAAAGTCAAAACCTTTACCTCTCCATGACTTATCGATAATTCTTGGCCACAATATTTATCCTATAGGCAATATACTGAGGACTTATTTCATGTCTTTGTTTCTAGTCTTCAAGAAGTAAATCCTTTATAGGATCACACTGCAGAGATTAGAGAACAGTTTAGAGAGTAAAGGATCAAAGCAAGATAGTAAGGTTTGAATCCTGCTCAGGCCTCTGGTAACAGCATGAAACTTTCCCCATCCACCAAGATGATCTAACAACATTCAGCTTTTCAGGTTGCCTTGAGGAGTAAATGAATAAACATAAAAACAATTTGTATCTTCTGAATTGCTACATATATGTTCATGGATCTTATGAATTGCACAAATGAATATATGTATTGTCTATACAAATGCCAGGGAATCTATGCACAACTTAGTGAAATACTTGTTCTTAGCCTGTAATATACTCAAAGACCCTCCATTATCATCCACATGATCCTCCTGTTTCCCCACACAAAATCTGGAAGATGTAGAAAAACAAGTAGGCATTTAAAAAACAGCCACCTGCATCAATAATAGTTACATGTATATGATTCCAATGTGTTGGTTTATTGTCTCATGCACATTACGCATATGGAGGTGACTCAAATTAAAATGTTGGAGCAAAGGGGTATAGGTGAGATTACATGATTTACACTAAGAAAAAAAAGATATGAAAGCAAGATGGTCTGCAGAAAAAATATCCATAGGTGTTAGTATAAGATATCTTGATAACCGCTTCGACTTCCCCATACTACCTGAGAGATATCTAAGTTTCTTAGCTTTACTTTCAAGAGATCCAACCTACATTTTCATACTTTATTTCTTAGGACATCCCTACACAAAATGTGTAATCACCTAAAATTCTTATTATAACCAATTATACACTGATACTCCTTCACTGTGTATTTATTCTGGGATTCTGTGCTAGAAAACTACTATGTTAGTTCCGGGCTACTCATTGCTGTTGTAACAAACTGCCACAAATTTAGTGACAACACAAATTTAACATCTTACCATTCTGAAGATGAGAACTTTGAAATTGGTATTAATGGACCAAAACAAAAAAAAAGGATGTTCGTGGGTCTGTGTTCCCTGTGCAAGTTCTGGAGAAGAATTCAATGTCTTGCCTTCACCAGCTCCTGGGAAAGGACTGGCTGCTTCTTAGCTTGTGGCCCTCTCTCCATCTTCAAAGTTAGCAGTGTAGGGTCTTCAAATGTCTTCCTGACTCTTGAGTTCACAATTTCCCCTTAAATAATCCTTGTGATTACATTTCATCCACTTAGAAAATCCAGGATAATGTTTTTAATTTATAATGATCCTTCTTTCAGGGCTTGAGACACTGAGGGCCCAGTCTAGCCCCCCAAATCAATATGTTCATTCTCTCCCTAAAGGTTCCTTTCAAAAGTATAAAATAAAGACATTCATTTTATTTTATTTTTAAAAAATTAATGTTTATTTATTTCTGAGAGGGAGAGAATGAGAGAGTGAGATTGTGGGGGGAGGGGCAGAGAGAGAGGGAGACAGAATCCAAAGCAGGCTCCAGGCTCAGAGCTATTAGCACAGAGCCTGTCATGGGGCTCAAGCCCACAGACTGTGTGATTATGACCTGAGCTGAAGCCGATGCCTAAATGACTGAGCCAGCCATCCAGGTGCCCCAAGACATTCACTTTAATCAGTTGAAATATTGCACCTCAGGAAACTCAGTTGGGTATTTGATGCTTCCTAATAATCCATGTATATTCTTTGATGTCTCATCAAAAATTCTTAACAAACCAGAGGACCAGTGCTGATACAATGGCCATGGCAGAGATAATTTACTCTGAAGCTACATTTGTCAGAACTCGGCTGTAAAAGCAAGGCAGGTTCTTTGCGAAGTATCCGGGCATCCGAAGCAAGTAAGACTGGAGAAAGGCTTGCTGATACCCACTTCTGCTCCTGCTGGCTCTATTATTGCCCAGGCACTCTTGCAGAGATTCTCTCTAATTTCAGTAGTTGAATTAAGAGGCAAACCTATGTGTGCGTGGAGCTAGTCCATCTGGAGGAAAAACTGAGTGTGGAACCAAACCTGTGCCAAAGTAAATGTTGCATCTAAATGGTCCTCCTCACATGACTGCTGCTGCTGAGACAGGCGCAGCCACACACTGAGCTAAACTGACAGCAAATGCAAATTACCCTAGTTTGTTAAGTAGGAGTGGAGTGCTCATATGCAGCTTGCTTATGATGACATTCCCTAATTCACTGTCTCTGGAGAATCTACATGCTCTTGTGTATTTAAAATTAAAAGCAATAACATTTATTAATTTTAATGTGCAATTTTTTAAAGAGATTTAAAATCTCAGATATATTACAGATTAAATATTAGATTTATTTTAGGTAACAAATATTAACTTCTTCTTTTTGTCCCTTACTATCTCTAGGTGCTTAGAATATTTTGCAACTGGGAACATCAACTTCCATTGTGACAGTGTGGGTAATTAACCAGTTTGTTACTACAAATTATAAGAAACTAAACTCCTAGTGATGTCATCATATCTTAGTAACCACTGAATCTATAGGTAAGATGTTAAATAGATGAAGAGTGGCTTCACTTGGTTTGGTTCATTCTTGAGGGAAATGACATAAGTTTATCCTGGACAACATAAATGAGGGCAGATTTGACACTTTACTAGTTTTGCCTGTACTAAAAAATACTATATTTGTATAATTATCTTTTGTTATTCCTTTTTCTTTTGTTCAGTAAGGGGATGGTACAAAGTAAAGACAAAAATACATTTTAACTTTTTCCAGGTTGATAGTCAACATTAATAACATTCAGCTCTTTGAAAATTTCTATATGATTTATTTATTTATTTATTTATAAATATGCATTTTTTGTTTAATAAATGTAAACCCTTTGGCCCCGGCTGAGTGAAAGCATGCTTTAACCAAGATGTGATTGATCAGCTTAAAGAATGTCCAAGAGGTCCGGAGTAACATGCACTGTTTAATGTAATCTTTATAGTACCCTTCTTTATGGTGTCCTGCCTAGGTTTATGTATAAGCATAAACATTAAATACATTTCTCTGATTTTTTAAACTACTGGTAGCTCAGCATTTCATTTCACTTCTGACTTCTTATTTCACTGTGCAGATGCTCTGTTTTTCAGCTATGGCCGAAAGACCTGTTCTGATGGGCTCAGCGTTGAGAAGCAGCAAGTATCCAAAATTCTGTCAAGCAGAGTGAATTGTAGAAGTTTCCCTCTTACACATTTTCCTCTAATACTTTCCTAGTCATGGCTCTTGGGCTACATATATATTATGTCATTTAACTTTTCCCTCCACCACATTTTCCTCCAATATTTTCCTATGCATGGCTCTTGGACTACATGTACATTACATTATTTAAGTGTAACTTAAAAATAGGTGGGCACTCTATTAGTTTCCTGTTGCCATTGTAACAAATTACCACAACTTCACTGACTTAAAACAAACAACTTTATTCTCTTACGGTTCTGGATGTTAGACTTTCTGAATCAATTTATTTTATTTTATTAAAAAAATTTTTTTTTTAACTTCTCATGGCTGCCTGCATTCCTTGGTTGGTGGACTCTCTTCCTTCAAAGCACATAACTCCATTCTTCTGCCATAATACTGACTTTTCGTCTTCAGTAGTCAAATCTCACCTTGTCTCCTTTTTGTAAGAGCACTTGTGATTATATTAGGCCACATGGTAATACAAGATAACCTCCCCATCTCAAGATCTTGACTTACTTAATCTTACTTAGTAATTTAATCACATCTACAAACTCCCTTTTGCCATGTAAGGTAATATTTATACCTCCTGAAGATTTGGACATAGGTATTTTAGGGGCTCACTATGCAGCCTAACACATGTACTGTTATTTCCCCTCTAAGGAAGGCACACTTAATTAACTTGGTCAGTCTCATATGTTAAAAAGTACGGAACTAGAGAACTCAATTCCAGTCTGATGCTAAATGTATATTATTAGCCATAAAACTCTTAATAAAAGAGTAGTGAGATCCCTTTCATATCATTGGAAATTTTAAATGGAAAAAGTGTGAAGAACTGTCAAGGATGCAGTTGATGCAATTCTTTTATATTCATAACATTCTCTATATTATAATTTGCAGACTTCTAGCTTTGAAGTGGAATATTTATGACTAATAAGAAGTTAGGATTTCTAATAGAGCAAAATCTATTTCTGATACTGTGATAAGTTTACAAAGGATATTATTTTAATACTTTTAACAATAAATGTGTGTGCCATTTATTGTTAAAGAATGTGTGCCAGACTACTTCCAAAAATGTTTTACTTTTTAGTTTTTGTTTTGCATAATGATATCATTAGAAGCAAACAGTAAATAGGCCCAGCTGCTCTTGTTATTTGCTCAGTGGAAAGATGAAAACAATGTCAAAACACAAGGTGGGGTGTCCTGGGTGGCTCAATCTGTTAAGCATCCACTTTAGCTCAGGTCATGATGTCATGGTTTGGGAGTTGTAGCACCATGTCAGGCTCTTTGTGGACAGCTCAGAGCTTGGAGCCCACTTTGGATTTTGTGTCTCCCTCTCTCTCTGCCTTCCTACACTCAGCTCATGCTCTGTCTCTCTCTCCCAAAACTAAATAAATGTTAAGATTTTTTTTTATTATTATTTAAAACAAAAGTGAATGCACAATATTGCTGGGTTGGTCACAACCAAGCCAAGGAAAACAGGCAAGCCATTTTTGTATGTGAACTCAAACTCCCTATTTTAAGATTCACTGTTATTCTTAAAAAAGAACCATTATATTTATTCAGAACCAGACACATTGAGCAAATTCTATTTTATTTGCTATAATAATTGATTAAGAGTGTTTCAGACTGGATTCCCTAGAGATAAAACCTAAAAAGTAAATTTGTTGCACATGGTTTATTGAGGGAATATGCTCAAGGAAAAAGGAACAGTATAAAATGTGTCTCAGAGTCTATAGCTATGTATGATCCCACAGAAAACTCTGGAACATGAATTTCACAACAGAGTTAATCCCTCCAGGCAACAGGGTCTGCTTTGCTATAACCTTTATGAGTCAGTCATTGGTGGTAGGCTGTGTCCGAGGCTGGGGAGAGAGATATGTAACTCACCTGACATCCTGACTCTTGTTCAATATTCAGCCAATTGCCAGTCTCCAGGAAAGGATTCAGCTGTAAGTTTTTAGAATCTGATGTAATTTGGCTGGGCACTAAAATGTTCCCATGTCGCTAGTGCCATAGTTTTGAAGTATCTTTTTTTATCTTAAAAAATTATGGGAAAGGGAAAGATGACAGTGGAGTAACAGGACCTCAGACTCACCTTATCCTACAAATAAAACTAGATAACTGTCATTTCATCCTAAATACCCAAAAGTCAGTCTGAAGTCTGGGAGAACAAACTCCACAACTAAAAGTAGAGAACAGCCATATAAAAGAAGGTAGAAAGTGTGAATACACAGTTTGACAGAGAAACAGATTGTGGTCACTGCGGAGAGGAGAGAACCACAGTCATGGAAAAGGGTGAGAGATAGACTAGCACACAAGGAAGCACACAGAGAAAATAAATCTCCATAGCAACTGGCTTGGAAAGTGAGAGGGCTTGAATGTCATGAATTTTTGCTCATGGGGCTGGTCTTGGAGAAAAGGCAGAGCAAATAGCCCATGGCACACACCATAAAAACACTGATCTAAAGACTACCCAGGGCACAGGGTGGGGAGGTTATTTGCTCATTTCCGGGCATGTCCAGGAGAGGCAGTATACATGGACAGATTCTTCTAGAAGCAAAAGAGATGGCAGGCCTCATTTCCTTCTACTGTCCTTCAGTATAAGCACAGAATCACCTATGGGAACCAGTGCCAACACTTACTACCTAACTTGCTTACACCAAGCCCCACCCCACCTGGTGCTAGAGAGGAATAGGCCCCCTCCCCCAGAGGACTCATCTAAACATTTACCCACACTACATCTCCCAACCAGGGAGTTTTGTGAGCCCTCAATTCTGGTGGCAGTGGCAACAGGTCTCATTTCACAAGCAGATCAGAGCACACCTAGTTAAAATACACCACAATCAGCACAAGGACCATACACTGGCCACAACAGGCATAGAGGAACTCTGTAAATGACTGGCCTGAATGCTAAAACTGCCAGAACACAACAGCACAACAGACACAGCACACATTGGAGACACTCCTAGAAGCACCAGGCCCTGGGGAACAGTGGACACTATACCACAGGGCCCTATAAGACCACTTTCATAAAGCCATTATTCTCAAAGACAGGAGACATAGCTGACTTTCCTAACACAGAGAAACAGGCACAGAATCTAGACAAAATGAAAACATAGGAGAATTCATCCCAAGTGAAAGAACAGGACAAGGCCACAAGTGGAGATCTAAGTGAAACAGATATCAGTAACATGACTGATGGACAATTGAAAGCAATGATCATAAGGATACTCAGTGGTTTTGAAAAAAAAGTAGAGGACATCAGTGAGACAATACAGAGATAAGGAATAACATAGCTGAGATAAAGGGCTAAATAAACAAAATGAGAAACACACTTGATGGAATAAACAGCAGGCTAGAAGAAGCAAAGGAATGAATTAATGACTTAGAAGACAGAGTAATGGAAAGTAATCACGATGAACCAAAAAGAAAAAAGAATTATCTTAATCAAGAATATAGTTGAATATGCTAAACACAAATATATTTGACTTGGGGAACTCAGTGAACTCTGTCAAACAGAATAACATTTGTATTATATATGTCCCAGAAAAATAAGAGAGTGATCAGGGGGCAGAGAATTTATCTGAAGAAATAATAGCTGGAAATTTCCCTAATCTAGGGAAGGACACAAATATCCAGATCCAGGAGGCACAAAGAATCCCAACAAAATCAACCAAAGCAGATCCACTGTAATTAAAATGGCAAAATATAGTGATCAAGAAAAAATATTAAAAGCAGCAATAAAAAAGAAAACTTACATACAAAGGAACCCCCACAGGGCTATCAGCAGGTTTTTTAGCAGAAACATTCCAAACCAAAAAGGAGTAGCATCACATATAAAACTGCTGAATGAAAAAAAAAACAAACAAACAAAAAAACCAAAAATCTTCATCCAAGAATACTCTATCCAGCAAGGATATCATTCAGAATACAAAGAGATAAAGAGACAAACACAAACTAACAAACTTCATGACTGCTAAACCAGCCCTGCAAGTATATTAAAGGGGGTAGTTTGAATAAAGAGCAAAGACCAAAACTGACAATATGAAGATAAGAAACACAAAATCAGTAAAAATGAACATTTATCTAAAAAACATCAGTCATGAAACTCACAAAATAAAAAGATGTAAAATATGACACCATGTACAGTACCTAGTAAAGAAAAGGTTTACCCTTAAATGACCACCAACTTAATGTAGACTGCTATATGCAGAAAATTTTATATACAAAACTAATGGTACCACAAATCAAAAAATGCTAATATGCAAAGAATAAACAGAAAGAAATCCAAATATATCACTAAAGAAAATCAGCAAAACGTGAAAGAGTAAAAGACAAAAAAGAATCAGAGGAAAAGACAAAAAAGGTTCAGAGAAAATCTTCAGAAGCAACCACAAAACAAGTAATAAATTGGCAATGAATACATATCTATCAATCATTACTTTGAAAGTAACTGGACTAAATGCTTCAATCAAAAGACATGGGGTGACAGAATGGAGAAAAAATAAAAATTAGAAAAAAAGGACAAGACATACATATATACTGCCTGTAAGAGACTCATTTTAAACCTAAAGACACCTACAAATTGACAGTGAGCAGATGGAAAAACAACTATCATGCAAATTTATGTTAAAAGAAAGCCAGAGTATTAATACTTACATTGGACCAAATATACTTTAAAACAAAGACTGTAGCAATAGACAAAGAAGGACAGTATTTAAAAAAAAAAGACACTATATAATAATAAAAGTGACATTCCAACAAGATTATATAATAATTGTAAATATTTATTCACCCAACGTAAGAGCACACAAATTCATAAAACAGTTAAAACAAGCATAAAAGAAATAATCTACAATAATACAATTATAGTAGGAGACTTTAACACTCCATTCACATGAATGGATAGATCATCTACCCAAAAAATCAACAAGGAACAATGGCTTTGAATGACAGACTAGAACAGATTAATTTAATAGAGATTTTCATAGAGTTCTATCCTAAAATAGCAGAGTACATATTCTTTTCAAGTGCACATAAAACATTCTACAGAATAGATCATGTTATTAGCCCACAAATCAACAAATTCAAGTTGATCAGTCATACCGTTCATCTTATCTGACCACAATATTGTGGAACTAGAAGTCAAACACAAGAAAATAAATATGGAAAGAACATAAATACATGGAGGTTAAGTAACATGCTACTAAACAATTAATGGGCCAACCTGGGAATAAAAGAAGAAATAAGAAGAATACATGGAAACAAATGAAAATGAAAACACAACAGTCCAAAACCTTTGGGATGCAGCAAAAGTAGTTCTATGAGGGAAGTTTATAGCAATACAGATCTACCTCAAGGAACAAAACAACTTCAAATAAATAACCTAACCTTTCACCTAAAGGATCTAGAAAGAGAACAGCAAATAAAATCTAAAACCAGCAGGAGGAATGAAATAATAAAGAAATAATGGTACAAAAACTATGTAAGTGGTATAGAAACTAAAAAGAACAGATCAATGAAACCAGGAACCGGTTCTTTGAAAAAAAATTAATAAAATTGGAAACCTCTAGCAAGAGTTATGAAGAAGAAAAGACAAAGGACTCAAATAAATAAAATCACAAACAAGAGAGGAGAAATAACAAACATCTTGGAAATACAAAGAATTATGAGAGTATGCAAAAGCATATGTCAACAAATTAGACAACTTAGAAGAAAAGGATAAATTTCTACAAACATTTATCCTACCAAAACCGAGGTAGGAAGAAATAGGAAATTTGAACAGACTGAAAACCAGCAAAAAAATTGAATCAAAATAATCAACTCCCAACAAAGTCGAGGGCCAGATGGTTTCACAGGCAAATTCTATCAAACATTTAAAAAAGAGTTAATAACTATGCTTCTCAAACTATTCCAAAAAGTAGAAAAGGAAGAAAAATTCCAAATTCATTTTATGAGGTCAGCATTTTATTCTTATTTTATTTATTTTGAGAGAGAGAGACAGAGAGAGAGAGAGAGAGAGGGAATATGAGTGGAGAAGGGGCAGAGAAAGAGGGAGAGAGAGAATCCCAAGTAGGCTCTGTCCAGTCAATGCAGAGCCCTACACAGGGCTCGATGTCATGACCATGAGACCATAACCTGAGCTGAAATCAATAGTCAGACGCTTAACTGACTGAGCCACCTAGGTGCCCCTAGTTATATGTGGAATTTAAGAAACAAAACAAATGAGCAAAGGGAAAAAAGAGAGAGAGAGACAAATCAAGAAACAGACTCTTAACTGTAGAGAGCAAACTGATGGTTACCAGAAGGGATGAGGGTAGGTGATGGAGATTAAGGAGTGAACTAGTGATGAACACTGAGTGATTAAAATAAAAACTTAAAATATAATTTTGTGTTTGGGAAACTATTTAATTATTGTATGTTCTATCTCTCCCTCACTCCAAGCACTGTAAATATTTCTGATTGCCATATGACCTATGGCTATGTCTATAATTAAATCAGCCTGGCTGAAAAGTATACATTTGATAATTAGTTATTCGATTAAAGAAATTCAGTCTATCAAAGTCTTTGGTTTCAAATTATTGACAAAAATCCTCTAATAAATTGTTCCTATATAAATAGTGGGTAACCTTAAATACTAGTACTATCTATTTAAATTCCTATATTGCTTCACAAGATTGGACTACAAAATATTGGGTATAAGAAACAATAATTATGTAGATTCAAAATACCAGTTATTATATATTGACTATGTAACATCAACTTTTGTTTCCAATATTAATTATATGCAATTCTGACCTGTCAAGAACCTGTGGTCACTAGCTAACTCCCATTATCAAAGCTAGTGCTTTACACTTAACACCAAGAACAAAGTCTTAAACAAATGTTACCTTAGATCTTGAAACTTGAAATAACTTTTGCCAAATAAGTTTATTGAATAAATGATCATTTTCCTATTAAGTTAATTTTTCAGTGATCTATTACCTCAAAGAAAATAGAAGTGGAACATCAACTACTTGCTATGCATCTGAAGAAAAACTGTGACAACAAATTTACAGCATTTGTAATTAGCACTCCTGAAAAGATTTGATACAATCTCTTGTAAGTAGAAAGCTGTGGCATTTTTGCACTCTAGTCCACCAACAGCACAGGTATTATTTGATATATTGTTAAGAAAGAGAACCTGCACTTAACTATGCAATATATTTGACTGATAAGCTGATAAGTGTAGCTTCATTTCCAGTGTAGGAAATGAAGAAATGAAAGTTGAAAGGTTCTTCCTGAAGTCACAAACATACAGCATTATCAATTTTACTAGGTTCATCAGTGAAATAGACATGACCAAATAGAGCTCCCCAGAGAAATCTTACAGACTGCAATTTACATTTGTGTATGTTTTACAAATATATAATGATAAAGTCAAACATTTCTCATGCTTTTCTTCTCTTCTTAATTTAAATTCCTTTTTCCTTTTAAATATTTTCTTTTCCACTCTAATTACATAGGAATGTTTGTCAAGCGAATATTCTTCAGTTGTCAAAAAATCAGCTATTTCTTTACATTTCCATTCAGAGGCCAGATATGGTCACATAGATAAGTAAGAGAGAGAAGCAGAAAGTCCAAATATCATCATCCTCAAAGTCAAAACTGAATCAGAAAAGCATAAAGTGCCTCAAATTTAATTTCACTCTTGAATCAATCCTTACCCCAAAGAAGGTGTGAATTTTTTCTTCCTGGTCTTCCAAAGCTATGATTGTTTGTATGAATAAAGCAAACATAAATGTACATGCATTATATAAAGAAGCTGTGTGTAGAAGTTTACATAAATCAATTAAGAAATTATGTTGCAATGATTTATATAACCTTAAAATAATTAAGTAGAGCCTTGGATTCTCATTGAAATAGCAATATCCATTAAGTCTCTTGTCTTACTAAATCCCTCTGACACTCCCAACCTTTTAGCATTTCTTGACCATGTTGGAAGTATAAACATTTACACATCTAATTTTCAGTACTATAGAGCCAATCAGTATATTAAGTACTGATTACATATCTATTCTCTTTTTTTCCAAGTTAAGAAACACTCTGTTCCCTACATAAGTTTCCTAATTGTCCTAGCTCAATAGCTTTATCTATAAAGTGGAAAACATATATATCTCAGAATTTTTAAAAGGAAAGGCAGACACAATACCTTGAAAGAGATAAACACTGGATAAAAATTGTCCCTAGCTAAAACTTATTCTGGGTAGTTCACAACTAAATCAAAGTAAGAATTAAAGTAACCTCATATTCACATTCTATAAACTTTTGCCACTGATACTTCTCCCCAGTTTGCTGCATCTTTAAAAAAATATATTTGTACACTTTATTAAATACTTTCTATCGTATTATGTAACTGTCTCATATTATAGCAGAAAAATTTTAGCTCTCTTCTCTTAATCTTCCTAAAATATTCTCCAGGAAAGAGGAATGACAAATAGGATTATTTATGTTCAGAGGACATTGATGAGAGATCATGGTTACTAATGGGGAGGGTGGCCTTTTTAAGAGTCATTTGCCGATATGTGGTTTTTTTTCCTTTTAATTCTAAATTTCTAGTCTTCAGAGATATAACAAAATCAAATATTTGATGATGGTAATTTTTACAGCTTTTTATATTTGTGTGTACATGTGATCACCATTGATAGATATTTTTAAGCATGCAGCCTTACAAAGCACGATGAAAAAGACTTAGATTTGGAGATAAACAGAAGGACATTCTTCTGTTCCTCATCTAAGCCAGGTGCTCCCATTAATCTTTAACCATGTGCTGCATCAGGGTTTATCAGGTTGTATAGCTTAGTAATGAGTTAATTGTGTCATGTTAATCATGTAGATTCTAACACAGGAAGATGGGAATGCTAAAGACAGGTAAAAATGATTTAACAAAAAAGGAAGAATTTGGATAAAATACCATTTGGATTAAACACAATTCCAGACCTACTTTTACTCTTAACATATGTGTATGGCTTATATGTCCAGATCTTGTAGCAATTAAAGTTTAATAGCAGATGGCAGAAGCCATGTTCACTAGTTCATGTGAAAGGGATTTAGTACTGAAAATTGAATTCTAGAAAAACAATTCTAAGGAACAGAGAATTAAGCTCCAGACTGGCCTCCCAAAAAATGATTCCTAGAAAAATTCACAGAACTGATTCCCAAGCTGCAGTTTCCACCTTGGTCAAGACGTTAAGGACTCAGAGAATCTCTGCTTGAACTTCTGTGTATAGACCACACCACCATCCCTTCTGTAATGTGGAAATCAGGAAGCCAACCATGAAAATACTGGCCCCAGGTAAACACTGCTTCAGCCCAAACCCATGGTAGCAAAAGGGACGCTGTCCTCTGCCTCTCACCACCCATGTAATCTACCAGGACTGAATTCTCTGACATCACTGATGGGAAAACAAACACATGGAACACAGCAAAC
Organism: Hyaena hyaena; assembly: GCF_003009895.1. Taxonomy (NCBI): domain Eukaryota; kingdom Metazoa; phylum Chordata; class Mammalia; order Carnivora; family Hyaenidae; genus Hyaena; species Hyaena hyaena. The sequence continues at coordinate 486,232 of NW_024081722.1, read as the reverse complement.
CACTTCCTCCAAAATAAAGAGCTAGCTAGCAAAAACATCACATCTCTCCCCCCCAGTAGCTTGCACAAGACATAAACGAGTATGCCACCTACTGCTCACTAGGTCCCAAAATTATGATGTCATCAATTTTTGAACTAGCATGAAGTTCCCTGTGATGGTGAGATCATTGAAATTTCTCCAGATTAAACTATGGCATTGAGTGAGATAAATGTATTTCTGGAAAAAAAAAATGGTGAAAGTACATTTCTTCCCTGTTAGTTGTAAACAAGCAGATTGTTGTACACAAAGTAGCAGTACACAGATAAAAAATGAATATATCATATCTATAGCTGTATATTAGATGTGACAACCACTGAAATGACCATGTGTCTAGAAAATCAGCTACTATTAATGTCACCTTCTGATCATACTTCTTAGAATCCACTTCATTCGCTAGGTTCTGCCTATTCTATATAGGACAAACAGGTTATTTCCATGAAGATGTAGTAGAAGACAACACGTGCATCTTTCAGCTCTCTGATAGTCAGATTAATCTTCCTAGTGACCCTGGAAATTTTGCCTTCAGTTTACTCTTTCTTTGGGAAGAAGAGACTTCAAGGGCTTCTTCTTGACTCCTCCTACTATACGAGGCTTCATTCAATGAATAAAAAATATGTGAAGATTCTGCTTCCACTAACTATACAAATGCCAACTATACACCCAAGAATAAAAGATATGTTCATGGAACCACTCTTCTCACTATACTTTTTTTTTTCAAGCCCAAATTCCTTGTATCCCCTCATTTCCACAAGCCTCCAGTCAAATTGGTGGATGACTTTGGCATTATGGAAGCTTCAAGATTAGCATTAGCCTAATGCCAGTATCTACACCTAAAAGTTCTTGTGTGGTTATTTCCCTTCCCACAGTACAATTATTCCCTGTAAAATGGCTGCAGAACTCTTTGGGGAAGGTTAGGAGAAAGATGTTTGCTTAAGAGTTAATTGACAGTCCTTTCTCATATGTACCCAGACTCTCCTTCGTTCAAGGTCTGTGAGGTGACTAATGTCTTCGAACTTGGAGAGGGACTGTGAATCTGCAATGGAGATTTACATCAAGACTCAGCTCATTAGACCTAGTGTTTTGTTTTGTTTTGTTTTTATATAGCTCAAGTTTGATCTTAAGGACTGCTGCTCTATTTTACTTGCAAGGATTTGATCAGTTCACCCCTGCCAAAGACCTATGTAGGTCAAGCTATTATGACACTTACTCTGGCTTAATGCCTACTGCATGAATATTTCTACCTTGCCATGCATTTGCTTTCATCTACTTAAGCACTTGGCATATTGGATTGTTCACGTGGAAAATGAAAGATGATATTATCCTAATTTTTAAATTTTAAATTTTAAGTTAAAGATATAAGTATATATACATGAGTAAATCTGGTAACTTACATGAACAATGAGGACAATGAGTGCAGTTCAAACCATGGATGAGACACACAAGATAACAGAAACATACATGCTTCAGAAAGAAAGGAAATGCCTGGAGCATCCTAACCAAATCATTTCCATGAGAGGTGTATTAAAAATGACAAAAATACTCCAATTGTAGAGTCTAATGAGATAAAACTTTATCAGCTAACAAAGTGCACCTGCCCTACACTAAGGAGAGACAAATTTCAGACTAATACTGATGCTGCATTAGTTTTTTTTAAATATATTTTTTAATGTTTTATTTATTTCTTAGAGAGAGAGAGGAGATTGAGCATGAGCAGGAGAGGGTCAAAGAGAGAGGGAGACACAAAATCTGAAACAGGCTCCAGGCTCTGAGCTGGCTATCAGCACAGAGCCCAACACGGGGCTGGAACCAGAACCATGAGATCATGATCTGAGCCGAAGTCTGACGCTTAGCCGACTGAGCCACCCAGGCGCCCTTTGTAGGTTAGTTTTTTGTGGTAATTAGCCCTCATATAGTGGTAAATGGGAGGTGATGTTTTATAAGCTGGAATGATGGCAATGATTGCAGAAATAATGCATGTCTTGCAAGTTACAAACTTCCAGAAATTAACCAGGTGACCTCTAGTGTCAGCCAGGAAAGTGTGCTGTCTACACCAAGAAAACCTGCGACCTTCTTCCATAATGCACTATATTTTCAGAGACCTTCATCTCTAGGAACTTCAAGTCATGCTGCTCAGTGTTCATTGGAGCCTGTAATTATGTTACCTTGTCACCTTTACTTTGCCAGCCCCCAACTTACATAACTGTTAAACAATATCTTGTAAAATAGGAGGATTTGATATTTCTGAAAAACAATAAGAAGCAATTGAGGGAACTCTAGTAAAGGAGAAAAAATGGTCCAACTTGTGTACTAATAAATATATTTTTTGCAGAGTGTATCAGGATGGATTCCAGGTGGACACAAAAGGACTGAACATATGGAATTACTTATTGAAGGAAGGGATAGACTTGAAAAATATTAAATAGGTTGATTTAGTTGATTTCATGAGTGATTGAAATGGTGACAGTTTGAAAAGAGAGGAATCTAAGAATGTTACCAGTTTAAGGTTAAGTACCTGGGATGAGGGTGATGATATTTCTGAAAACTGGTAATATAATAAACATGAAGGGAAACAGCCATTTTTAATTTGTTCTTTTTCCCCTCTACCGAGTCCACTGTGTGTTTTTTTCCATTCATTTACACAGAAATTAACTTAGTAAGTGGGAAAACTGAAGGAAGCTTTACTAAAGAAAAAGCAAAGTGAGAAAGAATCTGAATTTAGAGAATAAAACAACTTCTGCCCAGAACATTTTCAATTGGAAATTTGGGGGCATCCTAGAGAAAGAGTATGCACAAAAGAGTCAGGGAAATTACAAGCCTTGAACACAAGGGATATTTCATGGACCCTGGTAGCTCAGTGAGGCACAGGGCTGGGAGGGAAAGACCCATGTCCCCACACATAACCAGTATCTGATACCATTTATGCTAAGAGGAATGAAATATTTGAGATTGTTAGAGATACAATATCATAATATCATATGATATCATAAAAACTTTACTGCAAGTTTCATGGTGGGCAGGAACAACTGTGATTTGCCCAACAGCATTGTAGCCATCTCATATGAGGGATGACTGCATATGCCTCATGGATCTGCAAGAGATAGGGTAATTTGTAGACATTCACAAAGATTCTCTTGGTCTAATTCCAGGAAATACTTAGGATATGGTACTGACCTTGGATGTATAAAATTTTGGGGAAAAAAATAAGTCTAAAGGAGAATGGGGAGTTCAGATTTGACATGTAATGTTAAGATAACAGCAGATTATTTGAGCCGAGACCTATAGTAGGTTCAAGAATGTATGGGTCTGAATTTTAAAATACTGGTTTAGACTAATAGCATAGATTTAGATACATTGGGGAATGATGATAGTTGGAACAGGATGCAGAGGTCATTCGACAGGGAGAAAATGTAGGAAAAACAAAACAAAACAGACCCAAGCTGGACCCCTGAGGAACACTGGCATCACAATTTCTGAAAGTAGATATTTCTGTCTATATTTTTTATAGATGATTTTAATAGACTTGAGAATTTCATACATTATTTGAACCATCATTTCTTCATAAACATCAGTGAAGTTTCTAACTACATTGTGTTTAGTTTTTTAATAATGGGTGAGGTTAGTTTGTAGCAATCCTCCAAATATACTTTAGAGAGTATTTGTGGGGCTCTCGAATTCAGAGATTTAGTATCTCCTTGGAAATCTAGATTTGGTAAGGTAATTATTTTTTTTTAATGTTTACTTATTTTTGAGAGAGACAGAGCATGAGCGGTCACGGGAGGGGCAGAGAGTGAGAGGGAGACAGAATCCAAAATAGGCTCCAGGCTTTGAGCTGTCAGCACAGAGCCGGTGGTGGGGCTTGAACTCGGGAAAGGTGAGATCATGAATTACGCCGAAGTCGGCTGCTTAACTGACAAAGCCACCCAGGTGCCCCGGGTAAAGTCACCATTTAAAATAAAAATGAGGGTAGAGATCATATATTATGATCATTCTTCCCTCCTTTAATCTTCCTTCCTTTGGCTCCCTGTCTATAGATATGCAAGAATGTTCATCACACTCTGTCTCCCTTTTTGGGAAATAGAGAGAATTCTAGGTGCCTAAATTGTCAAGTTTCCCAATTTACAGGAAAGACCTTCATACACCAGTTGGTAGTTCCCTATAATTAATTTAGCATTAAACCAAATTATTTTATTTTAAAAGTAGAGATGGGCTCATACAAAAATCTTTTGAGGTGTGAACATGGGATTTAATAATTTAATAATGTGGTTATATCTGAAGCTGATATTAGAATGTAGATTTGATTCTAGGAAGTTTGCCAAAGAATAACCAAAAGAGCTCTTTTGGCATATTCAAAACTATGCAGTCATTTCCAGATACATTAGTGCTCACTGGCACTTCCAAGGGATATTAGAGAATCTTCTGAGAAAGGACAACTAAATTGACCACTCTATAAAGGCCACAAAAAATTTAGAACTACCTAAATATTAGGCAGCACTTTACTCTGTAGGTTGAAGCAGTTTGTTTAAACTTACTCAAGTCCTGAGAAATATGTAATGTTTAGTTAAGCACTCCTGAGGAATAATTTGGAGATAATTTTCAACCTAAATATTTCAAAATGCAGAAAATCTGCATTCGAGTTTCTTTTTATGGGTGACCAAACATCCTACTATTTTTGGAGAGATCTTGAAACAATTTAACATTCCAAAATAGAAGCCATGAAAATGACCAAAGCCTCTTCAGCTCTATTTCTTCTCTGTAGTTAGTCAGGCCCTAGAATCAGATGGACAATGGTTGAATCCTGGTCTCATCAATTGTTAATAGAATTAGTTTGGGAAAGCTGCCTAACTGTTCTAAGCCTCAGTTTCCTTACCTATAAAATTGGAAGAAAATCTGTATTTTAAATAGCTGTAATAAAGTTTGAAACAGACAAAATATTCAAGCCCTTGACATATATGAAGCACTTAATTGACATTAACTATCATTGTCAACCATACCACCTATTTTATTTTCTATCTTCACAATTTGATACAAGGATTCTATCACAGAAGGTATGACTATGATTCTGAATAGAATTGGGGAGCTATAAACAAAGGGTAGAAGGAAAATATGAACAAGAAAATGTTGCAATGGATGAAAATATGCAACTTGCAAGAAAAGCCCTTTACTTTTGTTAAAAATTGGGCACATTTGGATTATCCATTGTTGGGAGCCATTCTGAGCCCACTAGTCGAGAAAACTCCTGGTGAGGTTAAAGCAAGTTTGCACGGTCTCTTGCCAATCAGATGACGACCGGTATCCACCCCCGCTCAATTATTTCTGCTTGAGCACTGACCCCTAGGGTACCTTGTTGATCAATATCGGGAGTGACTTGTCCCCTTATTTCGGCCCTGATATGATGATTGCACCTTGTGAGGGAACTTACTGTGGAAACTTCTTCTTTTGATTATGGGAACAGACATCGTGTCTCCAGAAGGTCCTGTTTCCCTCCATACTTTCCCTTGAGCTATGAACAGGCTAATGACCCCTAGTCATAAAAGATTGACCTTTACATGTACAATTCTGTTTCCACCGTTGCGTTAGTCCAGGATATTCATACAGCTCTACATGTAAATCAACTAACCAAATATGTCTTTCATGCCCTAGCTATTCAAGAAATCATAAAAGCAGACACAAAGGTAAATGCACTCGTAGAGGCTATTCTACGTATTGGGAAATAAGCTAAACTCTTTAAAGGTATGGTTGGCTCTCTGGTGCAATAAAGCATATAACTGGAAAATCAAGTCTTGCCCAGAGACAAAGAGCCTAACTTAGAGAAAAGGAACAGATAAGGGCAGAAGATAAGTTAGTACCTACACCTTTGCTAACTGATGGTGTATAGCAGCCCCTTCCCTAAGGCCTACATTCCACAAACACCTTCCCTTACCCTGGTAGCTGTGATGAGGATGGATAAGAGTATCTACAAACCTATGACTTAATCTTAGCGTTATTAAAATGTGAACACCTTGTTATTTTCTTAGTTACTCAACTTCACTATAATTGGGGCAGTTCTGCAAGAAGACTTGTGTAAAACCTGTTTCTGTACATTTTCCAAAAACACCTTATCACAAAGAGCTATTCATTGTAAAAATTCCATTTCCTGATGCCATGTTAACATTTGACCTATAAATAAAGACACCAAAACCGACAGGACAGAGATGCCTGCCTGGTGATCAGAAAGGATCTCGGGGCTCTCTCGTTCTCTTTCGCCAACACCGTCCATCCTTCAGGGACCCCTGGACCTGTCGGAGCCGGCGCGGCCTCCGACAATCCATATTATAACTTTTCCACCAAAGGATGGGAATAGTCAATGAAGCTGGAAACTAACACTTGGAAACCTGTGATATGAAATTGATATAATTATACTTTTAGGTCCCTTATTCATATGTGTTAATATGAAAATCTTACACTAATTTATTTCTTTTCCCACACACATGTCCTGTTTCTACTATTTGAAAGGGAATAATGCAATGCTCTGTGTTTTGACATCTTCAGTCTAATTTCAAGACCTACAGCGGAGAACTTTAAAATTGAGACCAAACACTATTCCTTTCTTATTTCTATTATTGGGTGACCAAAAAGGGCTTATTTTGTACATCTCATTTGAGCGCAGTCTTCTGCAGGACACTGATAATTCTAGCATACAATCTCAGGCACAAAGATAGTTTGAAAGAAATTATGTGTTTGTTTGCTTTTTAACATGCGATGGTCTGTTGACACAGTTTGGCATCATCTATCTAAGACATAGACACCATGTGTCCTTTTTCATCAAAGTTGCAGGCTCTCTGCAAATGGTTTGTAAAGTTAGTCTGAAGTCCTTTGATAGACATTGTGATATTCCAGAAAGAATCTAACATAGGGGGAAACTTTATATTCTCCTTTACCTGCCACTTAATACCTATGATCTTCTGTATCCATCACCATCGTTATGTTTTCCTTTCCTGGCTGGTTGCCATTCAAGTACACCTCACAGAAAATTCTCATGCAGTTTCATTTTCTGTAGGAAGGCACTATAAAATCTTTATCTTCTGCAACTAAATTCTCTTTTCAAAAGCTTGAATTATTTCCTTTTTCTTTACGTTAGCTGTGCTTCTTGAACACCATCTCCGTAAGAGCAGTCAAACCTATCATAAAGCACTTTGTTTATGCCCATCAAAATACACAATCTAGAAGAAGTCATAACCTTGGCAAGTCTGCTCCCTTTTTATTCTGTATTGTGTCTTCAGCTCAGGTTTTATTTTTTTTCCCCTAAGGATCTCCTATAACTTATCTTTTCTACTTTATTTTCTTTTCTGTTATTTAGAACTGAGTTACTCTGGCTTTGCTGTTGGGCCAGCAGCATGTAGATGGGATTTTGCTTATTCTTAGAGGGTGAGTGCAAGCACTATTCATTCTCTGAGAGCCCCAAGATGATGAAAACCCGGTATCTTCTGGTGTCTTTGACACAGTTTCTGTCTGGGATCTTGTGTTTTACTTGACATTATTTTACTTGCACTTTTTAGTATCTTTGCCTCATGATACCTATCTTATTCCATTAACCTCTTTCTTTGTGCCAATCTGAGAATGTTTTGTTTGTGCCACTGCAAATGATGACTTATTACTATCTGATCTTCTAATGATTCTTTTGTGTTTATCTTGTCTGTCAGGCTCTTCTTTCCCCACCCCCCATGCTCCACCATTATGTGCATCCCTTGCTCCCTAGTTATCCTAATGTAAGCTTCAGTGGCACTACAACCCTTTCTTTCTTGGCCCTAAATTTCAGTCTCATTATCTCTGCTCTAACTTTCTCTGTAAGAATAATCAAGAGAAAGCACAAATTTTAAGACATGCTGTTAAAATTAATTTAGTAAAAGCAAGCTTATGCTTCCAATAATTTTCTCAATATCTGGATAATTTCACAGCTTGCCACTTCTTTGTAAAACACAGGAATCTATATTTTATGAAAGGAGTAACATTGACTGCAGTAACTTTTAACAACTGACTCAATTTATTTCTGCTTCTGATTTCACGTCTCCCACATGGGATGCTATAAGTCTGCTTATAAAACTCCTTGAAATTAATTTAAATTCAATTCTGTTAAAAATTTGAGAGAGTTCAGAGACAAATTAAGCTAATCTGTTTCTTTGATTTGAAGAGAAATTTCTAGAAACTGGCCAAAGTAAACACTTCACTGAAATCTCTAATTAGATCGATATTGTTTTACAATTAATGAACTACTGCTTAAATGTACAGATATATATTATATCCTCCAAGTAACATTTGTTCTTTCTTGGGTTTGATATGAGATAAATTACCTCATTCATCAATTGAAAAGAGTTTAGAATCTTAATTTTAATGATGATTATTATGTTAAAGTGCAGAAAAAATTAAGGAAATCTATAAAAATAGTTTCCCATTTCCTTGCCTTTAACTATGTAACAACCTCAGTAATAACTTATTGCATATTTATTTTATTATAATTATAAAGTTTGATTTTAATGTATAAACTATGAAGGAAACTAAAAAGCATTTGCATTCTCACCAAATGCCACTGAATATTTATGACAGGAAATTAGAAGTCACATTAATTTCTCTCTCTATGCTGATTCTATCTGCAGTAATAACATGAATAATGCTCTTGAATTGAATGCTTTTATTAACTCTTACAATAATGACTAAAAATAACTGGCTCAATTGCAAGTGGAGTTTTCCATTAAGCTGAGTACTTGTTTATTTGTTTGGGTCTTTTTATCCATTCATTCACCAGTTACTTATTGAACTCTGATCATAAGCCAAACGTTGAGAGAGAAAATGGGAGTGAAAAATATGTGAATGTGTTCCTCCACTCAAATCACTCATCTTCTGTTGAGTAGACATAAACATGCAAAAATCATGCTGTGATGAATGTTCTAAGACCAACATCACAGAAATGTTATAATGTACCTCAAGGCAGTAGTATGTTTATAGAGAAGTCGATATTTGTCTTAGACTTTATTAAACAAATAGAATTTTACCAGCTAAAAAGGAATAATATCAGACCAAAATAGTAACACAGAGGTCTGCAACTATGGTAGATTTGAGTGTGTAAGTACAAGCACCTAAAACATGCATACTGGGGCTTAGTAGAAAAGGCTGGAAAAAAAAATCATGAGATAATATTGTTCAAGAAATTGACTAGCATGATTAGAAAATTTAGACTGCTTTGCTAAAAATGAGAAGTCTATAGGATATTGTCCAAATTCTCAGAAGATCATAAAATGCACTCCAGATTTGACTCCTGACAACATCTTAAGCCTAATAGCCTAGATTTTCAGTAAGTAACTTCTATTTTAGTCATCTTTAACTGATTACAGTTCTCTAAAACATCTTTGGATTTACATATCCTGATTTCTATGAGTAGAACACATTTTCCTTCTCTCTCTGTCCCTCCTTCACTTGGCTAATCCTAGTCTTCCTTTAAATCTCAGTTTACATATCACACCTTCCATGAAAAGTTGACTAATTTTAGTAGATTGTTAGGTTCTCCAGTGAAATGCTTTAGCAATAATTATATTTCTATCAAATCATGATATATTTATTATATTTATGTTTATACTTTCTTTCTTTTTTTTTTTTTAAAGATAGTGAGCTAGTTAAAAACAAGGACCATGACTAGTATCAAAAACTCCTCATATATGGAGAAAACTGAGATATCACCATACCCGAGTCATCAAGGTTAATATGACCTGGAACATAGTAAGGGGCGCCTGGGTGACTCAGTCAGTTATGCAGTCGACTTCAGCTCAGGTCATGATCTCATAGTTCATGGGTTCAAGCCCCTCCTCAGGCTCTGTACTGACATCCCGAAGCCTGGAGCCTGCTTTAGATTCTGTCTTCCTCTCTCTACCCCTCTGAAGCTCATAGTCTGTGTGTGTGTTTCTCTCTCAAAAATAAATATTAAAAAACTTTTTAAATTAAAAATATGACCTGGAATGTGGCATATGGGCATCATGCATCCCATGATAAGATGAACTGAAAAGAGCACATTATTTCTTCAGTGCTCTTGCAAAAAGGTATCACATAATCTAACATGAAAATTTATTATGCATACCCAAATTGAGAGGCATTCTGTAAAATAATTGATCTTTGAAATGTTAAGTTCATGAAAAACAATGAAAGACTGAGGATATTTTACAGATTGGATGAGACTAAGGAGACACAGTCACTGCATACAAGGTAGAATCCTGAATCGGATGCCGGAACAGGAACAACTATGTATATCAGTGGGAAACTTGGTGAAATCTGAATAAAGTCTGAAATGTAGTTAATAGTATTGTACCAGTGTTAATTTCTTACCTAGAATGATTATACTATGATTATGTAAGATGGTTAACTGAGGAAAGCTAGTTGAAGGATATAGGAAACTCTGTACTATTTCTGTAACTCTTCTACAAGTATAAAATTATATATCAAAATAAAAAGATAAAAGAAACTCCTTAAATATCTCTTAAATGAAGAAGCTAACGAGGCATGGTGTTTTGTACTGTGAATCATTATTCCTGTTCTATATTTCAAAATAGTTAAAAAATAAATGCTATTTATTTTTACTTTATACTTATTTATTTATTTATTTATTTATTTATTATTTACTATTTGCTTTTAATACCTAATCTACAACTTGCAAGAGGTTAGGCGCTCAGAAATTTTTTTAATGACAACAACCTAATCTGTCCTTAAATTTGCGATTATAAAAAATATCATTTAAATTAAATGTAGTTTAATATAGTACGTGTGTGTGTGTGTGTGTGTGTTACAATTTCCCGGTGAATATTTTGTGTGCTGGTGTCACATATGTGGTATTACATTAGTAATCTTTATTAATATGAATTAATTGTACAGCACCCATGGTAACAGTTTTGACCATTCAGTATCTGTGAGGTTTTTGTTACTTTTGGCGGGACCCAGTCATGACCTAGGGAACCCTTTGAAAATGACCGATTATGAGGTGAGCTCAAAGGGCCTACGTGGGGTTTAGGCAAGCGGTGAGTGATTGGCTAGTTTGTACAGAGTAACTACCTGCAGTTCCCAGCCCTGACTCAGACCACAGGAATGTTACACATTTCTTTTGATTGGCTGATCCGAGGTTGGTCCGAGGGTGGTTTCAGCTGAAGCTTTTCCTGGAACTGGGGCTACGTGCAGCCTGAGGTTGCTTTTAATGGAGGACGTAATTTCAAGCTCCTCACATTGTGCAAGAAGCAAACCCAAAGATATAGTTTCAGTCTTTAAACCATTATTTTAAAAATAATAATACAAAAATAATAATCCAAAATATACTACAGGGACACAGGGTTTTTGAAAATTATTTTCAAGGGGGAAAAAAACCCAATGTTTGTGATATGCAATAAATCAAAACTTCATGATAAAAAGCACTTGTAAAATGTCTGCAAAAACATTGTAAAGTTCAGGTTTATTACTGACTCCCCTTTATTTTAAACTCCTTGGATTTGTTAGGTAGAAGCTAGCAGAGATCAGTGGAAGGAATGCCCCCAGGCAGAGTCCCAAGTCTTTGGAGGGAAATGATAGAGACATGAGCTGGAGGCAAAGATGGTGATAAATAGAAGCCCAGGGGCACAACATCCGGACCTTGTGGCTTCCAAGACCTTGGAACTGATCATTCAGAAGCCATTGGTGGGGAGTACGGCTCTTGGCTTCCACCTCTGCCCCAGGATAAGCTCTAGATTCATTCAAATGCATTTGCACTGGGAGTATAGCCCTCCCTAGGAGAAAGGCTGCCTTGACATTGTAGGTGCAATCCGTGGACGGTCAAAAACTTCCCCTTCCAACCTGTAGAAAGAGTTTTTCAAATGATTGGAAACAGCCTCTATTAGAGATCATGCCAATGTACATATATCACAACTCCTCTCAAACCAGAGACCCAATAATACTCAATCCCAAAACCACCTAGGGGCAGGATCCACTTGGAGGAAACTGCAAGTTCTCCCAAACTTGAGAGTGTACGTTCGCTTTAAAAAATTGCTTGTGCCGCTTTCCTCTGGCTGTCTTTATTCAAGCGTGGATCCCCACTTTACTCTTCAAATCTCCTTATGGGGATTCTGAGGACTGAGGCCTCCATTCACACAATGCAGACACTAGAACCAGTAACAGATAGTTTTGCGTTTTGTAACTATAGTATGTGTAACCAAGCTTGTGGAAGGTAAAGGTCACTCTCTGTGTTGTTTCATTTCCACAGACTTGCTGACAAATAAAATATTGTATATATGGTCAAATATTTCATTAGCTATGACAGAAAAAAAAGGTTAACATAAGCATTTTAGAAGTGAAAAGAAAGTTGAAATTACCAAGATCTTTTTCTTATATGTCATAAACCATAAAGGCCAATTTATCTTTTGGCTCACTTTCACTTCTGCTTCTTTTAAGGTTTAAGTTTTTTATTTTCTAAACTATATCACTTAAAATCTGCTATCTGTCTACAATCTAAAATTCACTCAAATTAAGGTCCATTCTCTTTATGGGGGACAGAAATTGAGAGATAGAGCTTTCCGTGTGTGCTCCCATTTCAGAGCCTGACTATCCTATGAAAAGGACCTCATTTCAAAGTGAAAGATGACGCTAAGTGTCCCTGAAGGTGTTCTTCCTTCTCCTATAACTATTTGAGTGCCACAACTTTTGTCTTTCTTCATGTACTCTTCTTCTTTTTTTTAAATTTGATTTTATTTTAGTAAGAACACTTAACATGAGATCTCCTCTCTTAACTGTTAAACATTTAACAAATGTTTAAATGTGCAATAGATTATTGCTAACTCTAGGTAGAATGTTGTACAGAAGATCTTGAGACTCTTCATCTTGTTCAAATAAAACTTTCTACCTGTCAGTTAGTAACTTGACATTTCCCCCCTCACCTTAGCTCCTGAAAACCAGCATTCCATTCTTTGATCCTTTTTTTTCCTTAATTTTGTTTTTTTTTTTTTAGTTTATTGAGAGAGAGAGAGAGAGCACGAGCTCACAAGGAAGTGGCAGTGAGAGAAAAGACAAAGAATCCCAAGCAGGCTCTCAGCCATCAGCGCAGAGCCCCAGGCTGCTCTGGAACTCACAAACCATGAGATTGTGCCCTGAGCCAAAATCAAAAGTTTGATGCTTAACTAAGTACTCCCCCACCCCTCATTTTTGATTCTATGAATTTGACCATTTAGATACTTCATGCAAATGGAATCATGCAGAATTCATCTTTATGTGACTGGCTTGTTTCACTTAGCACCATGTGCACAATTTTCATCAATGTTTTCACATTTTGCAGAATTGGCTTCTTTTTTAAGGCTAGATAGTATTCAATGGTCTGTATATACCATATTTTCTATATCCATTCATCTTCAATGGACATTTAGGTTTTTCCACAAGTTGGCTATTGTAAATAGTGCTGTGGTAAACAGAGGAGTGTTAATGTCTCTTTGAGATCCCAATTTCAATTCTTTTGAGTAAGTACCCAGAAGCGACATTCCTAGATAATATGAAAGTTCCATTTTTAACATTTTGACACATCTCAATACTACTTTCTACAGTGAATACCTCAATTTTCATTCCCACCAATAGTGTGCAAGGAGGGTTCTAATCTCTCCACAATCTCACTAAAAGACATCCTGGCAGGGATCAGGTGATATCTCACTGTGGTTTTGATTTTCATTTCTTAATGATTAGTGACAGAGCATTTATGTGTGTGTGTGTGTGTGTGTGTGTGTGTGTGTATGTACAGTCAAAGTGTTTTGAAAAATAAAACATAGGAAGTGTCAAATGAAACAACGTGAATTTATGTAAGCTGAATCAACTAAGGGATAAGAAAGAGGAACATATATATGTATATGTACATTATTTTCTAAACTATATCTTAAAATCTGCTGTCTACAATCTAAAATTCACTCAAATTAAGTTCCATTCTATTTATGGGGGACAGAAATTGAGAGATAGAGCTTTCCGTGTGTGCTTCCATTTCAGAGTCTGACTATACATATATTATGTTCCTCTTTCTTAGTGCTTAGAATTAGTATTAGTATTAGTATTAGAATTAGTATTCAGCTTACATAAATTCATACTGATATTTCATTTAACACTTCTTATGTTTTATTTTTCAAAACACTTTGATTTATTTTCTAAGCCAATTTTTTGAAGTACACCTAGAGCCCCATGACTACTTCTGGCTTTGAAATCACAATCATTAATGGCCTTCGCACATTTCAATTTATATTTTCTATGTAAGTGCTGAATTTTTTTTTTGCATAAATAAAGTTAGACAAATATTTTGTATGTTTTGCCATATCCACCCATAAACATCACTAATACTTATAAACCTTGGGAAGAGATTCATTAGAAAATAAGATGTTACAAGATCCCTAATTAGCATGCACTTCTTAAAATATAGGTTTTTGTAAAATTCTTTGCTAAGAAGCATTCTTGTTGCTTTAGAAAAATTGTAAATGTGACCATCTAACCTACCCTGGATTGAGGCAAATAATTGACATGTAATTTTTTCATGTGACATGTAACTTTAAAATCACCATTTGAAAATTTGAGACATCATTTAGTTTTTAGATTGTTTTATTAAAAGTGTATCCTTGTGTCTTTATAATTTTACTTCATCATATCATTAGTGTCTTTTTTCTTTGAGAATGTGTCTTTTAAAATATATAATTTATCATGTACTTTTAGAAACAAATTAAAATATAGAATTTTCTCATATTTTCTAATAGTGGAAAATAGATACCTGTTCTGTAACTTGAAAATAAAGAAAATAAGAAAGTGAAATAGTGTCTCATATATTTTCATAGAGTAAGATTTTTTTTGTTTTTTGTTTTTTCTTTAAATACAAGCTTTAATTATTATTATCTGGCTATTTAACAAAACTTAATGGTAACCACTTAATATATGTAATTCATGTAAATTGTATTCTGTGGTATATATGACCTTCCTAGAATAATGAAAATCAGAGGGATATTGGAGTTATAAAGATGTTTTAGTCACATTTCCTCCAATTTATTTGATTGTTGGTTTATTTTAAGTGTACAAAAGCTTATCATAAGTATATATTTTATATTCTAGACTAATTAAAAAGCAACTTTGAAATCTTGCTGTACTGAAGTGGGTCTTAAAAAATAAATAGCATAATTAAACACACAGGTAAAATAATTTAGATAAAAACAAGATTCAATTACTACATGGCCTTTACTTCTCAAGATCATTTTTTAGAGTAATATTTTTTGTTTATTTATTTATTTTGAGATAGACAGAGAGACAGAGCACAAGTGAAGGAAGGGCAGAGAGAGAGAGTCTCAAGCAGGCTCCCCACTGCCAGCTCAGTAGGATGGGAGACTCCAACCCATGAACCATGAGATTGTGAGCTGAGATGAAGGTGGACATTTAAATGATTGAGCCACCCAGGTGCCCTGAGTAATATTTTAATATTCAATTGTTCACAGTCTATAAATAACAACTCCTGCATACTCTTAAATTCATACATCTGCAAATTTTCTTTTAATAATATTCAAAAGCATTATTGATAAAGGACAGTATCTCTTAATCAGAAAATAAGACACCTAAATTTAACTGGGAAGAAAAATTTTCAGATATTGAACACAGTACATCTTTAGGGGTCTATTCCATGCAACACAGTTTTCTTTTCTTTTTCTTTTTTAATATTTCTTTATTTGAGAGAGAGAGAAGAAAGAAAGAGAGCACACAGCCAGGGAGTGACAGAGAGAGAGAGGGATAGAGAGAACCGCAAGCAGGTTCAAAGATGTCAGCACAGAGCTTGATGCAGAGCCTGAATCCATGAACCGTGAGATCATGACCTGAGCTCAAATCAAGAGTTGGACACTTAATTGACTTTGCCACCCAGGTCACCCCAGACAGTTTTTCCAAGGCCACAACTCTTATGACATAATAACACATTCTTTGCAGTATGAAGCTTCTGTCTTTATGTGTTTGCTGCCTGTCTTGCATTCTTCATTCTCTGTAGCATGTGATAGATACACAGTTGAAAAATACACCAAATCAAAAAGTTACCTGACTTCTGATTTTTCTAATTATCTAATGTGAAAACCAAAGTTAACTGGGGTTAACTTTGAGTCTCAGTAGTAAAGGACTATGATACACATGAAATGCTTGAAGAAACGGAAGCTGCACAGGAAAGCACTGGAAAAAAGTACAAGAAAGAAAAGCACAGGGAAAAAAAAAAGGGAGGGCAGAGGGTGCTGGTTAGATGAAGTTCTTTATGACAGAGGTTGTCCTCAATTACCATTTTCTTCTCTTTTCCCTTTTCTTTCAGGGTACCTTTTTGAAAATGAGTGCTTTTGGTGACTATTTGATGTTATGAAGCACAACAGAAGTTTAGAGCATTATAACTATGTTTATTTTATGAGTATGCTGATGTTTTGTCATATTGGTGTTTTTTTTATCATCTTCTAATAATCTGATAAAAACCATGAGTGAGACTACTTTAGGAGCTACAAATACAAAAGAGAAGAGAAAATTTAAAAGCCTATTTTACAATGTGTTGCTATTTTCTAAATAAAGCTGCTTCTAATTAAGGTAAATAGGAAAAAAAAGCAAGAAAAAACATTATTATACACTTAATATAGTGTGCTTCTCTAAATTAATTGATTTAAGGTTGTTAAAGAGTACCAACTATTATGTTGACTTCCATTAGCACAAAAGAGGTTTTAGAAGTCACGCACATACACATTTACACACATACACACACATACACAATGACTATGACCTCAAAGTATGGAGATTTTTACATTTCTATATTTTGATTTGTCTGTCTTTTTAGCTGAATGAGGTAGAAATTCATGCAGAACACTCAATACAAATACTTCTCTCTCTCTCTCTTTCTTTCTTTCTTTCTTTCTTTCTTTCTTTCTTTCTTTCTTTCTTTCTTTCTTTCTTTCTTTCTTTCTTTTCTTTTTCTTTCTCTTTTTCCTGTGGTGCTGTATGCCACAGGAGTTAACCTTCCATATCTGACATCGTACATATAAGAAGCATACCGGCTTTTACAAAGTGTAAGAGGAAAATATTGTCCAAGTCTTTAAGTAGGTCATGGAACCTAGTCAGTGAGCTGCTGCAGGTTTTGACAGCTGTTCCTGGCTGCGGCTCCGTTGTATGCACAGGGGCCGCACCTCTCTCCGGATGCCAAGTAGCAGAGCAGCAGGGTGCTGATGGCAGTTAGCACGATGACAGTCAGCCAGCTTGGTACATTTCCCCAATTGGAAGGCTACTGTCTTCAAAAGTTAGCTTTGGGTACTGCTTTCTCTTATGTTTACAAGAAAACCACAGCCAAACTCTTCGCCTGCCCATCTGTGCCATATTAGACATCTGGACAAACTTGGCCCTTGTATGCACATCAACATAACGGCTTGTAGATTTGTTTTGTCAACTTTCGCAGACCACTCATCAAGATCTAGTTCTCGAAGAAAATTCTCCATACCTATATTTCTCTGAAGCTCTTTGTCTTTGGATATATGACTCATAAATTGGATACATTACAACTGCTCAAGCAGCAGGATTAGAGCATGGAGACTTTGAAAAAAATCTATTCATTCTAAAAATTCCCTTGGTTACTCAATTTACCGATATTTAAGCACCTTCCTTTTGCCATTGCATTAATTGTTGTAAATAATATCTCACTGTACTAATTTTCTGTAGCTGTTTATAAATTACGTGACATAATTTAGGGTCTTCTTGAGGGCAGGACTTCTGCCCCAAGGCCATTTTATGAAGTTTACTAATAAGTGTTTAAAAAAGAAAACATATATAAATATTTTACATAAATATTCACACTTCAATTCTGTCTTTTCCCCTCTTTTCTATCCACAACCTCTCTTTCCACCGCAACTCCTATACAAGTCACCCTTGCCATTCTGGTTATTTTACTGCAACATCTTGACTGAAAGTCAACAATAACCTGCCACTTGCCATTAGTCAGCGGAATCAGAAACACTTGAAGTGGTTGACCACACCTTCTTTTTGCAGCAGTGTTTTTCTTATTAGCACCTATAACAATTGAAACATCTGGTTTTTATCTTAGGTTTCCCAGTCTTTCTTAGTCTATTTTCCTAACTCCCTTGCCCCTTTCACTATTAAAAGTTGTCATTTTCAAGATTCTGACTCCCATCTTCTTTGCTATTTTATTCTATCATTAACTTTCTCTTGCCCTTGTCATAGAATTTCACACATTGCATAATTTGTCTCTAATCCTTACACATCCTAAACCCTGGTAACAGTGAACTATCTACTAAACAAGTTATGTAGTACATGCATCATGGTTTCTTCATTGTTTAAAAATATCTTTGCACAATATTTTAGCATGTAATGTGCAGTCAGTTAATTTTTGGTTTTCTTATTCCCTTCTGTACGATTGCCAGTAAAAGAAATTGCTGCAAATTTACTCATTAAACATGGCAGGAAGTTATTATCTTCCAGTTTTGTAGTTCAGAAGTCCAAAATGGGTCTCACTGAAGCAGTATCAGGGTTTCAGCAAGGCTATGTTTCTTTCTGGAGATTCAGTGGGAGAGCAGTTGGTTGCTCTCCCTTTTTAGATTCTAGAAGCCACACACTTACTTTGGCTTGCGGCCTTTTTCTCCGTCTTCAAGATGAGCAACAAGTCAGAGTCTTCAGACATCTTATCACTGACGTCTTCTCCTGATTCTTTAATTTTTTTTTAAATTTTTTTTATGTTTTATTTATTTCTAGGAGAGAGAGAGAGACAGCGTGAGCAGGGGAGGGTCAGAGAGAGAGGGAGTCACAGACTGAAACAGGCTCCAGGCTCTGAGCTGGCAGTCAGCACAGAGCCCGACGCGGGGCTCGAACCCACGAACCGCGAGATCATGACCTAAGCGAAAGTCTGACGCTTAACCGACTAAGCCACCCAGGCGCCCCTGATTCTTTAATTTTAAAGAAAAAGATGATAACATGGTGCCCACTGAGGTAATCTAAGATAATTTCTTTATTTAAGGTCATCATTTAGCAACCATAGTCAATTTGCAACCTTATTTCCTTTTACCATGTAACCTAACATATTTACAGGTTCTGGGGATTAGGACATAGACATCTTGGTGGCAATATTTAGCCTACCACAGTTTATTGTCCTTTTTAGCTAGACTATTATTTCTGCATAAATGTTTCTTGAATTAATGATTCAAAATTTAGTATAAGAATATTTGGAATTTCATCTCTGAGCCATCAGGTTGGGAATATTTGGGGGAGGGGGAATTCAGAGGGTTTGTGTTAGGCTATGTGTTTGGCATTGCTGATGGTAATGGTTATAAAATGAAGAAAGCGCTGTATGAAAGAAACATAGACATTTCTGGTAATAATTATAAAATGAACTAGATAATGTATCAAGGGAACAAAGAGGGGGAAAAAAGTTTCTGATTTCAATGGGAACTTCCATGTTATATATATATATAGGCTTTTTATAGTTTTGATTCTCAGCAATAATACCCTTTTCACAGCTTTATGAAACTAGGTACCCTAGTACAAGGCATCCATTAGATGTATATATTATGTGTGTGTGTGTGAAGAAAGATTATGTTCAATTCAAAAAAAATGTTCATTTAGAGATTATTCTGTCTAAAGCTTGCTAACAGTTTCAAAAGATGCCAAGATGATAACGTACAGCCACTGTTCTGCCCTCCAGAGGGAAGAAAGAGACAGAGCAAGGGAATCCCAGTGGAGCAAATGACGAGTACACTTGCTCTACAAAGGTAACACTTTTCTTTAGAAGGGTAAAATGTATGACAGTGCTCTCTACCTTTAATCTTCCCAGTCTCCCACAGGAAGGGAAACAGAAGAACTCCTGCATGAATAGCTCAGACTTTTATCATCTAGTTCATCTTGCTCTTGGTCCTTTTCTTATCTTATATTCTGGCTTTATCAGCAGGGATCTTCCTTAGTATTTAGATAAAGGTCTCATGTTGTTGTTTAAGGTTTTCAGATAAGACTTAAACTCTTCAATTCTGATCTTCATAATTGTTCACTTCACCATTCATAGCTTGTGTGCGGAAATATTACACCCTAGAGAGTTGTTTGCTCTCTGATCTCTCAGTTCAGACATTTGACAGCTAAGAGTTCTGCGTATTTTTTTGCCACTGACCTCTCCCAATTGTCTGTCTTAGCCTAATGAGATTGTTTTCCTTTCTGAGTATCAGCCATTTCTGCTGGCAAAGTCTTGGTTCTAACAGGAAACATTCTTAGTACACTGTTTGTTTGTTTTCTCTACAGAATGCACATTTTCATATTAATAGTATTCCATTATACCGGGTATTCACATAACACATTTAACATTATTGTAGAAGATTAAAAAAATTGTGGACAGGAAGAAAAAATTCTAGCTCCATTCTTCCTGCCTTTTCTTCTGATAGCATTCTTTCCCAAGCTTAGTTATTGTATTAGTTCTCCAGAGAAACAAAACCAATAGGAAGCTGATCGATCAATGGACTGATTTTCCTAATTGGCTCATGAGATAATGGAGCCTGAGAAGTGCCGGGATCTGCCATCTTCAAGCTGGAAAACAAGTAGTGTAATTTGTTCAAGTCTGAAGACCTGAGAACCAGGGGAGTTGATGATGTCAGTCTGATTCCAAAGGCACAAGAATTGAGGGGCATATGGTATAAGTTCTGGTCTGAGTCTGATGTCCTGAGAACAGGACCAAATATGTCCCAGGGTAGGAGAAGATGGGTATCTCAACTCAATAAGAGAGAGAGAGAATTCAACTTTCCTCCACCTTTTTGTTCTAGTCAGACCCTCAATGATTGGCTAATGTCCACCCATATTGGTGAAAGCAATCTTCTTTACTCAGTTGGTTCAAATGCTAATCTCTTCCAGAGAGCTCCTTATAGATATATCCAAAAACAGTGTTTTACTAGCTAGCTAGGCATCCTTTAGCCCAGTCAAATGGATGCATAAAATTAATCATAAATCTATAAATGTTAGATTCATTCCTGACTCTTTTCAGTCATAAGGTTAATAAAATCTATGCAAGAAAGTATATAATAGTTAACAACTGAAGTTCATTGCTAAATATAGCCATTTTCTTGACCTGTTGTTATATATCTTTCTTTCTCTTCTTACCAAAACGCCTAAAGTGAATTTTCATTATCCACTCTTTGCAATATTTCCTTCCCATTCCATCTTGATCCTATTTCCATTGGAATTTGAAACCCATCACTCCTTACTCACCCCTCTTAGATCTAATGGTCAGTTTACATATCGTATTTCACCTATGAACAGCATTTGTTATAGTCAGTCACTAATTTACCTTTCACCTAATTTTCTTCATTTGACTTTTAACACTCAGTACAATCTTGGTTCTATAATACCCAAATGGTTGCTCCTTCTCTTTTGTCTTTTAATGATTTTTCTTTTTCCCAACTTGAAGCATTGGGTTTTCTATCTTCATTTTCTCGCTGTGTATTGGTCAACAGTTCCAAAACAGATATATGTATGCTAGACCTTTCTCTTGAATTGGGAGACAGTCCCATATGAAAATGTAATAAACATTTCAAAGTTAACATACACAAAATTGAGCTCTTGGTATCTGCCCCCAAATCCTTCTCCTGCTTCAGTAATCTTCATTTTAGTTAATAGCATTTTTTCCCCTCAAAATAGCCTAAACGAAAAGAACTTGTAGCCATTCTTGATTCTTTTCTTTTTCTTCACACCTAATGTGCTTTACTAAATCCTGTTAGATACATCTCATCATTCTACTGCAATCTAAGTTACAATCTTCTCTTCTCTGGATTATTGAATGTTCCCTTAACTTATTTTACTAACTGGTTCTGCTCTTGTCCTTCAGTCTGTTTTTAATATAGCATCTAAGGTAAAATCATATTTCCTGATAAAAAAAATAAGTCATATGTTTATTATTTCTTTCTTTAAAACACTTCAATGGCTTTTAACACATTGAGAGTAAAAGCCAAAATCCTCATTATGGTTTACAAGACCTTACAGGATCTGGATTCTGTTCACTGTCCTATCTCCTACTATACACTGTCTCTTCATTCACTCTCTTCCAGCTACACTGACTTCCTGCCTTTTGCGAACCACTGAGATTTTCCCTCTGTAGGACCTTTCACATTGCTCTTTCCTCTTTTCTCTTTCTGGAATTCTCTGTACCTTCCACAAATACCTGAAAAGCCTTTTCCATCATGTTTGTACTTTATGAGCCTCTGTATCTAAGAAAGAAGGATAAAGTTGAGATTTAACCTACATAAATTTTTAAAAATTGCTCATTATCTTACAATGTATTTTCTCTAACACTACAAATCTGTGGCTTCAGTAAGCTGCATTATTTGTCATCTCATTTCTTATCTTTTGTGTTTAAGATGATGAATAAAAGAGGTAGGCTTGCATAGTGGTGAGGAACATGGCTGATGAGATAGAAATCCCTGAGTTTGACTCCTTGATTTGTTACTTAGTAGTTGTGAAAACTTGAGCAGTATACTCAGATTTAATCTGTTTAGATTAAGTATTCAAGTAGCTATTTTTTTAATAAAATGATAACCAATCTAATTTTTCTGTTGTTTTTGTTTATGAATAATTAATCGTACTGAAGATTCTGAAAGAATTGAGTGAGGTAAAATAGTTGAATAAAAAGACAATTAAATGGTCCTGGCAATAATTCTGATGTTAGATGATGAATAGCTGTGGTGTTATTAGGCAAGGTGAATTTATGAAATATGGAAGGGATGAAAGTATATTTCACTACTGCTTTGTATAAAAAGGTGGAGAAAACTCAATATTAGTATACAATGGTGATTTGCTACATGACTGACTGAGAAAGCAAGCAAGACTAGAGAAAAGATATTTTGAGATCTGAGGAAGAACTCAAGTGAGTTGATTTCGTTATTTTGAAAAGTTAAATTGAGATGACAGAAAACTTCAAAGGAAATATTAAGCAGTCCCTAAAGCAAAAGATGGTTACCTTTGAGAGATAGATATCCCTATAAGATACTGAGGGTGTTAGTCAAGATAATTTTAAGTTGAAGTTCTTCTAGAAGAAACTATACTCATCTGTCTGCATTTTCCTCATTATGACCCTTACTATATTTCTTATGAAATTACTCTTTTCTCTCTAATCATGACAGTGTCAGATCCATTTTCTGTATTTCCCATTATTCCCTTTACATTTTGTCACAGATATTATGAACAAACTGATAAGTATTAATTACAGGAATTTAGAAATTTTGGAGTAGTTCTAGTTTATAGCTACCATAAGAAATCGCAAAGATCAAAGATTCAGAATACAATTGAATGAATCAAATCAATTCAGTACATCACAGAATAAAATCAATAGCCCAAGGCACTTTGACAATTAACACCACAAGCTATAAAATTATAATTCACACCATGATCAAACAAAGCATATTGTATAATCAATCAAGTATTCCAATATAGTTATCAAAATATATATCATGTCATGTTGTAAGCAAGTACAAGTTTTATCCAAATTAAATTTGGTAATCTAGGATAACTACTTGTTGTTGTTTTTTTTTTTTTCAGTTTACTCCTGCATTTGTTTTTTTAGGTTGACAATATAGATTTTAAATGTGGAAAATGTTTTTATGTTAAAAAACAAAAATAGACAAACAACGAAAATGACAAACACTTCAAGCCCATATTAAATTTCAAATGTTTATAAAATGGAAAACTCCAGGTCTTTCTGGATTATGTCTATTGCCACTGTTTCCTTCACAGAGTCACCTGCAAGGTTAACTTTGAAAATGTCCCTGATTGAGATCTTGACATTATTATAAGGGATTAAACTTCAGTTTTTACAGAGAATCACTGCTCTAAATTCTAACAGTGCATTAATAGAACAAACAAGAAATTGGGTCTTTAAGCAAAAGAGAAAAAGTCAGGTGCTTTTTTCCCCCCTATAATTGAAACTTTAATGATAATGATGATAATTACAGAATGATGGCGATTTAAATAGTCATTTGAGCTAGAACTTACAAGAATAATACATAGCAAAACTACTTTTATAATGGTATTTTTAAATTATGCAAATTAAGGGTAATAAAACTTCTCAAAGTAATTTTATTTAATTTAATAAACTCTTTAGTTCATCCAATAATAATAAGATAGTTTACGTTCACCACACAAGATTTTAAAAAGTTTGAACATTTAGTATTTGTCATAGATTGCTTCTCTAGAAAGCAAGGCAGACAAACATTAGTGTATAAGAGGTTTATGGGAAGGGAGTGCTCTTAGGATCATTAGTAGAAGAAGAAAGAGAAAGAAGCAGGACTGGACAAGGGGAGAAGAAGGCTTCAGGTCATCGAGTGAGCCCAGAATTTCCCCTGATTGAGCTAAAGACTGATACCATTTTATCCTGAGTTAAACAGTCGTTGAATATGGGCTTTTCTAGAAAGACAGAATGACTTTTAGTAATGTAATTCTCTTCTGCCATGGCCATGTGAGGTGTGACTGACAGCTGAGTACTGTCTGCCAGTAGCACTCTCAGCAGCTGGGAGTAAGCCCGCATCCTGAAGGGGGATCAAGGAGGCATATCCCAGCATCCACTAAAGCCCTCCTTTTACCTAAGTTTTGGGGACAGGCCTTCAAGGTGATTTCTGGGAGGACTCTTTCCCTTGGGAAAACTGATATGAGAAAGCTAGTGGGACAAAGATCTGCAGTTCTGCTGCTACAACTAGTCTGGAGCCATAACTGATACTCATCATTTCCCTCCTTACTGTGCATTTAAAACTCCCCTCACTCTCTGTTCACACTTCTTAAGGTTTCCTAGTTTTTCCGAGTGGCAGGAAACAGTCCTTCGTCAGTGAGAGATCTGAGTCTCTGGTCATTTTGTTCTTTTTCTGCTGCATTTTTCCATTTAGTGTCAAAATTGTTCAAGAGAGTAACCAAAATAGAACCCATTATGTAATGGCAGTACTATCTCCTTCTGATGATTACAGTCAATTACCTAGCAAGGTTGGTGACTTTTTGTCTTGTGTGCTCATTGCATGGCTTCAGGAATCTGAAGCTTATAGTTAATGGAACTTCTGCTGTGTCCTTCTTTGGGAATCTTTAGCACAGATTGGCAAAATCCACTTCTGGTTTCAACCCAGACCTAGATTCTTAGATCCAGTTATTCTACATGTTAGAGACAATTTTTCTGCTTAACATATACACTGAGTCCTAGGCAATGGTGGCCCAGCTTCACCAGGTAATGCCGGTGAGTGTGTGCTGAGCCAGTGTCTTTAAGAAGTTATTCCATCATTCTGTCAGACTAGAAGCTTCTGAGTCATGCAGTATAGAAATCTTCTCGGCACATCTCATGATCTTGTACACACTCCCACTCATTCTTTGCTCTGCTAATTCCACACATAACATGATGTTATGTGGGCTCCTGTGCACATGGATCAAAAACTCAATAAGTCCTTGGATAAATGCTTTGGTTGAGTTTTTTTTGTGACCAGAAAAGGCAAATCCATACCTTGTTTGGATGGATAGAAACCTATGTTTCTATCCGTATTAAAATATTTTTGCTGCTATTGCTGGGAAGCAAGAAATCCAGTGAGGTCAACTTGCCATTGGTGTTGGCCTCCTCAAGGGATGCTGCTATATTAGAGATGTGGCATTGGCCTTTATTTCTGACAGGTTGGACACGTGCAATAGCAATATATATATATATATTTTAATATATATTAATATATATCATTATATATATTATTAATATATATTAATATATATATTTTTTAGGTAATATATATATATATTAGCCTTGACAAATGGAATCTATGCTGCTTGGCTCCATCCATGCTATCATGGCTACTCCTTTAAGGCTCAGATTAGCAGGGTGCTCCTGCTGCCACCTCTGGCTTCTTGAACACACACAGTTCACTTTTTGTGACAGTTAGAATGCTCAGTGACAAAAGCTGGGTGAAGTCAAATGTCTGAGTAATTTTGACTACCTGAATGTTTAATCTATATTCTACATGAGATGCTCTTTGGTACTGCTGCTATAGAAAGGTTTTCATATATCATTCCCACTTCCATATGTATTTTCTAATCATTTTCATGCAGTCCCCATGACCATCTAGCCAAGCTCTTTTTTTCACTGCTCATGAGTCCATTTATATTCTAATGTTGTCCACTTTTCTTTCCTCACAAAATCAAAGGCAAAATGACTGTTCAGAAGTTCTCACTCCAAGATACTTCTATTTTACCACTGCCTTTGAAAGCCACACTTGACTTGACTATGATGCAGCCACCATTAGTTTATGATCTCTACTTATATAAAGTAATGACTCATTTATGAATGAAGATTAGGGCTTTTCTTTATCTGTTTATTAGCCATAAGTGCTAATTGGGGGAGACGTGCTGGTGCAAAAATGTTAAATAATAGGGGAATCTGGACTATCTTCTCATGCAACTTTCTTCTCCCTTCCAGCCTTTTCTATGTTCCATCCTGGATGTACCACTTCCATGTTAAGACAGATGACTATGGAACTTGTTGATTTTACAACTTGTTGGAATGAAAATAAATCAGCATTAGACAGTCAATTCTAGCCTCAAATCTCATGGCTGTGTGTTGCCTCATGAACAGTCTCTCCACCTCTTTAAGACCCCAATAGTAAATAAAGTATTGTTTTTCCTAAGAAATAAAATTCTCCACTGAGAGTAGCATGGCCTTCCCCAAGAACCCTAGGGTTTGCACTTGTGATTCACCCATTGGGACTGGCCTTAAACTCCACATGGTGTTTTCCCCATTGTTGATACTTGTAATACCACAAGACTTGCTTATATCATAGCCCAGAACTACTGCTGAGAACTTTCCTGCTCTGGGGTCCTCAAAGTCAGACACCTTTTGTGTTATCCAGTTTATGATTTAGACAGTATTTCTAGGTACAGAATATGGCACTTTCAGAGTCTGAAGATATATATTCTATGATGAATTTTTTTTTTTTTATAAATGGTGTACTTTGTCAAGGATATCGTAACATGTCCCAGATGACTAAACCCCTATGAATATTTTAAATATGCCAGACCCTTGAATATTCATGCAGATTATCACCCATCCTCTGGAGCACATGTGTCTTACACAGTGCTATAATGTACTGGCCATTTCTTATCTGGTCCAAATAGTATGATGTCATTGATAGAATCCATCAGTGTAATATTCTATAAGATGTCTAGGCTTTCCAAGTCTCTTTTGACTCTTTTACTAT
The DNA here is from genome assembly GCF_003009895.1 of Hyaena hyaena. Classification (NCBI taxonomy): domain Eukaryota; kingdom Metazoa; phylum Chordata; class Mammalia; order Carnivora; family Hyaenidae; genus Hyaena; species Hyaena hyaena. The sequence goes on along the minus strand of NW_024081722.1, from coordinate 458,963 downwards.
AGACAATGGGAGAGATACATAACCTTAGGACATTCTAGTGAGTATAAATAGTCTCTAATACTTTTTCCCACTGGTTGGAATATACAAACACACAGACACACACACACACACACACACACACACACACTGACCTCATCACATGTAGCAAGGACTGTGTTAATCTGCTCTAAGACACAATATGTGTAAAAACAGGTACAATTGAATGATGTTACTGTAGATCACTGCTATCCTCCCAAATCCATCTTGTTTTTACAGGTAACAGATTGATGAATCAAATAATGGGGCCCACTGGTCCTGTATCCTTTAAGTTTTCAAGGATGGCACTGAATTCTTCCATTCCCCTTGGAATGCAATATTGTGGTTTACTATCTTGGCCTGAATGGACGCTTGCCAGAAGCTTCCAGATGGTCTCTTTTACTACAACCTACTTTCCTTAATAGGCCAAGAAGCCAACATGAAAGGTGTGCAAACTCCCAAATAGATTTATTCCAATTTTTTATTTGGAAAATGAACAAAAAATGAGGCCATGGACCCACCAGGAATTAGACCTGGACCAGGACTCTATTTATCATCTGATCCCTTAACTTCCATTCTAAGAGTATGGAAGTCTGATCCCTTAACTTCCAGTATGATTCTTATAATCCACAGATATTGATTGCAGTTCAAATCATGTTTCCAAAAATCACTGGAATATTTGGGTATTCCCTTTCCCTAGTATATGGTTACCCTAATAAACATCCATGATCTATTTGACTAAGGACTAGGATTACATTGTCATATATACTTCTTATGATGTTGTACCTTCTTTTAGAGGAATTAGATTATTTTTCACTCAATTCTTTTTCACTCGGTTAAAACTCAATGGGTTTTAAGTCCATTGGCATAGGTCCAGAAACTGGGCAAGGGATCATAGGTCTTTAAATTGGTATGATGGTCACACTGGTCAGAGTGGCTAAAATGAACAAATCAGGAGATTATAGATGCTGGTGAGGATGTGAAAAAATGGGCACCCTCCTACACTGTTTGTGGGAATGTAAACTGGTGCAGCTCCTCTGGAAAACAGTGTGGAGGTTCCTCAAAAAAAATTAACAGTAGAACTCCCTTATGACCCAGCAATAGCACTGCTAGGAATTTACCCAAGGGATACAAGAGTGCTGGTGCATAGGGGCACATGTACCCCAATGTTCATAGCAGCACTCTCAATAACAGCCAAAACATGGAAAGAACCTAAATGTCCATCAACTGATCAATGGATCAAGATGTGGTTTATCTATACAATGGAATACTACATGGCAATGAGGAAAAAATGAAATCTGGCCATTTGTAGCAATGTGGATGGAACTTGAGGGTGTTATGATGAGCAAAATAAGTCAGGCAGAAAAGGACAGCTACCATATGTTTTCACTTATAAGTAGATCAGGAGAAACTTAACAGAGAACCATGGGGGAGGAGAAGGGGAAAAAATAATTGGGGAGATGGAGAGAGGCAAACCATGAGAGATTCTTGAATACTGAGAACAAACTGAGGGCTGATGGGGGTGGGGGAGAGGAGAAGGGGCGTGATGGGCATGGAGGAGGGCACTTGTTGGGATGAGCACTGGGTGCTATATGGAAACTAACTTGACAATAAACTATGAAAGTAAAACATTTTTTAAAAATTAAAAAATAAATAAAGGATAAATATATAAATAAGTAAGTTGGTATGATGGCTCTTAGGTTCCTGATCAGCCATAATTTTTTTTAATGTACAGATATTATAGTACTTTTGTTGGTTTCCCATCTATTTTGAACCTAGGCATACTATGTTTCATTATCCACCTTATAATTATGTGGGTGAGTACCCCCGACCCTGACTGTACTGTGTCTTTTCCACTCATGTACAGTAATTGCATCCTATTACTTAATGATTAACCAATATCACCTAGTTGCATACAATCCAGTTCTGTAATGACAGACCCTACTGTCAGCCCTGACCAAATGAGAAGAGACACTGAATTTAATAATGATGATGGTACCCCTTTACCAGCATATTACTAAATGCTCTGGTAAGTGTTGTATCATGCAGGCCCTCTCTAATAGGTTTTCCAGCTTTATATAATATATCCACTCTGGCAACCCAGCTCATAGATCCTTTTCTTCCTTTTCCCCACTATCTGCTTGGGTGCTTTTAGCACCACTATCTCAGCTTGTATAAACCATAGGTTTTTGCATGCTGTTAGTGAACATCTTAGCAGTATGTTTGCACAATTTTCCAGGTCCTTACCAGAGTGCTGTATCATATATATCTTAATTTGATAGACTTTCTCTTATCCAGTCTATGTTCCATTACTCTTGATCCTCAAAATGTGTCCCTGTGTGTATTCTCACAGGTTGGGCCAGTATAGGCTAGTTATATCCTGCAGGTCCTTTGGACTATAGTTGTCTTCTTTGCTTGTCAAACTCACGACCTCCAGTCACATTATATTGTGACTTAACTATTATCTTCATGACCCAAAATGGGTCATTAGAGGACTTCATGTTGTCTTGCAGGGGAGAGGCCTCTGTATCATCTCCAACAAGTTGGGGAAGGCCCAAGTCCTAAAGAGGAAAGAATGGGCCACTTCTATATACTCAAAGTATTTAAGGGGACCAGAGGATTAAAACTTCTGGGGTGTATCAACCAAGATGACTCTATCTAATTTGACAGGGTCACATTGTTTCTCCACCTGAGACTTGGTGTTAGAGTAATAGATTTATCAAATTCTCTGGGGCTCCAATATTTTTATGCTTAAGTCCTGAACCTTGTCTAAATCTTGAACCCAACCACAGGACTAAATGAAGGCCTCATTCTACACTACCAAGGAGACCTTCTGAATTTCCTACTTAACATTTAATTTCCAATTCATGACTCTCAGCCTTCAGTTATCCCATTCCAAAGCATCATTTGACTTTAGGAATGGCAACTCAATTCCACTATCTTCCCCATATTTCCCAAACTCCTGAAACATCATGCCAGATAGTTCTGTCTTTTCTCTGATAGCCCATCTCAATTCACCACCAATAAAAGATTGAACAACTGAACTGGTGACTTGTGTTAAAGACCATTTGTATTCCACTTACAATCAGTAATGGAATTTTCATTATTTGGTTGACAGATGATTCAGCTTCAAAATGCTAAGTCTGTACTCTCTTGAATCATTCCCAGAACCACCTGGCATAGATTGGAATCTTCTGCAAGGAAACTTGGAGATAGAGATTAGCAAGGAGGAATCACAACCTAGGTAGAGGAAAGAAAAGAAGCACAATTAAAAGAGGGAGAAGTTAGACTATGAGACATCACAACGAAGACCTTAACTGACCTTATAGGAAGCTTTGACTCTAGGATGGTCCTTTAGTTTTGTCCTGGATTGTGATGAGGTCTCTATACCCAGTGTTGACCATTCATCAGAGGCAAGCTTTCTTGGGAAGGAGATGACTTTAGGTGTCATGGCTCTTGTCAGCCAAGATAATTGCAAAGAAGGTTAACAACTGATGCTATCTGCCAGCAGTACTCCCAGCCGGTGGGTAATAGGTCTCTGAGTCCTGAAGGGTGGTTTGCACACCACATCTCATGCAAATCTATAGTTCAAACTCCCAGTGCCACTCAGCTTTTTAATTAGGATTAATCACATATTGGAGTCATCAGAGTTTAATCAAGTTACCTTCTTTCTTTGTTTTTACTTCATCAAAGTCCATTCACTCTTCAATCCACTAAGTATGGTTTCTGCCCCAAATATTTGTGTGACCTATTTCTGCATAGGACGGTTGAAATGATTAAATAAAGTTGTGTGATGAAGATGACATAGAAATTTGGGAAAAGAAAGATATTATTGCTACTTACCTCCAATCATATCTGTTTATATTCTTTGATTTACTTAATTTTTTTCTTATAACACTTTAAATATCTAATCTAATGGAGAGCATGCCCTTGTCTGCACAATTTTAGTTAGTTTGAAAGGGACTTTGATGACTTAGAATTAATTTTCTTTCCTTCCAAGTGGACTTTAAGAAATATAAATACAATCAACATTATTTCCTTTTCATTCTGATAATCCTTGGTAATGAGATTTTACTTTCGGGCACATGAATTACTTTTGTCTTTGATTGGAAACCTGAATCTCCTCTTTGGCCACATAAGAATTACCATAAGGGGCGTACTTAGCATATTTGACACCTGGAGCAGATCTTTTTTTTTTTAAGGCCACACTTCTCTATATGAAAAAATTATTTTTAGCTATAACCCTGACATAAAATGAATAATAATACAAAAGAAACACTGACAGGGAAAATTTATTGTTATTCAACTTTTTATGTATAATTGTTACAGTAAAAAAAACCACAATAAAAAATTATAAACAATTCTCAATTATATTAGTGTATTTTTAAAACAGGGAAAAATAAATATACACTTACATATTGATCTGTCATGGCAATGAATACTGACTGCCGTTTATTTAAGTTTATTTATTTATTTTTAGAGAGAGTGAGTGAGAGCAGATGCATGCCAGTGGGAGAGGGAAAAAGAATTCCAAGCAGGCTCCACACTACCTGAGGCAGGGCACCATCCCACCAACTGTGAGATCATGACCTGAACTGAAGGCAAGAGTCTGATGCTTAACTGACTTCCCCCCCCCCCCCCCCCGCCCAGGTACCTTGACAGTTTCTATTTTTTTAAGCTATAACTTCTGGAAATTTGTCAATGGATTCATCAGAATTGATCTTCTTTACATAATTATGTTCAATAGATGGTGTAGTCAGATTTGTCAACATGATTGATCAAAGAATGTTTTCTATTAATTTTTATTTCAAAAACTTCTCTCACATGAAGAAAAAGATATGCATATAGCTTGGGAAAGTCTTAATTATAAGTTGGGCCAAACTTCATAAAACTTCTATTTCACAATAAATTTTAGAAATGGCAATTCTAAATCTTTATTCAGGATAAATTATAGAAGCTTTCAAATAACTGCAGAAAAAATGTGTATGTATATTGTTCATACACTTATATATATAACACATTTGTGCATGTGTATATATAATATATATATTTATATTATACATACATACACACACAAACACACTATTGAGCTAAAATGAATGACTAAAAGAAAAAAAAGGAAGAAATTAAACAAATAAAAATTCCAAGCTGTCACATTGAATGACAGAATGGATTTAAATGGTTATTTTCCTTTGCCTTTGAAATCACTGTGCTATCATTATTTATTTTGAATTAACAGTTTAATATATGTATTATATATATATTATATATATATTTATATATAGCACTGAAATATATAGCACCAAAAGAGTTGGAGACATGTTTTCCTCCTAAAGTGAACTCAAACAATCCCAAATGCTAATGAATTTAGTTTTAAAAGAAATGCATATAGTGGAGCCCATGTGTATTAAGGGCAAGCTGCAAAACAAAATTTGATTTGCATGTAAAATGTAAATAAAAGGATAAATATTAAAATGTGCACAGTTGAAACTTATATATATACAGAAATGTAAATATAAATATATATTTAGAACTTAACAATAACTGCAGCAACTGCTTAGAGGAACATTTTGTCATTGACATAGTTTAGAACTGTCCACCCATGTTGATAATAAAAAGGCAGACAGTTTTAATTGGTTTTGTTGTTTCTAAATTTCTCTCAGCAGATTGTCAGCATTGGAGTGGACCACGCATTTTAGCCAGCCTTGTATTTCCATTGACTATTTTACTCTTTCCATGTTTTGATAACTTTTCTGCTGCCTTTAGGAGTGAGAACACCAGGAAGAATTTTACAAATGCCATGCTGTTTCCTTAAATGACTTCTTTTTATTCACACACATAGAAACAAAATTTTAGCTACTTATAAGGGACAATTTATTCCCTAATGATTCTATGACAGAGTTTCTAAAAATGGGGTTGAGGTTATTTGAATGAAAATCATATGTGGTCATGAGGCCCCTTCAGACATTTTGAATTAGACTTTCTGAGGTAGGTTCTGAAATTCTAATTTAAAGAGAGAGGATGAAGAGAAGAAAGAGAAATGACTTTGTCCATCCCTGTAACAACTTTCTTAAGCTTTTGAAGGCTTCCACATCTGGGAATTAGCTCATCCTTTCATCTTGAAACAATTTCTTCACTGATTTTCTGTTACTCACTTCTCTCTCTTTTTTCTCCTTATTCAATGACCTCTCTTTCTAGACTCTTTTCTGGCTCCTCTTCTACTCATCTATTCAGTGGCAAAATGCCTAAAGACTCAGTTTTGGGACATCTCTTCTTCTTTCCCAAGACTATCATTTAAAAAGTTAATTTTTTTCTAATATGTTCATTTCTTCATACTCATTCAAATATATCTTGCATATTTATTATGCATGTCAAACATAATATACCACAAAGAATACCATTGATTTTTCTTACTCAAGTGTGTGTTTATTTTTTCCCCTCAGTCTTCTGCTTTCATCAGTGACACACCATCCACAGTTGCTTATGGCCTAGAAATTAGATATTATTTTTTGTATCTTCCTTTTTTCTCATTCTGATATTTAAGCTATAAACATACCTGTTTTCACCACCTAAATTCATTCTAAATCACTAATTTTCACTCCTATTCCCTTATCATTCCAGTTTAACCCATCCCTTTCTTGAACTTCTCCAATAATTTCTACTTACTTTTTCTGCCAATCCATTTTACATACAGAATCCAGAGTGGTCTTTAAAAATATAAACTTGCTACATGAGACCTCTGTCCTAAACCTTCCTCTTGTCTCAAGTTGCCATAGAAAGCCATCTACCTGGCACAAAGCTGGTAGACAGGTCCTCATCTAGTCCTATCTGTCTTTCACTTTCATTTTGTTTAACATTATTCCATGACTCTACACTATAGCTTTACGAACTACCAATATATCAACCCATTCCATTCTTAGTTACAGTAGTTCCCCTGCTCTGTGGTTTTATTTTCTATGGTTTCAATTACCCAGGGTCTGGTTTCAACTGTGGTCTGAAAACAGATGACCTTCCTTCTGGCCTATCCTTGGAAAGTCACTTGTAGCCTAACATTGTGTCACAATGCACTCCATTCACCTCACTTCATGTTACAGCATAAGTATTTTATCATCTCATATCATCACAAGAAGACTGAGTCCAGGATTTCACTACCTGCATCAAGACTGAACTCAAATGAAGCTCCTCAGATATGGCTTGTCTTCAGGCAAATATCTCTGAACTAAAAAGAGAAGCTATTGGCCCAAAATGCCAAGCATCTTTTGGAGACCGGCTCTGGCAGGGGTCCAGGGGTCTCTGAAGGGTGGACGGTGTCCAAGAGAGAGATTGAGAGCCCTGAGATTTTTTCTGATAACCAGGCAGGCATGTTTGCTCTGACTGGGGCTCAACTTTATTTTATAATTAAGTGTTTGGGGGATGGCACAGAAGTGGCATTTGCCTTAGACAAAGATGTCTGATGACAAACTTCTTTGATATGTAAGAATCTCCCAGAACATAGATTTGTAGAAGACTTCTGCATAGCCTTTATCAATAGTGATTGAGATAGGTGACTTAGATGCTTATCCTATGGGGAAGGAATGTATCTTTAGCATACAAGACAAAGTTTTTGGCTTAAAAAGGGTAATGTTACTTCCTTGTGAGCAGGGGTCAAACATGTCTTTCAGGAAACACCTCTGCTCCCATAATCACAAAAGAAGTTCCTCAATAAGTTCCTTCACAGGGAGCAATCAGCATTTTCAAGGCCAGAATAAGTCACTCCAAATACTGATAACAAATGCCCCGGGGGGGGGGGGGAGCAGTGCTCCAAGCAGAAACAATTGGGTGGGGGTGGATATCTGTCCTTAACTCTAAATTAGGCTCTTTGTCTCAGGGCCAGACTCAATTGTAACTCATGTTCTTAGCCCCCTTTATTATGTAAGTCTTGGATCTGCAAGGCCCATAAGAAGAGCCTTTTAACAATCATCCACAGTGCTTTCATCTGAAGTCTCTTTTGAAGAGGCAGGAATATGTTTTTCCTTATGAGCAATCTGTGTGGGGAATATTGGTCTGATCTGGAATATTGTGAGGCCTGGTCAATACCAGCAGGCTCATTTCCAACTTGAGCCAGTAGTAGCAGAAAGAGATACTGGTTTTCATTTCTCATGGCAGGAGCTGTGCAAACGCTACCATTTCCTCGCTGTGACTATCATCCAGCAAGGCCAGTGCAGCTCCCAGCAAGCATCCATTGGTGAAAGAAGAATGGAATTAATAAATAAGATATTTCCATTTGAAATGTCAAGAAATAAGAGGCACTGGTTCATAGCTGGACCCATGTTGTCAGACTCCCTTACTTAAGCACTTTCCAGCAGTGCATCTCTGAGGTACTCAGCTCCACGGTCCATGTTCTTGTTTTTGTTATTTATTTATTTATACACCAAGTTTTCCTCTCATTTAAAGGCTAGGATTGTGGTTAAAGGTATTTTTAGTTGTCTTCATGAAAGTATAAGTCAAGGGAGGTGCCTGGCTGGCTCAGTCCTTAGAGCATACCACTCTTGATCTTGGGGTTATGAATTCGAGCTCTATGTGGGTATAGAGATCACTTTTATTTTTTTTTTATTTTTATTATTTTTTTTTAATTTTTTTAATGTTTTATTTATTTCTAGGAGAGAGAGAGAGAGACAGCATTAGCAGGGGAGGGTCAGAGAGAGAGGGAGTCACAGACTCTGAAACAGGCTCCAGGCTCCGAGCTGGCTGTCAGCACAGAGCCCGATGCGGGGTTCAAACCCACGAACCGCGAGATCATGACCTGAGCGAAAGTCAGACGCTTAACCGACTAAGCCACCCAGGCGCCCCAAGAGATCACTTTTAAAAAAAGTAGAATCTGGGGCTCACAGGCCTGTTTTCCTTTGGTCTCTTTATCTCTTGGTCCTTGAAGTTCAAAATGGATAACTCTATTGTGGTAGGAATCCCTCTCTAAGGAGAAAGAAAAAAATGAAGAAGAGAGGAGAGAAGACTTCAAGGTCACCTAGATATGAGTCTAGCTGCCTACATCCCCCGGTGTTCCTGTAAACTGAAACAACTTAATCAGACTGCATGTTTATGTGTATTACCATATATGGGAGACAAAGAAATAGAAAATGCATTAAAAAACCTATGCCATATGATGTGGGCCGCTCAGTTCTTTTGGGTACGAACCCAACTGAGCGGTGCTGGCAAAATAACGTTGCTTCCTGGAAAGAAAAGTCTCGGTGTCACGACTCTCTGAGGGAGAATCCTGCAACACTATGTTTTTTATTCACCACGTATACACAACACATAACAATGCCTAGAATAGAGTAAGCTTTCAATTGTAAAATGAAGAAATTCTGAATACACACTAAAATATGAATGTTCTTGGAGATATCTCCAAGTAGGTAAGAGTATCTTTAGCCCAGAAAAGACATTTGTCCCAGAGACAAACTTATCCTTTGAATTTCTCTGAAACTAAAGGCTGTCACCTAAAATTAAGTAATGCACTATACAAAAATAAAGTCTATTTTCCATGATATATGAACTTTGACATTTTAAAATTTATTTATTTATTTTGAGAGAAAGAGAGTGCAAGCGAAGGAGGGGTGGAGAGAGAAGGAAAGAGAACCTAAGCAGACCTTGTACTGTTAGCACAAAGCCCAATATGGGGCTCCAACTCACTAACCATGAGATGATGACCTGAGCCGAAATCAAGAGTTGGATGCTGAACTGACTGAGCCACCCAGGCGCCCCCCTGAACTTTGATGTTTTTAAATAAATTTATACTTATAATGTTTCTCAACATGTATTCAGTAAAACCTTACAATTAAGGATTATAACTGTATCTCAAAACCAGATATGAAGTCTAGCAGAGATTCCATTGCTTCTCTTTTAGCAACATCAACTAATTATCACTTCAGAATGTAACAATTAAAACTCAGAGCAGCTTGAAAGTGAAAAATTGTATTTTCTTTCAGAATAGCAATAGAATTTTGGCCTTGGTTCAGCCTTCTATATCCTAGAAAATGCTATTCCTATTTTTATTTTATTTTTTTTAGATTACATCCAATAATAAAACCAGACATACACATATAATGAAATAACTTACAAATTAAGCATATCTAGTTAAAAAAAGAATTATGAGGTTTTAGATGATTGGTTACATAGAAAAAATAACAAATCTATGCATATAGAGTGTTCAAAGTAAAGCAAATGAATATGTTAGCTCTGATTACAAACCAATACATTTCTTAGAAAGTTTAAAATATGTGGGTTTAGTTGATGGTACTATTTTAAATGAAAAATTTGAATTTCATATGGTTATTTATGTATATTCATAATTATACTTATTTATTTTTTCTCTGAGTATTTATTCAGTGTAGAATATGCACAAATTTAAAAATATATGTCTTGGGAAATAAATTCTTTTTATGTGTATGCCCATTTTGTTAATGATTTATATACATAGGCAAGCAGATTTTAAGATCGCACCCAAGATTTCCACCTCTTGGTATAAACTGCCCTGTATCAAATCCTCCGTGTGAGTGTGTGTGTGTGTGTGTGTGTGTGTGTGTGTGTGTGTGCATGTAGAAGACCTGTGGATATGATGCATCTTGCTCCTTTGATATGTTACATTTTATGGGGAAGGTGAATAGATTTTCCTGATCCAATTATCTCTAATTAGCCTGACTTTGATTTAATCAAAAGGATTTGGTGGTGATTCTGACCTAATCAGGTAAAGCTTTTAAAGTACTGTTTATTCCTTCCCCGGGAGCAGAGAAATTCTGTTTGACCTTGAAAAAAATCAGCTATCATGAGTTCCACAGATCCAAGGAAATGAACTGTGCTGACAACCACTTGAACTTTTATGAGGACTGAAAGCTTTATCAAGGAAGACAATATAAAGTGATATCAGCAAGAAGGTAGCCTAGAAGACCCCAGCCTTTGTCACCCCACAAAGATTAGCCAACAGTTAGACAGCTATTCACAAACAAAAACAGCTCTGGGAGAGCTCTGGAATCCACTTAAGAAATGTCAGGAGTACAGTGAACCAAACAAGCAAAAAAAACAAAAACAAAACAAAACAAAAAAAAAACCCAACAATCCATTTAACTGCACTAAAAGAAGAGACAGCTTCATTTTGCCATCATCCCACTCCCCAAGTCAACATTATTCAGTATCAAGATGGATATAGAGGGAGGGGCTGATGCACAGTCAGGTTTAGGATCCTAGACCTCAAAAGAAAACACTTGAGAACTGTGTGCAAAATAAAAGTAATCTGGAGGCATAGGACTCACTCCTGGGCATCAATGCATCAGCCTGATAACCTCTCAGTCTTTTAGAAATTACTTTTTTGTTGTTTTTAAGGATTGGGATTGGGGGCATGCACAAAATTAACTTAATTCCTGATTTTCACCAATATCTTGGATAACAGACAATAAACAATTAACCTCTCTAAAAAACAAAAGCAAAAAATAAGCAAAAACCTACAAACTAAAAACAAAGGCATATTTCCAGCTAGAAAGAATACCATTCCGACCAACCATGTAAGACAACTCCCCTTTCTCTGTAGCCACGGTGGAAAACAGTACGGAGGTTCCTCAAAAAGTTAAAAATAGAATTATCTGGCCTAGCAATTGTACTACCAGTATTTACCCAAAGGATAAACAAATAATTATTTGAAGGGGCACATTCGCCCTATGTTTATAGCAGCGTTATCAACAATAGCCAAATTATGGATAGAGCTCAAATGTCCTACAACTGATGAATGGATAAAGAAGATGTGGTGTATATATCATATAAATATAATGGAATATTACTCAGCCAACAAAAATAATGAAGTTTTGGGGCACCTGGGTGGTTTTCAACTTTTGATTTCAGCTCAGATCATGATCTCATGATTCATGGAATTGAATTCTGTGTTACGATCCACATTTTCATCTTGAGATATTCTCTTTCCCTCTCTCTTTGCCCTTCCCCTGATCACATATGAGCTCTCTCTCTCTCAAAATACATGCATACATACATACATACTTACATAAATACATAAATAAAGAATGAAATTTTTCCATTTGCAATGATGTGTTGGAGCTAGAATGTATTAGGCTAAGCAAAATAAGTCAGTCCAAGAAAAGTAAATACCATTTGATTTTACTCTTATGTGAAATTTAAGAAACTAAACAGTTGGGCATAAGGGAAAGAGAAAAAAAAAGAATAGGAGGCAAACCATAAGAGACTCTTAACTATAGAGAACAAGCCGGGTTGCTGGAGGGGAGGTGGATGGGAGATGGGCTCAGTGGGGATAAATATTATTAACTAACTTGAGTTTAAATAAAATTTGAAACAAACAAAAATACTCAAGGTGGTTTTGACATATAAAAGAGAGAGAGAGAGAGAGAGAGAGAGAAAGGAAAGGGCTCCAGTTCCCTCATCAGGAAAGGGAGAGCAGGGTGAGTGACCATGTTTCCTTGACACTTGGGGCACTACAGAAAGGTTACACTTTGGTTTCATCCTATAGAGATTTTCAGACCTGCAAAGAGGAGACACACAGAGATGACTAGGAACCAGGAACAGGTGCTACCAACAGCAGTCGCACAGCAGGAGTGGTCATTGTTGACTGTGACCTCTGTGGTCCACAAACCAGGGAAATGTGGTACATATGTAAACATGCAATGTTACTCAGCCATGAGAAAGAAGGAATTCCTTCCATTTGGGACAACATGGATGGAATTTGAGGAAATTATGCTAAATGAGATAAGTCAGAGACAGAAAGATAAATATTGCATGGTATCCTTGTGTGTAGAATCTAAAGAACAAAATCTGAACTCATAGAAAGAGTAGAATGGTGGTTACCAGGGGCTGGGCAATGGCAGAAATGGGAAGAAGTTGGTTAAAGTGTACAGATTTTCAGTTATAAGGTGAATAATTTCTGGGAATCTAATGTACAGCACAGTGATTATAGTTAATAATACTGTATTATATGCTAAAAAATTGCTAGGACAGTAGATCTTAACAGTTCCCACCACAAAAAGGAAATGATAATTATTTGATGTGTTGTAGGTACTGTCTAATACTATGGTCTTAACCATTCTTCAATATAGAAGATGTCAAATTAACATGCTGCAAACCTTAAACTTATGCAATGTCATTTGCCAATAAACCTCAATAAAATATAATATAAAAAACAAAGAGAAACAACATCGTTGGTAATCTAGATTGCAGTATGAAGATACTGAGCAGAGCATCCAGCTAAACTATCTCAGACTTCTGAGGTGTGGAACTAGTGAGATTTTAAATGTATATTATATACTTCATTATTTTTAAAAAATTGTAACATTTATTCATTTTTGAGAGATGGAGTGTGAGCAGGAGGGGGGGGAGGGGGGAGAAAGAGAGAAACACAGAATCCGAAGCAGGCTCTGAGCTACCAGCACAGCCTGACATGGGTCTCAAAGTCATGGGCCACAAGATCATGACCTGAGCTGAAGTCAGATGTTTAACTGACTGAGCCACCCAGGAGCCCCTTAAATATAGATTATTTTAAACCACTAAGTTTGTGATACTTTGTTATGTAGCAACAGAAATCCAATATAAAATGAAAGGGGCAGGCAAGGAAATTAAACTTGTACATTGAACATTTAGTATGCATATAAGTAACCTGAGAGTCATGTCATGTAATATGAAAATAAAGATTTTGATTGAGCAAATCTGGAGTGGGACATTTCTAATAAGCTTCCAGGCAATGCTGATATTGCTGGTCTATAGATCATACTTCAAGTAGCTAGGATTTAGACTATACAACAAATCCTACATTCAAACTACATAATTAAAACTATTTTGGGTTCATGGCAGTCTGTTTTATCTACCAAAAGATGAGTCTGTGTAGCTGAATGTAAGTCCTGAATGTAAATAAGGATTTATGTTAAAATATAGAGAAAATAAAACTGTAAATACATTAAATTTAAAAATAAAATGGGAGAATGCATTGAAGTAGAATGATTCTACCAGAAAATCTAGGCATTATAAAGCTATTGCAATTGAGAGTAAACCTTAATTCTAAATTTCTAACTAATGTAACAATATTTTCATCAAAAGAGAAAAATATTTTCCTGATTCTGAGTTTTCAATCTTCAAGCCTCATAGAACTAATTTGTTCTATGGTGTAAATTAGAGTTCTGATTATTTTCATGGGTTAGATTGATTAAGCTAATCATCAAATCCTATAGGCATATGTTTTTATAGGTCTAAGAAGCATATATTCACAAATACCATGCAAATCTTTGCATTCTGGGCCTCAGTCTTCCCCAGTCCAACACAACCGTATAGATTACTCAATACAGGAGAAGAATGAGCAAGACTCAGGTTACCAAATGGAGTTAGACATGGCCAAGAACTAGATAACCTTTTACTTAGTCCCACATTACAATTCCAGGATGTTTCAGAAAAATTTCACAGGTATAAGGAGAAACATCTAGCTCTTCTTCAAGGCTGATTCTTCCACCTTTGTTCATACTTTCATTTGCAACCCCTCCCCTCCCGCCCTCAATCCCACTGGTACTTTATTCTCACTGGTACCTTACTCCATCAAGAATGACAGTTCTTTTGGGGCACCTGGGTGCTTCAGTCAGTTAAGAGTCCAACTTTGGCTCAGGTCATGATCTTGCACTCCGCATTGGGCTCTGTGCTGACAGACCAGAGCCTGGAAGATGCCTTGAATTGTGTGTCTCCCTTTCTCTCTGAGCCTTCTCAGCTCGTGGTCTGTCTCTCTGTCTCTCAAAAATAAATGTTAAAAAAAAAGAATTACAATTCTTTTTATATTTTAAGCCCCACCTCTTTTTAAAAAGTATTCTCTTCCTAATGTCTATGAACATGCTTTTTGATTATAACACAAAATCTTTCATTTCCTCCTCTAGTCTTTTCTCCTTCCCATACTTTTCTCCTTCCCTTCACTGAAACTGCCCTGGAATGGGGATGGGGATGGAGAAAGCAACTTCTGTTACCTCTTTCTCCTGTCCCTAGTACTTTCTAAGTAAGAGTTAATACTTCTTCTGATACTATTATCTGTCTCAGTCTAGGTATCCTGGTCCCCATCACTTTCTGACTTAGCATTTTCTTCTCATATTTATCTCTACCACCAGATTTTTAACTCGTAAGAGTGAGAACACTTATGCATATTAATTTCACCCCCACCCAACATCGAGTCCAGTGTTTTCTACAAGGTGAATGCCAAGCAAATACCTTAAAAATAATGACTTTATAAAATGCTTTTCTGCGTGTATATTATATATAATTTTAGTTGCTGAATTCTCACAAATTGGGCACATTTTTGTTATCGGCAACGAGAATGAAAGACAGAACACTGAGAACATATTAGACACTCCTTCATTCTATTTTCTATCCACCAATTCACCTCTCTACAGATAACAAATATCTTGACTTTAACAGCATAGATTATTTTCAACAAGTTTTGTGCCTTATAAAAATGGAAATATATTGTTAGTACTCTTTTGTATCTGACTTTTAAACAACTTTTGTTTGTTAAATTCATTTATAGTGTTGCTTATAAGTCATTCATGTATAAGTATGTTACAAAATAACTAATTACTGATGACATTTAGGCATTTTCTAGTTTGGAACAATAAACAGTAGTGCTGCTATAAACATTCTGGCATAGAACTTTATAGAATGTGTTAAGAATATCTTGGTTTAGAGACAAAAAGTGACAAAGCTCTTGTTGGTGATTATGGACTCACTGTAGTAGTCCTGTCTACACCTGTATATTGCTTGTGATAGAAATAAAAATTGTTATCTGATTAAGCTATTGTA
This sequence comes from Hyaena hyaena, assembly GCF_003009895.1. Lineage (NCBI taxonomy): Eukaryota > Metazoa > Chordata > Mammalia > Carnivora > Hyaenidae > Hyaena > Hyaena hyaena. The sequence goes on along the minus strand of NW_024081722.1, from coordinate 443,138 downwards.
AATTTGATTTTCTATTATATCTCAACAAGAAGCTGGGAAAGAGAAGATAAAAGGGATTTGAAATCTATTTTGAAGAAGCCTAGAATGCTGAATGCTGAAACAAATCTTATAAAAAAAAGAAACAATTTATTGATGACAAATTTTACCTATTAATTATCTTCTCTTGTTTTACACAGGGTCCAAAACTTCTATCAATAATTCTTCAAATAATAGAAATGTTGTAGTTGTTAAAATATATCAAATAATTATATGCTCATTCCAGTTATTATTTTGTTCAAATTTACCCAGAGATACATTTAAGGAAAGCTTGATTATCCACCCAAATGACAAATTTAAAAGCATTTTTCACATAAGCTTTTCAAAAATAATTTTATCTCAATTAATTTTATATTTTCTTAGGCTTATCTTAAATACTTTTGTATATTTTGTTACCTTTACTTCCTGATAGTATGAAAACTTATAATTTGCTAAATATAAATTTTATTATATCACTGATGAATGAACATTAAATTTGTTTTAGCATAGCAAGATTTTTTAAATAAATATTACCTAATTGTAAATTTATGGACCATAAAGCATGTATATCTATTTTCTTGCCGTTAGTTGTATGGATTGAAAAATATTACAGTAATATTTTACTTTTTTTTGTATCCACTCTATAAGCTCTCCTCCCCACCAAAAATTTTAACTGTTCTCCTTTGTATATTCTCCACCTTCAATATTGTTTTGTATCAGAATGTAGAAATTAAAACTCATTAATGTTTTCAGTGGAAATACTGTAACATTACACAAGATAGTCCAATACAGTAAGTTTTGTTTCTAGTACTAATACAGATAATGTCCAACATCGTTCTGGTCTTTTTTTGCTTCTTACCACTTCACTCTACCAGGCTCCTTATGAGAAAAATATAAAGAGTGAATCACTGAAGTACATTTATGACATATTATCACAGAGATAATCAGAGAGTAGTTTTATTCTGGAATAAATTCTTACATTATTTTATCCTTGCTTGTATTAAACTCTTTTGCAAATTTTTGTTCCCTTCATCTCTTAGTTTTATTCACATGTGTTCAATATCCACTATTTTTTCAGGTAATCAAACTATGAATGTCAACTATGCTGAATAAAAATGAGATCATTTTAGACATTTGAAACAAACTTTATATTTCTAACATAAATATTCTTTTCTGGAATAGTCATTGTACAGTTTTTATGTATTTGACTTGCCAGATGTTACCATCCTGAATTTTTTATTTGAATATAAAAATTAAAAATGCCATATCTATGTTATTAGCAAGACTCACAGTACTATTTAAACAATTGAATAAATGTTAATCATGTTTGGATAACAGAATTTGATGTTAGAGACTTAGCTTGAATCAAATATAAGATGCACAGGGGTGGTAATAAGAGAAAAGGCAAGGAATGTATTCTTAGGTCACACAGGATTTTATATTTCAACAATCATTTTATTTATTTCACTTTTAAATAAAGCCATTATTTATCTGTGACACATACAAACCCATTTCAATCTTACACATAACTGAAACTCAAACTTTGTGGGTGTTAATATTTTTCAAAATGTTTTTGATTTCCCCATTTTGACTTAATTTTCTGTTGCGGTGATATTATAATAGTTAAATTTAAATTATTAAACCCACAATTTTTGCTATTAATGTGAAGACATGTCGTATTAAAGCTCATATTAACTGTATATTTCTGGAATTAAGTGGATTTGTTTTTGGCTTTTTGGAGGTGGCTAATATTTTACAATTGAAATATATATTGCATTTTCTAGAATTTGTATTGCTTTTCAGGTAGTTTTCTATGCTTATCTTTTTGAATTAGATAGTTGAGGAAAAATATCTGTGTTTTGTAATAAAATAAATGAAGGAATTAAAAAGTTAAAAGCTATGGGGCTCCTGGCTCAGTCGGTTAAGAGACCAACTTGGGCTCAGGTCATGATCTCATGGTTGGTGGGTTCAAGCCCCCCGTGTGGTTCTGCGCTGACAGCTAGCTCAGAGCCTGGAGCCTGTTTCAGATCCTGTGTCTCCCTCTCTTTCTGACCCTCGCCAGCTCATGCTGCCTCTCTCTGTCTCAGAAATAAATAAAACAGTAAAAAAAAAAAAAGTTAAAACCTCATCCAAGATGACTAAGAATGTATACATATGAATTCAGTGTTAAAATTTTAAAAAGCAGAATTTTTACTGGGACACACATGTACATTACATGAACATTATAAAACATGTACATTATATAGACAGTATAAACACATTATGCATATTTTAAAAACATCTGCACATTATTTTTAAAAAGCCCATAAATTAGTTGGTTGGTAAAATGTATCAAGGCACAGAAATTTCCAGCTAAATTACTACGTACTATGTAAGTAGTCACATCTGTAACATAAACCACTTAACAGTATGTTGTTTTCTCCTCAATATGTAGATGAAGGAGTTCAAAAACACTCTTAAGTTCTGTTTCTATCATACCTTCCATTGCCATATGTGCTTCCTTTCCTTTCCCTTCCTGCATATAGATGTCAGAACTCAAGGAAGTGAGGCAGTGAGGGTGAAAGGTGATGCCTGGAAGCATCAGAGACACTGCATCTGACAGCAGACAAAGCCAGTTAGTGGAGGTGGGACAGTATAACATGCATTCATGAAATCGTCAGTCCTCTGAGGTTTTTCTCGTATAGTATTATGAGATTTAACTAAAGTAGAATTTTGTTATTTAATAATAATAATAGAGATTTCCTTTATTAAAGGTCCATAACATTTGTAGTAGATTCTTTACTTATATTATGTAATAGGATATTTATAATAACCTTGGAGAATGGAGAGGAAGATAAATTAATATTTTGTGAGTACTGTTTCAGGAAGTATTTTAATCATTTTAAATATGTTACTTTATTTAAGACTCGTGAATATTTTTGAGAGATAAAGAAATGAAATGTGAATGTCACATTGCTAGTAAATATCAGTGTAATAAATTAAATAATACATGGTTTTTAAATTCATGATCATTTAATCATAACATGCTGTATATAACAATATAATATGTATTAATTAATTAAATGAAACAGATCAATCTTGTCCATCAGAAAGTGATATCTATTTAGTCCAAATATGTGTTAGTACCTACTGACTGCAAAATAATTTCCAAGTTGTTGTGGAAGTTTAAAAAATATTTACCTTATGATTTTTATTATTTTTTGCTTAGGAGATTATTAGGGAGATAAGACAAAAACATAAAAATTTTAATACGAGATATTTTAAGTGCTTAACAGTGAAGGTGGTGAATTTTCCTGGATTTAAATGCAAGGATATTTTTCTCACTGTTCTGAAGAAAGGGAAGTTTGATCTGGGCTCATAGATTATCCAACACTTTATTTTTTCAATACCATTAGCTAAGGACAACTTTCAAAGTTCTAGAAACACTGGGGAAGTTTCTCACAGTGTATTCAGCCCGAAATGAGTATCAAAACCCTTTGCTAGGACTTCTTTACACTAATGGAAAATTGTGGTTAAATATTAAGACACCGTTTTCCCACTGAGTAATAAGTCATTAGTTCAAAGTTCATAACCATACATTTGACCCTCGCTATTTTAGTCATTCATCGTTCTCAGAACTTTTTAATTTTTATTTCTTTTCAGGTATTCAGCTCTTTCATGAATGTGAGACATATTTAAATCTATACTAGGCAAACTACTACTAATTATTCACGTGGACTGTTGACATTGAGCAACATATTCTAAGACAGATTTGCATATCAGATATTTTGGGGGTAGTGTCTCAAGAATAACTTTTTGTACAGCACAGTTGAGTGGAGGGAGAAGATGAACTGTAATGCATTCTCAGTAAAGTTTCAGCCCAATCTTATGGAGATCTTTGAAGCTGGGATTGCCTTCAGGGATTAACCTGAGAGTTAAACCTCTCTTCATGGCTAGAGTAATGAATGTCTTAATTCTGAAGAGCATAGAGTATCCCACCATAGCATCCATTACAGTTGTGAATGGTTTTAATCTAATATATGAATTTCTGAGGAACATTTGAAATTTAATTTTGTTAACCTTTAACAAATGCTGAATTTCCTCAATACTGTGACTTTTTGATATGTTAATGTTTCTAAGATTAGGATATATCTTGTAATCAATATGTAGCTTTAGTTTCTTTTCTGAAAAGATTTGAAACCAGTATTATGCTTTACAAAGGATCCCACGATAAAATGGAGAAAATAAAGTATGTACAAAATGGTGAAATTCTCGGTGATACTTCACATCCATAGAAACATAGCTGGCCTTAGAGTTTCTTTCTGCTCTGATTCCTTCAAAGCAGATCAAGTATGCAACTGACATTCTACCTATGTATTCATAGAGATATCTTTTACTAAAGTTCTGCTTTGTGATCTTTCTGAAAATCCCAGCCAATTGACTTTTACTTGTGTTGATTCAAATCCTAGCAAGGTAACCTGGGATCATTATTTACTTATGTTAAATAGATATCTTGTAGACTATTACCATCCACAAATCTTTGGTAGACTTCTATATCTCCAATGGTCTTCTCATGATACCCTTTTGTGTTATGTTTGCTTCACCCCAATTACCAAATATCATCAGATGCCCTTGGAATTTCCCAGGCTAGTACATCACTTCTCTGAGAGATCTTTTTTTTTTTTAATTGAAAGGAATGTCTTGAAGTAGAGTTATTAGAGTTAACAATTTTCAACAAAGTTCACAGGAAAATATAAAATCATGTTGGCTAACCGATGAACTCTCTTTAAATCCACAGAATGAGAAATCACATTTGCAAAATATTTGTATAAGAGTTTTTTTTTTTTTTTTTGGTGCTGTGATATATTCTTCACATGGCATCAACCTAAAATAGTATAGCAAATCTGGAATCAGCACCTGTTTTTTTAAAATTTAATTTTCCCACCTTTCAGACAACCTATTTATAGCATCCTATATACGTATACAACTTGTAGAGGACCCTACACACCCTCGCTCCAACAGAATGTTATTAGATGTTTCCATAATAGTAATAGCTTGAAGAGTCAGTGAAGGGTTAAGTCCATTTTTAGAATCTATACAAGGACAACATTTCTTTCCTTCTGGTTGTTCTGATTCATCTCATGTTGCTGAGGTCTATGGAGAATGAATGAGTCAATGGCAAGACATAACTGGTTGCTTTAATGTGACAAAGTAAAGATCTGTGTATGCCTTCAAGTGGATTCGCATTAGAAGAAGCCTTTGGTTCTAGGGATTACATCTGAACATAAGAGTCTAGTACATCACAATAAGTTACAGGTGATCTGGACATTATACCAGTCCAGTGGCTCCCCATGTGACCTTGAATGTTGGCAATCACAATAGGTAACAGCATGAACTTTAAGACTCAGAAAAATGGAATAAAAAAGTAATTTCTGGAGAGGACAGAAGAATGGAAGTTTAAAAAAATCCATGAAATATTTATGGGTTTTACACGTATCATTCTAATAAGAATGCAAATATTGTGAATGCTTTCTACTCATACAGCACTGACATTTACCAAATAGAATTCTGTTATTTGACCTCCTTCTGTAAACATTGACATTGCACTCACATTTATAATAGATTTCTGTCTGTTTTACCACAGTTGAATGTTTCCACCGGGAATGTTATTAGTTATTACGGCTGAAAATGCACCTGCACCAGCTGTGCGGCTGAGCATAAAGAAGGCACCAGCCAAAATCCCGGAGTCTCTTAACAGACCTTTGCTGCATTACTGCCATGGATCCAACATTCATCCTAAACAGCAGGGAAGAAAACTTCCTCCAACACTTCATTTCCATAGAAATGAGGATCTGATTTCTACTCTTGCTTGCCCTCATGGTAGTATCTACTGTTCCTTTCGCTGCATCTGAATTTTTATCATTTATCAATTAGTCTCATGTTGTTTTAGTAAAAACTATTCTAAAAAGAAGATGAAGTCAATTGAGTCATAGGAACATAGGATGTGAAGAGAAAGTTTATTTAAAGCACAAAAGCACAAAGGGAATGGGGGAAAGCAAGAGTGTGGTCTATTTTCTTTTCGTTACTATTGAACATTAACACAAATTCCATTACCGAGATGCTCTCTGAGATCAGAGACATATTCTAAATAAATTCCCTCTTTAGATTACACTCTTGGGTAAGTTACATTTTTATAATTTTGTGGATTGTGGGGATGGGGACAGTAGTCAGGTCAATTTAGAGTAAAATGTTAAGAACAGTCTATGCAATAACCCAAGCTAGAGGAACTAGTAAAACACTCACCCAAAATATGAATTAAAATCATCCTTCATAAATACTGTCTCTCTGAATCAATAAAGATATTTATAGTCCATAACAAGTTTTTATTACACTATCAACTGGCCTGATTATTTTCAAATACAGTATCTCACAGAGGTTATTTTTTATGTCATGCATCTAGTAGTCAATTTTATTGTATTTATTTTTTGAGTTAGTTATTCTGAAAACATTGATCAATATTATATGATAGACCCAATCTCGACTCTGCTGACACCTTTGTGGGTTAGGTTAAAATGAGCACTCTATTTTTTCCAATAACCATTAAATAAATTTTTGTTGTTGTTATCTGTTAGAGCAGGTAGTAAGGGGACATTACTGCCATTTTATCCTCAAACTGGGACTCGGGGAATCAGAGGATGTTACTTCCCTGTCCTTATGTGCTTTACTTCCCTCCTGGAACTAGAAGTTCTCTTCAAGACACACCCTGGGGACAGTTATGTGTCATTGAGACGATCTGGACTGACACAAGACTGAACTTAGTTAAGGGCTCTGTAGAAACATTTAAGTTTCTGTGTGCAGAGACCTACTCATCCTGTGGCCACACAAAACAAGTCTCACATGTAACTTCCCTTGTTTATGAAACCAGCTACCTAGCAATCTGGAGTGGCCTGCCTCTCCTCAGCCTTTCCTTGCACTTGCTTTACAAGGCCAGTTTCAAATTTCACCTGGGGAAACTCCTGACTTCACAAACGAATATTATTCTTGCTCACAAAATTATAAGTTTTCTCATTTGGTTTAGTTTGTGTTGGTTCCAAATAATAGATTCACAGCAACTTGAAAATCAGTGGCAATAAATACACAGATGTGAATGCTGGGTCAAAAACTGAATTAGTTAATATTATTTAGTCAATAGTTTTCCTCCCAGCTGATATGCTTTAAACACTATGCTAGAGGTCATTTAGGCACGAGAGTAATAATCCCTGCTCTTTTTTGTAAAATTTTTAACGTTTATTCATTTTTGAGAGACAGAGAGAGACACAGTGTGAGTGGGGGAGGAGGAGAGAGAGGGAGGCACAGAATCCAAAACAGTCTCCAGGCTCTGAGCTGTCAGCACAGAACCTGATATGGGGCTCAAACCCACAAATTGTGAGATCATGACCTGAGCTGACGTCAGATCCTCAACAAATTGAGCCACTCAAGCGCCCAAACAATCTCTGCTCTTAAGAAATTTCAAATACAATAGAGGTGACAGATAATCAAAATTGTATTTACAAGTCATTCTGATTATGATAATGTGGGTACTTTTTTGAAAATAACAAAGAATATTTTATTTTCATTCTTACAACAGTTTTCCATGCCACATTGTAAACCTGACACTTGGAATTCCAAAAAGGTTTGGAAAAAAAAATATATATATATAACTATAAAAGGCATGAAAGGTGATTATTCTAAATGGGGAGTCTAATGTGTATGTGGGCGCATGTGCACCCATGAGCATGTGTATTTTCTCTGATAGAGTTTTAGAAGAAATGCATGCAAACCAAACCCTATAACTTATTTTCCTAAAATTGTTTCTGAAGCCCTTTCACCATCACAATAGAAAAACTGAGCTGGTGACTTCTCTCTCTTCCAGATAGTTCAGCACTAGAAACTCACGAGGGTCTAGTTTTTCTGCTTCTCCTAGTTAATGCTTCTGTCTGAAAGAAGAATCATGTTACCATAAAAAGAAAACATGCCTTGGGGTCAGCCAGGGATGGGGCATGTGATTACAGGCATTAATTACATTGTGTAACTCTAGTCAAATTTAATGATAGCTCTTAACTTTTTTTTACATTTTTTAAAAGTTATTATTTATTTTTGAAAGAGAGACAGAGCACAAGTCGGGGAAAGGCAGAGAGAGAAGGAGACAAAGAATCAGAAACAGATTTCAGACTCTGAGCTGTCAGCACAGAGCCCAGTGTGGGGCTCGAACTTGTGAACTGTGAGATCATGACCTGAGCCAAAGTCTGAGGCTTAACCTACTGAGCCACCCAGGTGCACCCCACTTTTTCTTAAAATGCTTTCCAAACATAGGAATGCCTAAACCCTTACAATCATGGTGCCTATTTGCCTTACTATCACTTCAGTAGAATAATATTGAAGGAAGACATTGGCCAATGTAAAATCTTTTACATAAAAAATTTAGCTTCCACTTGGATTGGTCCCACTTATGATTTATATTTTGCTTTCTTCTTCACACTGTTTTATAAAGTAATTGTATCATGAAAGTGTATTTTATTATTTATTAAATACATATCCACTTATTATAAAAATTAATAGTAAAAACAAAAGATAAAAACTAGGTGTAATATTTCTATGATTCAGTAAGTGCAACACCTAATAAGTTTTGATCCAATGTAGGAAAAAAAATAGAACAAAAAAGAGAAAAAAATAGCTTAACTGTCTTCATCAATTAATTCTTTATCAAATATTAAGCAAATTTCAAACCAATTCTCTATATTCGATTCTTATAAGGGAAAATGTGAAAAATGAGAAAAATTATGATTACCACAGCTTTTGACAGAGGTGGGACTCCATATATTCTGGATATGTAACAAGAATTAAGTGTGTGAATATAATTCAACATAATATAGTTGCAATTAAAATTCTGCCAACTATTATGGTCTTGGGAAAAGCAACCGATCATTGAATAAGAATTAAATTATTCTTAGATGACTTTATGTATGTCACAGCAGTTGCTGCACTCACTTTATTAATCAGTGCATTCCCATGTCAAAGTACCACTGTTATTACCTAAAAATGACTATGGAATTAAGTAGTTCCATGCTGCTCATAGCAGCAGATGCCGAAATTAGAAAATAATGGTACCAAATTTAGTTGGCCAAGGTTCATAAATATGCTATATGGTAGGTTTAGTTATCTTTAAAAATGTATTCTATTAGTGGCACCTGGATGGCTTAGTCAGATAAGCGTCCAACTTCGGCTCAAGTCATGATCTCACAGTTGGTGAGTTTGAGCCTGATATAGGGCTCTGTATTGACAGCTCGGAGTCTGCTTTAGATATTCTGTCGCTCTTTCTCTCTCTGCCCCTCTCCTGCCAATGCTGTCCCTAAAAAATAAATAAATAAACATTTTAAAATATATATTAAGTAAACAATTAATACAATCAGCAGCAGAATTGGATTCTTGAACTAGAAAGAATTTCAAAGTCCAAAAAATTAATCTGAAAAAAATGAAAACCTTACACCAATCTTCTTTTCTTTCTCATAATGGTAACTATTTTCACAAAAACTAGACCAGAGATGATAGGTAAGCCTGTTTTAAGGGACAAATTAGCTCCTTTTTCCACAAACTTGAATTTCCTATTCCATCTGTCAAAAATATTGCACTTCCAACTATTGCAGTAAAATTAGTTGTCTGAGTTGGGGGCACCCTGGTGGCTCAGTCAGTTGAATGTCAGACTCTTGATTTCAGATCAGGTCATGATCTCACAGTTTGTGGGTGGGAGCCCCATGTCAGTCTCTGCTGTCAGCTTGGACCATACTTGGGATTCTCTCTTTCCCTCTCTCTCCCACCTCTACCCTCTCAAAATGAATAAGTTAAAACTTTTAAAAAGTAGTTCTAGGGCACATGGGTGCCTCAGTTGGTTAAGCCTTGGAGTCTTAATTTCAGTTCAGGTCATGATCTCACAGTTCAGCTGTGGCTTCGAGCCCCAGGTTGGACTCCACCCTGATAGCATGGAGCCTGCTTGGGATCCTCTCTGTCTCCCTCTCTCTCTGCACTTCCCCCACTCATGCTGTCTCTCTCTTTCACCCTCTCTCTCTCTAAAATAATTAAATAGACTTTAAATAAATGTAAAGAATTAAAAAGATAAATAAAAATTAGTTCTATTAGTTTATTACAATTACAATGAACTTATAAATAGATCTATTTTGTATCAAAAATAATAGTCTACTAAGTTGAATTACAACATAGTGTTGCTATAGCATTAATTTTCAAATTAGCTTATTGGTGAAAATATCTCATGCTGGTCTCTTTGCCATTATAGGAACAGCAAAAATAAAAGCAACAACAGGATATCTGACCTATCTGAAGCATTTTTGGTGATGTATCCATACAAAGCATTATAAAATGTTAAATTCTACTTAACATGTACAATAACATTAAAGTAGGTATAATTATTACATATGTGTAGAAAGTAAGAAAAGTGAGGCTTTGGGAAGTGATGTACTCCATATCATAATCATTAGGTGATGGAGTCAGAATTCAGACTTGCACTTGTATTGAATAAAGTGTACAATATTTAGTTCATGAGGAGAGAACAATATAGAAAGTTGCCAGTGTTCTATACTTTGATTTGTCCATTCATTAAACTGATATGTTTTATAGTAAAATTGAAATGAAATAATTCAGTAAAATCAATTTACTTAGTTTAAGGCTTAAGATGAACTGGAACTTGAACAGTATCCTATAAGCATAGATTCTAAGTCAATCCTTGGTACTCCATAACTCAAGGAAGCATAATTCTGTAATATTCAAGACTGTTTTCTCATTTATGAAATAAGAGGATTAGACTAGTTGATATCTACAGTCTTCCTAGATCTAAGATTCTGTCTTATTATTTTCTCAGCACTGTCAAAGGAAGAAACAACAATATGTCCATGAAACGGGGCTGAGTGGCCTTGTCCTTTAAATCCATGTTATGAGGAGTGATTGAAGGGTTTTCTTTAAATAGGAACAAAGTTATTAATATCTATTAATAACATAATAGTATTAAAATATTGCTCTAACTGGAGAGTAGAAATGGCAGGTTTAGAATGAGCAACACTTGATTTTGAATGATATAAAGAGTAAAGAAAGGGAAGTGCACCAACTGAAACAATTTGGTGAATAGAAGGAACATTTACTGAAATGGTGAACATTGAAGGGAGGCGGTAAATTTGAGAGGGACAAACTTGAATTTTGTTTTGGACATGTGCTCTCTGATGAGATGTGTTAAATACTGGATTAGGCACTTAATTTGAATTACACAATACATTGAGTTAATGAATTAGAATATTTTTGAGGCTTTAAAATATATTACTAAATTGCCCTTTAAAAAGTATGTACGATGTATCATGCTCACTGGCATTGGATGAGAGCGCTTATCTCTCCACACTATTGCTGGGTATGAATATTTAAATCATACAAACCTCTTTGCCAATTTTACAGGATAAAACTAGATGACACCTTTCAAGGCAGAAACATAATACACGATTGCTTTAGGAAGCATGTAAAATTTCTTTTCTTCTTCTTTTTTTTTAAAATGTTTTATTTATTTCTAGGAGAGAGAGAGAGACAGTACGAGCAGGGGAGGGTCGGAGAGAGACGGAGTCACAGACTCTGAAACAGCCTCCAGGCTCTGGGCTGGCAGTCAGCACAGAGCCCTACGCGGGGCTTGAACCCACTAACCGCTAGATCATGACCTAAGCGGAAGTCGGACGCCCAACAAACTAAGTCACCCAGGCGCCCCGGAAGCGTGTAGATTTTATCTGAAGATGCCATAACTGGCTATAAAAGGGTGAAAAAGTTTATAGAAATTACAAATTTTGAGGCTAACAAATGTTGTTTAGGTTGCAAGACACAGAAGCTTCAATTTTAGGTTTGGTAAATTAGATGTGATTGTGAAGTTAAAATTTCCTGCATTAGTGACTTGTATTAGTATTTGTAATCACTAAGTATTAGTAACTTGATGTATTACTTATCAATTGCTGCATAACAAATTACCAAAGGCTTAGAGGCATAACATAATATATATTTATTATCTTACAATATCCATACATCAGGAATCTAAGTATGTCTTGACTGGAATCTAGGCCCAAAGATTACAAGACTATAATCAAGGCATCACCTGGACTGTGTTTTCCCTTGAGCACAGTGTCCTCTTTTAAGCTCACATAGTTGTTGGTTGAATTCAATTTAAAAAAAAAAAAATGTTTTATTTGATATAGAGAGGGTGCAAGTGGGGGAGAGGGGCAGAGGAAGAGAGAGAGAGAATTTTAAGCACACTCTATACTCAGGGTACACCCAATGTGGGTCTCAATCTTACAACCTGATCATGACCAGAGCCAAAATCAAGTCAGACCCTTAACCAACTGAGATACCCAGGTGCCCCAGATTCAATTTCTTATCACTGAATAACTGAGAGCCCTTGTTTTTTTTTTTTTTAAGTTTTGTTTTTGTTTTTGTTTTTGTCTGATTGTCAGCCAAGAGTGAACTAAGCTCCTACCTTCAGGTCTTTGCTGTATGACCCTGTTACAACATGCAGCTTACTTACTTCTTCAAGGCCAGTAAGAAAATATCACTCTACTCTGTTAAAAGAGTCTTATATGACATAACCTAATCTAGGGAGTGATATCCTATCACCTTCCCATATTCTACTGGTTAGAAGCAATGTATATACTTTGCCCATGTTTACGGGGAGATTATACCCAGATTTGATTCATTAAAGTCACCTAAGGGTAAATTTATCACACTTAGCCTTCAGGTTACCAAGTGAATTGTTCTTATAGTGAAAATAGAATCATTCCATGTTTTGGTTAGGATATGTGTGGCTGCAAGTATTGGGATTCCTTTCTGAAATTAAATACAAATTTGAGAGTTATTACCTCACAATAGAAGAAGAATAATGGTAGGGCAATTCCAACACTGATATTGCAGCTTAATGAAGTAGTTATCATCTCTGTCTTATGCCATCCACAGCTTGCCTGCTGTCTCTCTCCTCATTTTCAGAGATTGGGCTCAGTAAGTTCCAGGCTTCTAGTACAGACATCAAGCAATGAAGAGTCAGAATAACCTCATTCACTTTTAATAAGGATGAAAATTTCTTAGACTTCTTAGATCCTATTGGCTAGGATTGGATTATATAGTAGTATATAGTAGTAGTCTATAAAATATGCCAGTATAGGGGCACCTGGATGGCTTAGTTGGTTAAGCATCCGACTTTCGCTTAGGTCATGATCTCGCGGTTCATGGGTTCGAGACCCACGTCGGGCTCTGTGCTGACTGCCAGCTCAGAGCCTGGAGCCTGTTTCAGTCTGTGACTCCCTCTCTCTCTGACCCTCCCCTGCTCATGCTGTCTCTCTCTCTCTCTCTCCTAGAAATAAATAAAACATTTAAAAAATTTTAAAAAATTGCCAGTATAATAAAGTAGTATACTAGTAGTACTCCAGTATACCCTAGTAGCATGGGTGTCTGGAAGCACGCAGCATTCTCAGATTCTAAAGTTTTGGAAAGAAATCTTCCATCAAAGACGAGCCATGAGAGGATAGCTGTTGGGTGTAGCAACAGACATTACCTTCATATTATTTTAAAAAATCACTTTTTAATAAAAAGTAACACCTTTAAACCAAAGCTCATATATAGATACACGTAGTATATAAGAACCTGTAGAATGAACTACTCTTCCTAAAAGACTCAAATTTTCATCCTATCAATAAGAAGCATCTGTTTTATTTCAGTTTCAACATTGACTCTAACTGAGAAATCTGTTTTTAATCTTTGACATAATGGTTCCTCTGAGAAAAAGGAAATACCAATGAGATATTTCCCACCCTTCTCACTCCAAACTCACTGGAAGCAAACTGTTGTCCTCAAGACATCAAAGAACCTCACAATTAGAAACCCCGATAAACAATTATGTTTTAGATCTCCTTTCAATATGTTCCATACAATATGTCCATTTAAGTTTCCCATCTTAGGAAGGTTTTACATGCACGACAACAGCATGGACTTGTTTAAAACAATGCCTTGGCTCAGGTCAAATGGAACTCCCTCCTATTATTCCTACTTAAAAGAGAAATGTCATTTGAAATCCCAAGATAAGGCAACAGATTGGCCATAATTCAACAATGTCTTTGGTTTCATATGACATTTGGCACGTTTTAAATCCTCAAACAAAGTTGGAGTTTCAAATTACTTGACTATCTTCCCGCATCATGAAAATTGCTTCAAAAGACTTTGAAGCACTAATACATTTAAGATTGAATTTCAGGCTTTCTGTAAACAAGTAATTTCCCTAAGTAGCTAATAAAGTTTTGTGACTTCATTTATTGTACTCTCGTTGATAGGTGCATAAAGAAAATACAAGTGTGTCAAATGGTCTTTTTTTTCTGGCAATTGTTTCAGAAATTCTGTCCTTTCTTTGTGATTGTAAACTACTATTGCTTGTTTTCATTGACAAAAACAATGTTTCCCAGAAATGCCAAGAAAACAAAAATTAGAAAACAGGATTTAGATAATTCAAATAACACATAATTAAAAATAATAGCTGTAGATAAGGACGATAAATGTTAGCCAATGCTAACACATGTTTTAGATGTGAAGTGGAAGAAATATACCTTTATTCATCAAAAAATACTTTGATATCACATACAATTTATTCTTGGCTCCTCACATAGTAATGCTTTTGTTTTCATTGTAGGTATTGTTATTTTAATCTAAAATGTCTCTAGATGTTTCCTGAAGACAATGGTTATTACAGGAAAACATATCATTGCCGAGTTTTAAATTAATTTGTTTGAAATCCCTACTTAGATAATAGCATGAAAATACTATTAAATATAAAATTAAAATCATGTAACAAGATAAATTTTTACACAACTTTCTATGTTTTGGACATGTAAGTCATGTCAACTCTTCAATGTCTAAAACAACCATAATATCTCCTATGTCAGTATTTGATCATTCCAGCTAGTGTGAGTTACCTATTTATCTCAAGACCAAGAGTACTTTAGCTGTGCTCCTCTACTGACACCATTGTTTTATGTCATATTATATTTCATTCCTGTTTTATCTACCCATAAACAGCTTGAGGATAAGATGTTAAGTCTCTCTATGGTCCAAAACCTCTGTGTATTGTTAGTATTGATTGATGTATAATGACTACATGATTGATTAAATTATATGTTGGATAAGTTGTGAATACTTTTCTATGGGTGATGATTTCCTAATACCAAAAACTATTTATAGTTATAATGATGGACTTCAATTTAGTTCAATGATGGACAAAATAGATACACAAGGTCTAATTGTTATATTGTTATACTATATCTTCAGGTGATACTAATTTATGTGGGTTTCTGAGCATGAACATGGGTTAGGATAAAAGGAATGATGCTATCTTAACTAACAATGGATGCCTGTTACATGTCAGAAACTCTCCCCATATTATCTAAGTTAATCAGCAATATAATAGCAGTTAGGCATTATTTTTGTCTCATTGTGCAGGTGATAAAGCTTTCCCAAGTTCACACAATCAGTAAGCAATAGAGGGATTGAAAGCCAGGCATCTGGGTATCTGATACCAATGCTAAACCATAATTTGATATGAAAAGTCTATAAAGAAAATAAAGTTAAAGTACTACTGAAATAGACAGCCTTACTGCCATCCTCTCTTCCTGCCCCTTTTCATGGGCTCACTAGGATTGAAGGTTTTAGTCAACCACTTCAGCTTATCTCAGAGCAAAGAAGAAAATAGACTTCATTTTTTCTGCAGGTAGGCAGAGACAACAAGTGAATAACAGACAGGTCTAAGTCAGTTCACACAACCCTTCTCCCTAATTCACCTAACAAACAAGTCTTTCCACCGTTGAGTAAGAGTGCATAGCAGAGAGAAGTTGGGGTTGCGCTGGGTGAATTTCCCCTAGATGGTAACATAAAGTCAGGGAAATAGAGGGTTTCCCTCACAGGTACAGAGTCTTAAGAGGATCCTTTTTTAAAAAAATTTTTTTGTAATTCTTATATATTTTTGAGAGAAAGAGAGAGAGAGAGAGAGCATGAGTGGTGTAGGAGCATAGAGAGAGGGAGACACAGAATTGAAGCAGGCTCCAGGCTCCGAGTTGTCAGCACAGAGCCCGATGTAGGACTTGACCCCATTGTAAAATCCTGACCTGAGCCAAAGTCAGACACTTAACTGACTGAGCCACCCAGGTGCCCCTCTAATAGGTGTTTTTATCTAGTAGGATGATACACCCCTTTTCCCACCTCTTCCCCATCCAGACATTCTTCTGAAATAATGAAATGAAATGAAATAAAATAAAATAAAAATTTCTTTAGATTTTTGCAGTTATTCTGTGTAAATAAAATGATCATATGGTTAATGTACAAAGTATGTGGTTTCATGTTCAATTTGTACTTGATTCACCAGTCATTTAGTAAGTAGCTATCAATTACATTTTCTTTCCCAGAAACCATGCAATGATCCAAGGATATAGTAGTGGACAATTAATTATGAACCATGACTTCATGGAGATTTCAGACTATTAGAGATGGCATACCTTAAATAAGTTATAACACAGACAGTGTGTTAAAATGAAGTATAAGAGGTGTTGTTCCTACAAAAGACAGGCGAGGAATAATCAGCAGGGTCAGGCTAAGCTTCCATGAGGAAGTGAGGTTTAAACTGTCACACAGGAGGTCAGTATGCCTTAGTCATGAAAGGTATTAGAAGAGGTAAGTTTTGAAAAACATATTTTTACGTGTATACTTGTTTATTTTTTATCTTCTCAAAATAGTGTAAACTCCACAAGTGCAGTGTCTGTTTTATTCTTCAGTGAAAACCTGGAACACAGGAAGAAAGAACAAAAAGAGGCAGAAGAGGAATAGACAGAGAGAGGAGGAGAAGGAAAATGTCTTGTTTGAAAGATGGAAGACAAACAAGAACATTTTTTGCAGAACTTAAAAAATCTATTGTGTCTAGAGCACAAGAAGCAAGAAAAGAGGTAGATTATGAAGGGTTTTAGAGGCCATCTTAAAGAATAAATTTATTTTTTATTGTTTATTTTTGAGAGGGATAGAGCTAGTGAGAGTGAGGGAGAGGCATAGGGAGACAGAGGATCCAAAGTAGGCGCTGTGCGGACAGCAGAGAGCCCCATGCAGGGCTAGAATTCACGAACCAGGAGATCATGACTAAGCCCAAACCAATAGTTGGATGCTTAACTGAGTTATTCGGGTGCCCCAGAATGAATTCAATTTTAATAGCACTGAGAAAATATTGAGAGGTATTAAGAAGGGAAGTAATATTCATGTTTTTTTTCTCTTTAAAAGATCAATCTGGCTGTAGTCTTAAGTATGGATTTGATAAGCAGGAAGGAAAAACATAGGAATAATGTACTTGGGTTAGAACAGTAGCAGTGGTAATAGCAAAATGTGGACAGAAGAAGAATTCATGAAGGCAGTAGAAGGGCAGGATTTGATTTCGAGTTCTATGGCTTGAAAACTTGGGGGTAAATTGAGAGAAAGTGAAGCTGATGAGTAAATTATTTGACATGTAAACTTGGAGTATAATAACATATCTAAGTAGAGATATCAAGAAAGCAGTTGAACCTGAGTCTACTTGAATTTAAATTAAGAGGAACATCTTTAGTAGAATATTAAGCAACTCTGTGATTATTCTTTATTTGTTCAATATTTGTATTAGTAGTCTACAGGATAGTTAAAATAAGCTTACCAAATTTTCAGGTGACAAAAATCTGACACCAGTTAATTATATGTGAAATGAAAATAGTAATAGTATATTTTGTATATGAGTACTGTATTAAATGAGATCATTGCCTAGCACTTGTCTATGAATTAACAAATGCTCAATGTAAGTTCAGTTTAAAATAGCAGTATTAAGAATCAAAATAATATTTTCAGAAAGAAAAAAATGTGACAAAACTGAAGAGATGTAAGCTAATAGAAATAGCTATACACAAGTGAAATTGTTTCAAAAAGCAATTTCAACAGTAGAATGGAGAAGCTTTGGAATTATCAGTTCATAAACAAAAGTCCCAGAGACTCCATTGACCAATAGGTCATACTGAGACCACAATTCACAGTAGTAAAGCAGCTTAGATGAGGGAAAACTCTATGCCCTGCACTAGACAGATAGTATGTGATGGACTGTCTTCAAAATTTTGTATCACACATAGAATTGCATCCAGAGAATAACCAGGGCAATAAAGAACTTAGAAACATTTCATATGAAGGAGCTTTGGAAGAACTAATTGTTTTGCCTAGAAATTAATTCTAGGGAAATAAGAGAAACATGAAAAAATAGTGCTTAAGTGAATCTGCTTATCCAGAAAGCAAAATATGAATGATTTGGTGGAATTAAAAAAAAAAACAATTAGTAAGGAAATATCTTACTTAATATAAAAATTAAATCTATAAAATCTCCCCAAGAAATAAGCTTTCTGTTAGTATAATTATATGAATGAGGGTATATAGCATTCTTTTGGAATATGGTCAGAAACAGATCAGCATCAAAAACTTTCTACATTTTCAACAGAATTTACAAAATCCCATCAATGATATGCAAAAAGGATACATATCAAACTATAATTTTGAAGTTGTCAGTTAGCACATATATATGTTTTGCAGGCTCATTATATAACATTGAGTATTCTAGTAACATTTAGTCTAGTATACTAAAGTTACATTTAGCTTAGTATGCTATAAAGTATCCTTTATTTTTTAAATCACATTTAGTCTCTCACAACTTGTTTAAAACATATTTGTCCCACTAGAGTGATTGTATATCTAAGAACCCAAGTTCAAAATAATATTCACATTATTATTTGAACTCCTGGGATCAGAATATCTTGATTTATGTCTTATTACTTGGATTCTACAGTTTATAATCTGAAGCCTGCTACTTCAAACCCTCAAAATAAATAACCAAGAAGAAAGCTTTTAAGGTACAAGGGAATTCTAGACTCTATCTGATCTGTTTCTTTTTCACAGGAAGGGAAGAGTTAAATCTTCAGAAAATAAACAACAAAAATATTTAGCTCATCAATTTGCATTGTAATCGAGTAATTTTATTAATAATGCCAAAAGTGACCAGATTTTTATCTTTCAAGTATATATTAATCACTGGACTAAGTTCTATATATGAAATAATTCATGTGTCATCACAGCCACTCTCAGAGACAGTATGAAGAAACTGAAACACAGAAACATTGACTCACTAGTCCAAGGTCACACGGCAAGGATTTGACCTCAGTCAGTGTGGTTATAAAATCCTTATTTTTAAGGTATTGTTCAACTATTTTAATGAAATAATTAAAATTGCTTGTCACATTTGAAAGGACAAAGTAGATACAGTAAATTTAAAAGATACTGCTATTGACTATTTCAAATAAAGGACTTATTAAATAATAAAGGGGAAAATGATGGCCAAATATAATGGACTCAGATTTTATTTGCTTTTATTAAATAAAGACTTTGGTGATAAAGAGAATTTTGTCCTAGAAGCTCCTTAGAATTTCCTTGCGAGGGCTTTAAAGGGAAGTTTGAAATACTTGCAAAATCCAGGATTTTTTCACCACCTGTAGCAAGATACTTAAAGAAACCTTATCTCATCTAAAGCTGGACACATCATACAAATTTAGCTATTTGGTAACATTACATCGTTGCCATTTTCCTTGACCTTCCACCAGATGGGAAGCATCAACTAGTAATTTTGCTTTGGAAATCCTAATGTTTGTTGTTTTGTTAAGGAGGAAATAGCATATTGTTATATTTTCTCCACCAGTGTCCTTATTATTAAATCAATGATGCCATTTTCCATAAAAAGAGTTCCATGAAAACATAACAATCTCATAAATAAAACAGGCCTAGCTCATCTGGTGAACTGTTTCTTACACATCAAATAGCACCAGATGCTTTAAAGGTACTGGTACTGGGCCACAATACTATTTTGACGGGATTATTATATCACATTCATTCATCCAGTTCTTTCCTTGAATAAATATCATTATTTTGTTAGCCTTTTCACAATTTAAAAGGCTTCTGGTAATTTAATAATGATTTTTTCGAAAAGGAAGTTAAATATTTAAATCAGATCCAAATCACGGAAACAGACCAGGGCTACCTAGAACTAACAAGATTCTCTTCATCTTGTCAGACTTGACAGTATGATTCATTTTAGACCAAGAATAGACCAATTGGTATTGTTCAGAAAGGTAAGACACTTTGCTTTAAAAAAGTAAAGATTTTTTTTCTTGATAAAATTTATGAGCTTCTAGCTCCTTAGCAAAATACAGTGATGGTGATTCAAATGGTAACAAACCAGTGTGGGAAGATATCCATGAATAATGGGATCATTTGCTTTTTTCATGTCATATGAAGAGGCAAAGACATCTTGAGTGTATACAATGCATGCAGACACAACCTGTGAGCATGCACGCACGCGAGTGCGTGCGCACAAACACACACACACACACACACATTACTACCATCACCACCATCAGTGCCACCATGACTTAAAAATAATGTTGGACTGTTCTGGGTTAAAAAAAGAATAACATATAATCATAAGGGACACAATTTGGTTAGCATTTTTAGAGGCCATTTTTAGGACTTACAATGCTTTTCTATATTTGACCTTAGAACATTGTTAACACGTATTCCCAGTTAAAATGATATAATTGTAAACCTTGAAGGATCAAGTGACCCAAGCACCATTATATAAATAGTAACAAATAAATAATAATTAATAATTAAATAAATATATAAATAAATGTTTACTTATTAAATAAACAGATGTCAATGAAGTCTTTTTTTACCCTTCGCATTGCGTAAATCTAGCTATGTCAAAATTACTTTACTTTTTCTGCATAGCAGGAACATATTATATTCATCCCTGTAAAACTTCATTCCTGATTAGATTTCTGTATGAAATTAAACCTTCAAAGTACTCAAAGAATAAGCAATTTTTTGAGTAGTTTTAGCAATATCAAACTAAGAATATGAGCTAATTAGCTAGTATTTGGTGAACGCCTATCAGCTAGGATTTTTGCTTAGTGTTTTATTACTATATTATGATCTTACCTAACGGGATTATTGTTGTGCCCATTTTACTGTGAGTTATCACAGTACTAAGTTATTGAGAAAAAGAAGGAAAAAAAAAGGCATAAAGCATGCTTCTAGAATTTAGAAGTTCTGTATAGTTTTAAAGAGATATTTAACTAATGATGTCAAAATGCTAGAAACTATTTTTTTAGTGGTGTAGCAATAGTTTCTGTTTCAAAATATTTGAAGATTAGTGTGGACTGGAACAATGTGTTTTGAATTTGCAGGCCATGTAAAAGCAAACCTGAATTAGCATAACAGGTAAAATTTGTGTAATTAAAAGAATAAAACAAATTCCTTCCAAACTGGGGGCCAAGTGTGACAAAGCACAGAGGCTATCATCCATACTGAATGTAGTGAAAGGAAGTTCCAAAAAGGGCAAAGAGATTATAATGGATAATATTGAGAAATAGGATTAAATAGATGAAAGGGAAAACTAATACCTTGCTCTACAAAGCTGAGAGCTTTCCTTTAGATTTGATGTAAAAGACCATTGAGAATAGGGTTATAAAACAAAAGTTTTACCTGTCTTGATCTATTCAAATAAAATTTAGGTTATATCCAACTATTTAAAATCCCTTGTGTGGTAAAAACATAAATATTTCATTAAAATTGCCTCCACTACCTGACTACATTAGGTTCTTTGTTACAGAATATTTTTGCTAGAATTCAGGGGGATTGGGAATAGAATGGAATTGAGATTGGAATCAGACATAGAGTTGCAGTATATGTAAACACACATATCAGTGATAGAAGAAAGGATTGAGGGTTCAGCGTGAGTCAGGTGGGAAAACATTGAGAGAAACATGATTTAAAAAATATTTTTGTAGTTTCTGGGTGACGCAACATGTTAATTCACTAGGTTATTCCTTCTTTTTTAATGTTTATTTATTTTTGAGAGACAAAGACAGAGTGCAAGAGGGAGAGGGACAGAGATAGTGGGAGACACAGAATCTGGAGCAGGCTCCAAGCTGTCAGCACAGAGCCCTATATGGGGCTCAGATTCACAAACCCTGAGATCATGACCTGAGCCGAAGTCAGAGGCTTAGCTGACTGAGCCACCCAGGTGCCCCTACTC
Source organism: Hyaena hyaena (assembly GCF_003009895.1). Classification (NCBI taxonomy): domain Eukaryota; kingdom Metazoa; phylum Chordata; class Mammalia; order Carnivora; family Hyaenidae; genus Hyaena; species Hyaena hyaena. The sequence goes on along the minus strand of NW_024081722.1, from coordinate 420,910 downwards.
TAGGTTATTCTTAGAGATGAACTATACATAGTAATATGATCTACATTACACCTCAAAACCTTAGGAGTTGAAATACAGTGTAGAAATCAGAATTCAAAGTTGGTAAGTGTAGTGAATGAGGGATAGGAGAAGAACATTTCTATTCAGACAGCAGGTAGACTGTGTTTAAGATTTCTATAACTTTAATAAACAACAAACTCCAGGCTTCTCAACTAAATCTAAAAAATAACTAAATGGAAAAATATGTAAAGACCAATTCAAGGTTAGTAAATACATTTTCAACCTTTGATGTTGACTTGATTTCAACAAAGCTATTATCCCTTAACATGAAAGGCGAAGTAGACTGAAATGAATACTAAATTAAAATCCAAATAAAGTGAAATTCTTTGGAAGTACTTATATAACATGAAACAGCATCCATCAGTATTTAAAAAGGAGATTTAAATTTAATACAAATTTTTGGGAGCCAATAAATAATATTCAATCATTTCATTCTTTGAACATCATCCAATATCCCTATAGATATTTCTTATAAAAACTAAAACATGCTTCACAATACTTATTGTCTTCTTCATCTCTTTTTCAAATATCTGTTTGATCCAGATATTCCTGCAAAGAGCAAAGTGAATGTTTCAAATTGTAAGTATCAAGTTCATGGCATTTTCAAAGGCTTTTCATTTGGAGAACATCTTACACTCATTTGGCCTGAGACAATAATCCAGGTTACTTTGACCTGCAACATGTGTGACCAACTTTAAATGCACTAATTTTAGCCTTGATGAATTTTTTTCCATGTAATTTTTCTAATTTATTCTCAATCCAGAATATTTTTAATATTTAATTATCATAAGGCTTATTGACATAATTGAGAGGGAAAGCTCTACTAATAAAATATTTCCAAATCCTTTTTGGAAATCCCTCATTTTAAGTTTTGATATTCTCATTCTATATTATTTTCAAAAACAAGGTATATCTATAATAAATTATTTTCAAAATGGATTTATTTTCCAAGCTATTTAGTATGGGTGCATCTTAAATTCATTAAGTTGAATAATATTTAAAAATTGTTTTTCTTCTGAACTCATTTTATTTCAATGGAACAAATATAGTTTAATAAAATCATTATCAACTTGTCCATAAATGGCATTGTGTTTGATCACACATAGGTAAACATGCTCAATATTTTTACAGAATAATATTTTTATGAATATGATAAATGCTTTAGCTAATGAGTTGTTAGCTTTTATAAAATAAATATATATGACAGCATAACTGATGAATATGATTATATTATTCATTGTTTATTGGTATTTACTAGACTTTGGTCTATAGCTTGTATGACTATTCTTTCAAGACCTCACTTTCTCAAGTTTCCAATAGTGTATATTGGAAAAAGAACTTCAGATATTGGTGGAAATGCAGATCCAGTATAAGCCTATAGTACTAATTAATTGATTTACTACTTTTTAGAGAATGAGGTAGAGAAAGAGCAGGAGAGGAGTATGGAAATTATCCTGTTTCATTCTTGCAGATTTCTCTACCCTAATGGTGCTGCACATTATTTGACTTTAATTTCAGGTTTTCTATTTCTCTGTATAGAAAATAAGATTTTTTTCTCCCTCCTAAATAACAAATTTTGATTATCTAGAATGAGAAAAAAAAAGCTGTTGTATAGAGGAAGAGCAGTAAGATAACAGAACAATAACCTCAACTCCACCACATACTAGCGTTAAGACCTGACCTCTCTGTTACTCAGGTTTGTTGTTTGCTTGTAAAATGGAAATAATAGTACTTATACAGTGATTGTTAGATTCTTGTGAGCACATCACCCTTTAGTTATTATATTAGATTTCTATGCTCTATAATAAATGACAAATTGAGCTCCTTAAAACAATACATATTTATCATTTCACAGTTTCAATGGGCCAAGATTCTGGGAATGGCTCATTTGGGTCCCCTGCACAGTTTCACAAGGTTGCAGTCAAGGTGTTGGCTGAAGCTAGGTTCTCATCTGAGGCTTTGAATTTTCTTCCAAGCTGATGCGATTGTTGGTAGAATTCATTTTCTTACAGCTATACAATGCATAGAAATTAGTTTCTTCAAAGCTAACTGTAGAATCTTTCTATTCACAATGGACCTGGTATCTCTTTCACATATTTTCATTAATTAAGTCAGGCCCACCCAGGTAAATCTCCCTTTGATTACCTCTAACTCCACTGATTTGAAACCTTGAAACCTTAATTATATCTGCAAAAACCCTTTACCTTATAACATAACTTAATCACAGGTGTGAATAATCATCACTGATCCTCCTCACATTCGAAGCAAGGTGACTATGCAGGGTGTGTATACCAAAGGGTGGGAATCAGAGAGCTTTCTTAGAATACAGCCTACCACAGTTATCTGCCTGAAATTGGATATTTTACTTCTTTCCTTTCTGTATATCTTGTGAGACTGCACTTTTCTGCCTTATTAGACTTGGAGTTAGGTGTTAACTTTTTGACCAGCAAAATGGGAGGAGTGACACGCTTCACATGCATAGAGAAGCTTTAATAATGAATGAAAGAATGTTGATGATGAAGCATTTGTCAGCCTGTGTCTCCAAGTGATTATAGTATGAAGACACTCTGCTCACTCTGGACAGGTAATGTGACCAAGAAACAGTGATTAAGCTCCTGAGATTTGGGAAATTCTTTGTTACTGTAGTATAACCCTTCTATCAGAGTATATAAGTCCCCATCAACATTTGGCACATAATAAGCATTTGTTACATGAGAATTTCATGTTATATGTGCTTCAAATATTGATACAGTCAACCTGCATTCAGAGACTAGTGTTTCAATTTATCACTTATTTCATGACTTGACAGAAAATAATATATGTATCATTACAATATTATTTATTCTAAATATACAAAGTTATTGCAGTGAAAATAAAAACAAAACCTAACAATATAGGTTGAGAAATAATCAGTGAAAAGTTATTTTACAGGAAAAACCTAATCTATATCTCTATCTACATCTAGCAGTCTTATATATTCTTCCTGCTCAGAAAGTCAAGACTGTTGGCACTATAGGCATTTCCGGCCCTCAACCAATTAGGCTGAGAACGAGGAAGGACTAAGTGCTAGTTGTGTGAAACGAGTCCATATGACAGATGTAATCAGTGGCAACATTGCATGGTATCGGTGCTATAGGAGTTCAGAGTTAGCAAAGGTAGTGTGATATGGTTTTGTAAAGAGAGGCTTCAAGGAGAAATTGGGGAGCTTGAAAGAAGTAGAAATTTATATTAGCAGAAGTGAGAGGGACTTTTCTTGAGATGTATTAATAAGGCACTTTTAAGCCAGAGACCATCCTAATTAGAATAACACTTCTTAGGTTTCACCACATCTTTTCTCTCAGATTTACCTGTATATGTTCAATTGCTAATTGTCTGATGTTTCTACTTATTTTTGAAACTACAAACTTGCTGTGTGTGGTAAAGATGCAACCTGTGTAACTACTGTTTGAAGGATCACACAATGTCTGTATCAATAGTCATAAAGTTATAAACTAAACATACAGATGTACCAGTTTTCACAAACTAAGCACACTTTCTGCCCATTATCCAGATAAAGAAATAAGTCCTACTTGTATTCCCTGGTTGTCATTACATTCTATAGCAGGATAATAATTATTTTCACTTCCAAAGTTAAGATTAATTTACTTGATTTTAAATTTTATATAAACCAAGTCAGTATTTATTCTTTAGTGCCTCTTTCGTTCCATGATAAGTTATTAAAATGCATGTATATTTCTGCATTTGAAAGTATTTCAGTCTTTTTGTTGCTGGATAGTATTTATTGCATAAATATACCATAATTTAGTTACCAAATATACTATTGGTAGGTTTGGGGATTATTTCCAGTGTTTGACTATTGAAAAATATGAGCATTCTTGTAAATATCTTCTGATGTACATTTGTACTCATTTCTGTTGGAAATATGATTCGAAGTAAAATTGCTTGAACATAGGGTTTACATATGGTCAGTTTTAGTAGATAGCATGAGTTTTCCTAAGAGTTTGCAGGCACTTTAACTACCACCAGTTGTATTTCATAATCTTAATCATTCAATATCTTGGTCAATAAATAGCATTACCAGTCTTTTTGGATTTTATCCTTTCTTTTGAATGTATAATATTACTCATTGTTGTTATAGATGTATTTTTGTGATGCCTAGTGAATTTGAGATTATTATTTTGAGATATAATTGATACACAACATTGAGTAAGTGTAAAGTGTGTAGCATGTTGATTTGATACATTAAATATGGCCATATGATTACTGAGACTGTTAGCTAACACTTCCACCAAGTTCCATGAATACCATTTCTATGCTATGGTAAGAACATTTAAGATCTAATTTCTTAGCAACTTTGAAATATATAACACAGTATTGTTAACTATAAACACAATGCAGTGTATTAGATCTCCAGAACCTATTCATCTTCTAACTATAAGTTTGCATGTTTTTAATAGATTTAGATATTCTATTTTATAAAATACTTATTCAATCCTTTACCCATTTTTAAAAATTCGGTTGCCTATACTTTTGTTGTTGTTTTGTAGGAGTTTTATATACATTCTCAGTATGAGTCCTTTTTTTTTATTTTTGTATTGCAAATGTATTTTCTTTTCCTAACACGTGTGTTCTCACTCTTAATGATTCTCTTTTGATGAACGGAAGTTCTTAATTTTAATGATTCCCAATTTGGTCATACTTTTGTTAATGGTTTGTGTTTTTTGGGTGCTTACTTTGCAAAAGTTCATGAATAAATACCATTAAAGCCATGCAATGCAGATATACAGGAGGGGTCACTGAAAATAGAAAGAGAGAAAAAGAGAGAGAGAGAGAAAGTAGTATAATCTTCCTACCTTTTATTATGTATAGGTCAAGCTGTGTATAGACAGACTATGTTCACCTTGACTGATATTCTAAAAGAGAAGAATACTGTTCCCATAATATTTTACATATTTTATAAGCAGCAACATCTACATTAAATATCAAGCAAGCTCCCAGGTCTGGAAAGTGTCCCTATTATAAAGCAAGCACCTCTAGAGTATAAGCTTCTGGTATCAAGTAGAGTTTTGTCTTCTGCTGAATAAACTCAGACTATTGAACCACTGTTTTACAAATCTTCCAAAAGGGTAGAGAAACCACTAACATTTGCCTTTCTTCCATCCCCCTACAGTTCTTGGAGGCATGCTAAATACAAGAGCCCCAAATATTTGCACAGTATGACTTGGGATTTAGGCAATTTCCATTGTGTTGTCTGAGAGAGGGCATCAGTATCAGACAGAAGGCATACGTACAATATTGTATGGAATTGTTACTGTGAACCACTCCCTGGAATGTTTTTTAAAGGCTGCCCATATAGGTAACAGGAAAACAAAGTTGTTTATCTCCTGCCTTAGTCTCTATTATGTTCACAATCAACCATTTGAAGTCCTAGTTTCTCCACAGTAATAAATCAGATTGCCTAAACTCTGAAATAATGAGTTGCACAGGAATGCAGAAGTTTGTACTTTGTCATTCATAAGTAATCCCTGGAATTAGAGGAGGATGTGCTTCTCGAACCACAGAGGCAAAGCTAGTGTCTATGTTAATGATAAATGCATCCCAGTTATTCTTGGTCTTAACAATGGGAATTCCCCATCCATCAGCTGAAGTCAAAGCAGGTTTGGAAAAAGGAAGAGAGTATGATTTTTCTTTACAAAGACAAGAGAATATAACTATTTCTTCAAATTTCCCCACCTTCTCCACTGTAGACTATCAGATGCCTAGAAGATCAGGTGGAGCAGTGGATAATGGCCACATCCAACTTTTTAAATATTTGAAGACAGCAGAACAGAAATTTGATAGATGTTGGAGATACTGATATAACTGGTAAATGCTACAAGCTTTGCATGCAACCGCAGTTTCTACATGAGTCAAACAATTGTCATTGGGATCTCAACCCCATTATAGCAATTTCCATTATACATCAAGAAGACTCTAGCAGAGATGATAGTAACATATGCTTCATGATATTTGTCAATTCAGATCCTTTTGTTTAGATCAGAGTTCAGAAAATGACTACCTGAGGACCAACTTCCTTAATTTTGTAGGTCCAGCAAACTACAAATACTATACATTTGTTGATGATCACTTTTAAATGGTTGTAAAGTACCTACATTGTATAATGTCCTCTATTTAAATTGTGGTCCATTAAACCTAAAACATTTACTACCTGGCCTTTTAAGAAAAAGCCAAAGTCCTTCTTTAGAATTAGTCATTTCATAGGGCCATGTACAAATGTGACAGAAGTATCAAGTCTGTTGTTTTTTTTCTCCTATACAGAGCTATCCCTTATGATTATGCCTTTATAAGTGCAGGCCATTGGATTTGGTCATGAGCCTGTATAAAGAAACATTTTAGTCAGTTACAGAATAGTTTATGTCCAGGAGAACCACATGAAAAGTAGCCATTTGCACATTCTCCAATGCTGTGGGCATTCAGCAACACATTGGATTTGATAATGGCTATAGTATTACTATGGATTTGCTCATGTCAAAGGTAAGCTATTCTATCATAAAAGCAAACTACCCTTTCAGGTGCCATGCCTCAAGGAAGAGGCCATCAGTGAGCATCTCTGTGCCTCATGGATGAATATCTATCAATGTATGAAGGTGGCAGAAATCTCTGGAGCCAGGTTTGTTTTTTAACTGTGTTGAGAATTAACTGGGCCTTGTCATACCTTAATGAAGTGATTGAAACAGGATATCTTTTAAGATCAGTATGCCAGGTTGTAGATTCATGCCTATTACTTCACAGTGTGATAGTCTGTCTCCAATAGGCACTAGTAAAAACCTAGAAATTGCCCCTTGAGTTCAAAAAGCTTAAAGACCAAAAAGCACAGGTAGAATCTGAGAACTAGTAAAATCTCATTGCTAAAGCTTTCCACTCAGCTTCAAATGTTTTCAGACTCATAATTTCATGGAGTCTGAAGGAGATAGAAGACTGTAGGTGAAGGCTTATCCATTATTGATGAGTACACTACTTTTGAAGTTTTTTACCAAAGAAGCCCCAACTTAAGTGTGTCTGCTTTTCTAGTATACTGTAATATAAAATTTAATAAAATTCACAAGAGTAGAATGTACTTTCTCTAATATCCAAAAAGGCCAAAAAAGTGTTGGATCTCCTTTCTTGTGGTTGATATCTGCAAAGTTAGTAGTTTATACTCAATAGGTTCTGATTCAATGATATGTCAAGATAGTCATTTTGAGATCCGGCCTTGAATTTTGCATTTATTCAGAGCTCATTCATTGTTATATAACTGTCCTTAGCATCAAATGCAATGCAACCAGTTGCTTTCAGCATGGTGATTATTAAAGTGGTATCATTGTAACAGAATGCCTACCTATACATCAAGAATTAGTATGGCACAAGATTTATCAAACCAACTGATAACTATGAAAAGATAATCTATGAAGAATTTGAGACAGTGAAAACCTGCCAATAAAGACAAATAGACTTTTTAAAAATTCTTCCTGGAGTGTCAGCCATGTCTAGTAGAACATTAACCATATTCAAGGTGGTATGTATACCAAATGTCAGAGGTAGAATTAATCTGTTTAGTCACTGTTGTGATGTCAGGTACTGTGGGAACAACTGTAGCTTCTTTTGGTTTAAACCCTGATAGCCTACAGTAGGGCTCCAAGAAAAGAATCTACCAGCAGTAGAGTAGGTTTGGCCCATGAGTCAGTACTGCAGATATCAGTCACTTGTTTTTACTGAGTGTTCTCTGCTTTTCCATGTACACCACAACGTTTTCCACATAAAGACCTTTCCACTGTATCACCATGCTCACGTAATTCCAGGTCTGATTCACTGAATCGACCTTTCCTTCAAAGTGCAAGTATTTCTTCCTTGTGTTTGGTACCCAGCACAAGTCTCTGGTAACAATTTCCTGATGGCTGAATACCAGTTGTGAGCTGGCCTTTTCCTAATTTCATCACTGAAGAAAGCCTTTGGCAGTAAGCAGCAGTATCTTGATGATAAGCATGCCTTTGCTGTCTTTCATGTTTTTTTTCTTAAACCTTCTCTTTTCAACAAGACAGTTCTGACCAAGAACATCATCTGTGGCATGAAATCATGAATGTAAATGACTGCCATCATGCATTAAGATTTTACTTGAAGCACATAGCAGCATACTTCCTTCATGGTGGCAATTAGGGGTCCTGGAAGGGTATGCAGCAAACAGGCAGTGATGCTGGAACCTTCTTAGCTTGGGAAGTGACTGTCAGAAAGGGAGATAATCTGAAATTGATCTACTAATATCAAACTCTTCTGCCACTGAGCTAACTCAGATTTGCTAAACCAGGTATCTGGCAAGGCTCCAAAGTGGGCATTAAAGAAGCTACCATCACCTTCCTAATCTGCCTTTCTTCTAGTCATGAAAGTATTCTTCTCTCTTAAATTCAAGAAGTGTTTTTAATTTTTTTTATGTTTCTCACATTTATATCCTATAATCCATCTCAAATTGCTTTTGTGTATACAGAATAAAGAAGTCAATATATGGGGCGCCTGGGTGGCTTAGTCGGTTAAGCGTCCGTCTTTCACTTAGGTCATGATCTCGCGGTTCGTGGGTTCGAGCCCCGCGTCGGGCTATGTGCTGACTGCCAGCTCAGAGCCTGGAGCCTGTTTCAGTCTGTGGCTCCCTCTCTCTCTGACCCTCCCCTGCTCACGCTGTCTCTCTCTCTCTCTCCTAGAAATAAATAAAACATTAAAAAAAAAGTCAATATGTGTCTATGTGGATATACACATTTTATATATTATATACACGGATGTGCACACACATATATGCACATGTATGTACATATTGCCCATATTAATGAACTCAGACAATGTATTGGAAGACATGTCTTTCCTGAGTGACCTGCCACTGCTGTGGCATATTTGTGAAGTTAATTGTTATGTAAGCTTGTTGCTTGACTCTTTCTTCTTTGGTTTATTTTACTATTCTGCCAAAATCAGTCTATCTTATTCACTGTTGCTTTATGATAACTCTTGATATGGTTGGAAGACAATTGTCAGAGAGATTATCATTGTTCTAGTTTAACTTTTCAAGGGTATTTGTGAACAGTCAAGTGAATAGGCTTAAAAGGTAAAAGAGGATTTCTTTTTCCAGACCAAAAGGAAACTTGGCTGAGAGCCTAAGAAAGTAGAGGTAGTGTTGACTTCTGAAACAAGGATAAGAATGCTCACTGTTTGCTATTATAAAAGTTTGGGTTCTGTAAGTTTAGGATTCATCTCCTGTAATGCATGTGCTTCTGTATGTACTAGTGTCATCTGTCCCTTTATGCATCACCTTGTGGGAATTAGGGTTTGGAAAGCTCACACAAATATGTCAGTGTTTTGGATACTTCTATTGCTATAATAACAAAGTCTTGATCCAATGACTGAAGCTTGTGTGATTTTGTTATGAGAGTGATACTGGCTTAAAATGTTAGTTTTCTGGGGCTCCTGGGTGGCTCAGTCGGTTAAGCATACGACTTTGGCTCAGGTCATGATCTCACAGTTCATGGGTTCGAGCCCTGCATCGGGCTCTGTGCTGACTGCCAGTTCAGAGCCTGGAGCCTGTTTCAGATTCTGTACCTCCCACTCTCTCTGACCCTCCCCACTCATGCTGTCTCTCTCTCTCTCACAAATAAAACATTAAAAAAAAATTTTTTAAATGTTAGTTTTCTTCCTTCAGCAGGCTGTATCCTAACACCAGACCAAAGGTGAAGTTTAAGGTTGTAAAGCCATACTGATTTTCAAAGCACATTGAAGCACACTATAAAAAGCCAACAAAATGAAGAAGTGAGATATCACTTTGTTTGCAAATTGAATATAGTCCCATGTTTTGTGTATGTGATTGTGTGCTATGCCCATAAAACATCATATCATAAATGTCATATGTTCTAGTCATTGATTCTTTTTATTTTTAAGTCAACACAATGATTATTACAATAACATTAAAGAATAATATCTAAAGATTTCATTTTTAGAAATCAAGAAGTAACTCGGGTATAGTTTTATAGAATTATAAAAGATTAGATGGATGATATCAGACGTCTTAAATGTATCCATTGTTAACATGACACAGTTCTTTTTTATTAATTTCACTTTATCTTCTTTTTCCATAGCTGGAAAATGTCCTTATCCATCTTGTCTAGATAAAAATTATTCACAGTTTCTAAAAGGTAAAGAATGTCAGGATTTAGCATTAAAATTTAAAAGACAAAGTGTTTCAAAGCAATTAATTAAAGTTGGCTCCATGTCAGATAAAAGTGCCATATAATAAAGTCCTTAGAAACTGTTGCAAGAATCTAAGAGTTAAAGCGGTTAGTTCTAGGACTCCCTTTCTATTGATTTAATACGTAGGCAGACAAGGGGTTAGTATTCATCCTCCCACACCCTGCCCCCGCGTTGCTAAACCAAAAGGTTCTTGCATTTTCATTTCATACCCGATCTTGACATCCTTTTGAATTTATTTTACATACTTGGGGAACATGAATACAACTTTATGCTTTCATCCTTTTATAAGACATTCATTATGTGCATTAACTGACAGCTGTGAAATTATCTGCCATTTGTCTCAAATAAAAGCAAGGAAATTCAAAATAGATGTGCATTCTGTACTTAGGCAAATTTCACAGAATCTTCTTTAATTCAAATTTCTCTAGACACTTCTTTTAATATAGGCTTTAAGTACAGTGAATGTGTTCAGTCATTACTACGTATTGAGTGTCTGATGGTTTTTGAAAGCTCGGGATGCAGTCTACATTTTTCTCACTTGTTTTTAGTGTAACTAGATTTGGCAGCTCTATATGAGTTTTTGCATCTTAAAAAAAATCTCAATCTCTATTGCATTTCATTGTTTTTTTTAATATTCATTTTGCCATTTAAGTCACAGTTGTCCAAAAAGAAATCAGTAGTGAGTACAACATTTGCAGCCATTGATGCTGGTACCAATTCTTAAAGATCCTTTTTGGGGACAACTATAAAAAAATAATAGCTAGTGGGGAAATTATGTTTCTCCTAGGGAAGATGATCTGAAAAAATATTAACGGTCATTTTTAGACATAGGTCTTTGTTTTGTTTTTCAGAAAGATAAATATCTAATTAGATCAGAGGGCAAAATACAGAATTTAAGTAAAACAGAAATGTTCACAATGAGTAAAAGTGAAAAGCCCTATCCTGGAAATTCAACTATGAAGACTTCCATCCTCTTTTTCCCTATTATTGAAGTTCTTATAGTAGTAAATTGCATGAAACAAAGTAACAGCTGCTCTGCAGAGTAAAAGAACATTCAATCCTTAGTTTTAATTGCATGGGCAAAAACTTCTGTCACATGCTCACATGCTTTGTCAAATTAATTTGTGCTTTCATATTTGAGATATTGATATTAGAAAGATGGATAAAATACATACCTAACAGTGCATCTATCAATAATTAAATCAGCATAAAGATTTAATGGGACATTAATTGTTTTTTTTAATTTGACTTCTTTTATCTTGATTGATAGGTTTATATTTACATAATAATAAGGTAGGTGACAAACACAATACTCTAACATCTTGTGTTTCCAAGATATTCTTCAAAGATACAGATCCATCCAGGGTAATCTGTCTGCAAGAAAGTAATCTAATTCACTTCAGTACAAGGCTCCCCTTCAGTATTTACCTAAGTTTGTGTGTGCGTGAGTTGTTGACTAAGTATCAGTAGTAATGTTATTCATGTTAATTTGTTACTACTGTTATTACTACCATTTATATGAAGAGACAAGAACAGATAATCCCAGAGATAAATATAAAAGTTCAACTATAGTAAGTACAATGCAGATGTATATTTTAGTGAAAGAATGTAATAATGGGATATAACACTCTTGAAGATGTCATGGATTGTTTTTAAATGGAAGAATCAATTTAAATGACATCTCAAAGATGATTAGGTGTTAACTAGATTAATTCTTTGCAAATCCAATAAAAAAACTGTCAGTATTTTTGTGAGGTTTGATAAGCTGTTTCTACATTTTATTTGGAAAAACAAAGTGTAGGAAGAACCTTATTAATTCTTGAAAACAGGAAAGTAAGTTGTAAGATCTGCCCTATGAAATTTCAAGGTCTAACAATTAAAAATATGATATTAGCCAATGAAGAAATCATTAGAACAGTAGAACTCAGTAGAGAACTCAGAAAAGAGCTCATGTTTACGAGGGAATGAAATATGATACAAGGGCATTGCAAAGCCGTGTGAAAAGACAGATCATAAAAGGCTTCTTGAACAATTGATTATCCTTATGGGGAAAAAAAGGAATTCAGACCTGTCATCATGTATATTGAAAACCTTAAGTGTAAGGACTAATTTTAAATTTAAGAATAAATATAATAGACAATCTTTATACAATTGGAGAGTTCTTAAATGAGGCTTAAAAATACAAATTTAAACAAAACATTGATAAATTTGATTACATTATAATTTACAACTATTTATATTCATAAAAAAGATATTAGAAAGCTAAAAGATTAACTCAGACTTGGAGTACTTATATCTATTTTTTAAATTAAAAATTAAGAAGTCAACCCAACTGACAAACGAGCAAAAAATTTGATTGGACACTTCATAGAAGAGACTAATAAACATATAAAAGAGGCTTAAATTTTTTATCAAAATGTGACTAAAAACATAGTAAGGGATAAAATTTCACACTAAGTGACAACAAAGATGCAGACAAATGACATCTCTTGTTCTGCTAAGGAAATATAAATGGGTACAACTTCAGACAGCAATATGATAATTCTTGGAGTAACTGAAAGTGCATATACAATATATGTTACCCACCTATAAATATATATACAAGAGAATTATGCCTCATTGTTCATATTAGCATTTGTTTTATTCCTCAGGAAAAGGAATCATGGTAGAAGGAAGAAAGGATGATAGGTGGAAAGAGGGAAAAAAGGAAAGGAGGAAAGAAAAGAAGGAAGGAAGGAAGGAAGGAGGGAGGGAGGGAGGGAGAGAGAGAGAAAGGAAGGAAGGAAAAAAATTAAAAACCCCAAGTGTGATCTTTACAGATATGGTGAGGCACCCATGTTGCATTCATACATGAAATATCATACAGCCTTGAAAATTGATAAACTAGCTTTCTCTCCCTAAATATGGATGAGCTTTAAAGTAATATGGGGTGTAAAAAAGCAAATTGCACAAGAATATCTACTATGATATTCAACGGTGTATGGTATGCTCTCATTTACACAAAATTTTAAAAAACATGTAAGGCAATTAAAGCAATAATTCATTGCTTATATTTGTGGCACAAAATATTTGTTAAATCTGTGGGATTGATAAGCCTTCAAATCAAAACACTGGGACTGAGAGTGGGGCAGAGAGTAGACATGATTGGAGTGCCAGGGATTCAACTCTATTGGCAATGTTTTATTTCTTAGGCTGAGTGCTGTACATGCTTGTTCATTGTATTTTCTAATGTGAGTGGTGTGTGTGTGTGTGTGTGTGTGTGTCTGTGTCTGACAGGACTTTAAATGTGAGGAAAGAACTTTCCAGATAGAGGAATTGGTGTATACATAGCCCATGAGAGAGGAAGACTCAAAGAACCACAAGGCCATTGTGCTCAGGTGGAGCCCGCCAGGGGCAGAGTGCTTGAGATGAGATAGAGGTAGGTAGGAAGATCACGCAGACTCTTGCTAGCTGTACTGAGAGAGCTTTGTTCTCAAAGCTATGGGGAAATATAGAAGCAATTTAAGGAGAAAAGTGATGTGATCACATTTCTCTTATAAGACTGTACATTCCCAATTTTATTGTCTAATAGTGGTTTCTTTTCTCCTGATTTTATGGCTATTATCTTAATCTAATCCAATGTAATCCACATTAATTTAATTTAATCATATTTGTAATGTAGATACAAATATATTGTAATGTAGATACAAATATATTCTAAATTTGTACTATCCTATGCAAAAGTAGGAGACATATAGAAATATAGAGTAATTGCTATTTCACTGGGGAGTTTCCTGTAGATTAGCTTTTCCTGGGACCGAAATTTCCAAAAGGCAATAGATTATTTCAACAAAGCTATTCATATCCATAGAAGAAAACTTTTTCAACAGTTAGTGTGTTAAAGCTTTTCCTATATTACTATGGATTAAACAAATTTATTATTGTCTTCCTGGTCCCAGTTAAGAATTAGCATTGATTGTGATTACAAAATATGAGAAAGGGTAGTTTATGGATCAACTCTTAAAACAAGATTTTTCACAATGTTTTTTATAATTTAAATAAGGGCTGCTTCCTTCAATAGACTGAATGCTTCTTGTTATCAGAGATTAGGGTTTTTTTTGAAACTGTTTTCCTCAAATACTACCATTAAGGATATTCTGCATAAATAAGTAGGAGCTAAAGATGTTACATATTGACCAATATTTCTTATGCTTATAGAAATACTTCAATCCTCAAGTCATTTCTACAGTACTTTGGGGGAAATGATACTGCCTCATTTGCTCCATATAAGAGAGTTTTCATTACTCCTGCTTTAGCTTCCTCGTCAGGAAAATAAATGCATGATAGACTTCTTAATGACTGACAAACTCTTCCAATGGAGCTGAATCCACTTTGTTTCCTAAGTCTCATTCTTCTTCAGCTACTGAACAACTCTAAGGAATACAACAAAACTTAAGGTTCATGATGAATTAGCCCATACATCATTAAAATTGTCACACTGCTGTAGTGTTCATGTAATAGATCTTTGGTGCAAAGGCACAATCCTGACATATGACCCAAAAGGTAGGTTCTTCTGAACAGTGGATTCAGCTTAATAAGAATCTTGCCAATTGTTCTAAAACATAAATTTTCAAAGTGACACCTTATAACAGACCCAATACCACCTTCTAGACAGTAAACACATAAACAAACTACCTGTTACATAAAAGGTATGAAAACATGCTTTGGAGTGCTACATCCAAATATACCATAATGAACAATTTTGGAGCTTAAAATTTCATAAATACCTATATCTTGTGAAAATTAATAAGAGAATGGGTCATTTGAAGGTTATATACTATCTTAATTTAAATGCTTTAGGTTCTTTTATTCTATAATTATTTATACATATGTACAATATTTCAGATAAACTATTTCGGAATAAAATATAATGTTGTAAAAGTCATGGTGCAATTTTTTGTCAATATATACTATTTATTTTTCTCTCTCTTGAATATCAGATTCACTGTATGTACAGTTTTCCTCCAGCTTACCATGGGGGAACTTACCACAGGAACACATCATAAATTGAAAATATCATAAGTTGAAAATGCATTTAATACACCTAACCTACCAAACATCATAGCTTAGCCTTCTGTACCTTGACCATGCTCCACTTACTTTAGCCTAGTGTTGGGCAAAATCATCTAACACAAAGCCTATTTTATAATAAAGTGCTGAATATTCCATGGAATTTATTGCACATGATACTGAAAGTGAAACACAGAAAGGCTGTCTGGGTACAGAACGGTTGTTTAGCCCAGTGAGTGCAGGACTGCCTGGCAGCCATGGGGCACTGCTCCTCCTGAGTCTCACAAGACAATATTGTATTACATAAAGCTAGATTGGGAAAAGATCAAAATTCAGTATGGTTTCTACTGAATGTGTACCACTTTTGCACCATCATCAAGTCAAAAAATCAGTAAGTTGAACCATTTTATTTATTTTTTTTTTATTTATTTTTTATTTTTTATTTTTTTTATTTTTTTTAATTTTTTACAAATAGTTTATTGTCAAATTAGTTTCTACATAACACTCAGTGCTCATCCCCAAAGTGCCCTCCTCCATGCCCATCCCCCCCTCCCCCCCACATCCATCAGTCCTCAGTTTTTGTCAGCATTCAAGAGTCTCTCATGGTTTGCCTCTCTCCCTCTCCCCCACCATTTCCACCCTTCTTCTCCCGCTTGAAGTTGAACCATTTTAAATCCGAGACCATGTATAACTCAATACTTGATCTTATTAGAAAATATATATATATTGATTCTTCAAGATTTTCTAGGAATTAAGACCTGGATGTAAGACTGTTTATTTTAGGAAACATGCTACACTGATCAAACTGAAATCATCCCCAGTACACACCATTGATTATTATTCTTACTCATTCAAATACATGTATTAAGGAAATACAACCAGTCTTTTTTCTAGGAGGTGTTATGACTCTATTATTAAGTCAATGCTACTGAAAATAAGTTAATATTTTCCAAGTAAATTCTTAATTTTTTTTTACTGTACATGGAACTTTAATTAGGTCCAAACAACTTTTTTGAACTGTATTTAACTGCTAAGTATAAATTACTCATTCCAATATTAAAGTCATTCCAAAATCAACAGAATTGTTTCTGGTTTTTTGGGTTTTTTTTTTTTTTTTGTAGTATTTGATTCTGTTGTGTTCTATCTCCATAAGTTTGTCAGATTTATTTTGGATTGTTTTATTAATAAAAGATTCAAAATACCAAACACCATTTAATAAATATTACAATCTTTCATAAAATATCAGAAGTCTCAGTGATGGGAAAGTAATTATCCCACCTCATTCCCTGTGACTTCCTCACTGCCCAGTGGCAAGACCTTCTCTTCCCATATGTCTCTACTTGTCACTGGTCCTCATAGGTCTGGGCTGGAAAACTAAACATGCTCCTCAGTATAGGAAGTGACATATCTCCAACAAATAGCATTTTCAGAGTTATTTATGACAAGGAAAGAAGAAAAAGGCCTAATATGTTCTCTATTTCTATAGTCACATAATCTAATCCATCAATCTATTAGAAATACAGGAGATTCTTTAATGTCTTACTTAATTCTAATTTATTTCATACTTTAAATTTTGACATCTATTAAACTACTTGGATGAATTATGATTTCCAACAAACTGATTTAATAGTTTAAAAGAATGATTAGATACCAATGCTAAACAATCTTTTTTCTCCTTGAGCATTTTTAAATGCCCATTCTCTTTTTAAAAATCATAAATGATTGTAAAAGTAAGCAAAGATTTTACTGTTTTTATTTTATTTTTTAATTTTATTTCATTTCATTTATTTTATTTTTTTTATTTTATTGAGAGAGAGAGAGAGCATGAGCAGGGAAGATGACTGGAGGGAGGGAGAGAGAGAATCTTAAGCAGACTCCAACCTCAGCACTAAGCCTGATGTGGAACTATATCCCAGGACCCTCAGATCATTCTGTGAGCTGAAATCAAGAGTCAGACACTCAACTGACAGAGACACCCAGGCACTCCTACTGTTGAATATTAATCATTTCATACAGGGAAGATATTTTCTTTTCTCCTAGACCAGTGCTTTCCCTATATTTCTTTTAAAAAATGGCATTGTATCCTTTGAACAATGTCTCAAAACTTTCATGTATTTACATAATCACAGTCCACAGAAATATTGGCTTTTATTTATGTCTATACATGCATGCTTTCCATCATTACAAAAATAACTTGGATCAACTTATTCTAATAATACCATTGAGTAACACATACAATTAAAAAAACTGGGGGTGCATGGGTGGCTCAGTCGGTTGAGAGTCTGACTTTGGCTCAGGTCATGATCTCACGTGAGTTTGAGCCCTGCATCCAGCTTGCTGCTGTCAGAACAGAGCCCTCTTTGTATCCTCTGTCCCCCTATCTCTCTGCCTCCCTCCCACTCAAGTTCTCCCTCTCAAAATTGAATAAACATTTAACCATCTCCCCAACATTTCAAAAACTGTGTTAACTAAAAAATAAAGATTAACTGTTAGAATAAAACAATGTAAATCCTGAATAGAGAAATTCCTACACAAGTATAAACTTCATTCAAAATTTGATGACAATTTTTCGTCAAGCAAATCTAAGAGACACAAATTACTAAATTCAAAGATTCTACTATATAAAGGGTTATAGTTAAACCATCAATTGTAGAAGTTTGGGCAACACACAAAAATAGCCTTTTTATGGCTTATAAATCAGAAATTTACTATTAAATTTCTTACCAACATTTCTATAAAAAGTATCTTAATTTTTTTTCTTATAGAATTCCTCAGTGAAAAACCTAGTGAATAACAATCTGGGAAATGGATGTTTATTAATATTCTCTGCTACTTGCCACACTAACAAGCACCAAATATTCCTTTGTTTCCTTCTTTCCGTACATGGAAAATACTCTGATATTTTTCGAGAGAAACAATCCAGTTTCCTGTCCTGTCTAACTCAGAGCCAAGTGCTGTATCTGGGTGTGTCTTCTCTTGGTTCACTGACCTATAAATACAAAATGTAAGTTAACTGCACACACACACACACACACACACACACACAGTACCTTTATTTCTATGGACTATAACCTCAAAGTCATTGTTGAATCAAATTTTAATTGTTTTAAATTACCAATAGTAGTAATTCACATATGGACTAGCATATTATATCTTTAACAGCAATGTTATAATTTTTACCAATCTAAGTGAAAACTTGCATCGGCTCTCTCTGAATTGCATTGTCCTAACTCCTAGAGAGGCATTTCATATATCTGAAGATTTTTATATTCACAATCTGCACTTTGCTTTTTCTACATTTTCCCATTTTTATATTATATCCCTTTTATTCTTTACTTTTAATTAATTTTTTTTACAAATTTTGGGGAGACGTCATGTGCTGCAAATATTTTTATGATACTGTTATTTTATTAGTTTCTTTTAAAAAACAGGATATTTTCTACAAAAATCATATAAATAAATAAACTTTCCTTTTAATTCTGGATTCTGGATATTTGACACTGAAAAATTTCCCCTTTCCTAAAACTTATACAAATATTTTATTATTTCCAATATTCTTACACTCTTATACTTCTGTTTTAACATGAGTCATAATCTATTTTATTGCTCATTTCCTATACTTTTAGACATGTCATCTAATTACTTTCTTTAAAAAGTTTCATCAACATTTTCAGCATCATATATACAGTAAAATATGATACAAAAATGTATCATAAACATATTTTAATATTCATATATGCTTGTTTGGCTTATAGATATTACCCTTTTACATTGATTTGCCTCTTCAGGTACTAATCTTATGTAATATGGTAATCATTATCTGTAGTGCAAGTATTTTTTTTTTATCTGCTCAAGTATTACTTTTAAAGTTTTATTGGAAATTTTGTCACAATTGTTCTTCCAAACAAAATGTACTTTATTTAGTTCCATTAAAGAAAAATATTCAGCTGAAAGTCACATCTGAATTTCATTATATGTCAAAAAGCACTGACTTGCATGTACTTTATCTATGTATTTCCATTTGTTCAGTTTATAAATATTGTCACATACTAAAATTATTAAGTTTACCCTTTTCTGTGTTTTCATGTTGTTATCTTTCAATTTATATTTTGTGTCTCTTTTATATAGTAAAAAATGTGGCCTCATATTTTGGGGGGTAGAGGCTCCACACTCATTCCATAACATAATTTTTAATAATCACATCTTATGAATTTTCATATAATTTTAATTTTCTTTTTTAACTTTTCTATCAATAGATATTAAAGAATACATATACATATAAAATATATACATACAACATATTCAATATAATATATAATATAGATATTTATGTTGTATATTTATATAAATCATAATGTTTTTATTTTATATATATAATACATTATATGTATTATTTAATATATATATTTACATAATATATATATTTATGGACTAAAACTTGATTTCAAAATGAGATATTTTGTGTAGGGGGATAAAAATAATAAAATAACACTGGTTTTCATTGATCAAGAAATGAAGAACTATAGTTATTTTTCAAATGTGGGAGCTTAATAAAGACTCTAACCTAAATTGATCTCAAAGCCACTTCTGCCCAATGGTGAATTGTGAACCTAAATAACCCTCAAATAATCTCTGTTGTGCTGCTCCTTTCCTGGAAAGATAGTTGAGAAGTAGTAATGGGACAAAGAAGAAGAGAGAGAGATGAAGGGGATTCTCAATACCAACATCCAGCTTCAAAGTGTTAGATGTAAATGGCATGAATATTTTGGTCCAGAGTAATAATCACCGACTTCAGCCATGAGATATATAGGAAAATATAGAAATAGAATCAATCAGAGAAATGTTCTCCTAACACTTATTTTGACAAGTAGTTTTTCCAAGAAAACCAATTAAAATAAATTTGCTCTGAAATGAAACTGTTACTAACTGTATGCTTTGAATCACTATGTAGGATTATTAGAAGAAATCCATTTAACATTGGGAATACTGGTGGTTCCCTTCCAAAAAACTTAGTTCTACAAGAATTAAACTGATTATATTTATTTAAATATCATAAATTATAAACATCATAAATTTATATATCATATAATTATATTATTAAGCTAATTTATATTTATTTAAATATCATAAAAATACCTACTGGACTAGCTTCTTTCTATAAGATTTTAACTTTAGTTAGTCACCTACAATTACAACTTTATTCAAGGGAAGGGAGAGGTATAAATCCAAATCATGGAAAAATTATCTTAAATCAAGCATAAAAGGTTAAAATGAAACAAATCAAATCACAACCTATCTTACACTAATCAAAAATTTTAATCAGTATACTGTGTAATTTTTAAAATTATAAGCTTTGCGTCAGTTATATTTAACCTTTTGCAGGTTATATTTATTTCCCTGGAACCCATATCCCTTTAACAAGCCTAAAGGATTGAACGGCCTAAATATATGGCAGTATTGGTATGTATTTTAAATTGTTGTAACTTACTGATACCACTTATGTAACTGTAAACACCCTGGGCTCAAGAAACAAAAGAAATGGATAAAATCTTGCTATGTCCATGGTGATCATAGATGATAAGTAATTGTTCTTAGGGGTTTTACATACTATTATGGTCTTGACTTCAAATTTAGTATCTTATGAAAAACATTTACAGTTTTTCCTAAACAGAAAATTCAACTTCTATAGTCATATTTTGGACACCAGTATCTGTTTCCACATTTTAGTGACAAATTATAGAACAATACACTGGAGTAACTGAAAACTTTGGAAGCCAATTTGATTAAATATATCTTTATGTTCTACAACATGAAACACAGTAAAATTTAGGTGAAGTTTTAAACTATACACAATTTGTTAAATTTGGGTGAATCAGTTAATTTGTGTTGGTTCATAACTCTCAGGAGCTTCTTGAGTGAAATCTGAAAATGCTCCATATACAAAGGGCAGGAAGAGACCAAAGAAAGAGGAAGACCACTCCAAGGTGGTAGGTGTCAGGTTTAATATGCAGGGAACTTACAGACGAGACTTGTCTAGTTAAGTGGCTACAAGGTGAGTGGATCTCCACACTAGCACACCAGATTCTTTTTTTTTAATTTTTAATTATTTTAGAGGGTGAGGTAGGAGCAGAGAAAGAGGGAGACACAGAATTCGAAGCAGGATCCAGGCTCTGAGCTGTCAGCACAGAGCCCTATGCGGGGCCTGAACCCATGAACCATGAGATCATGACCTGAGGTGAGTCAGACACTCAAATGACTGAGCCACCCATACGCCCCCACACCAGATTCATAAAAGCTTAGAAGCCTTACCTGTATTCAGTCACATGTATTATCCAGAAGAGTAGATTATTGTTTATATTTATTTTTTAGACTTCACATAAAAGTGAGATTATATGATACTTTTCTTTCTCTGATGTATTCCATTTATCATAATGCCCTCAATATCCATCCATGTTGTTGCAAATGACAAGATTTTGTACTTTTTTATGGCTGAAAAATATATAATAGTTGATGTATACAATATGTATATAATATATGCATAAATAAATATGGATATAGAAATAGATGATAGACAGATAGATGATTGATAGATAGATACTGACATTTTCTGTGTCCTCTCATCCATCAATGGACACTTAGGGTTTTTCATATCTCATCTGTTGTAAGTAGTGCCGCAGTAAACATGGGGGTGCATATATCTTTTTGAGTTAGTGTTTTCATTTTCTTTGGACAAATACCTGGAAGTAGAATTGTTGGATCATTTTTAATTTTCTGAGGAATCTCTATACTCTTCTACTGAGCCTGCACCAATTTACACTCCCACCAAGGGTTCATAAGAGTTAACTTTTCTCCACATCCTCACCAACACTTACTACTTCTTACTTTTTTGATAATAGACATTCTAACAGAGATGTAAAATGACATTTCATTGTCAATTTTATTTGCATTTCCCTGATGACTAATCATGGTAACCATCTTTTCATGTACTTGCTGACCATCTTTATATCTTCTTAGCAAACTTGTTCATTGAGATTATCTGCCTATTTTTAATCAGATTGCTGGGGTCTTTTTTGTTTTTTGTTTTTGTTATTGACAGGAATTACACTAAATTTGTAAATTGCTTTTGGTAGTATGGACATTTTAACAATAGTAGTTCTTCCAATATATAAGCATGAAATATCTTCCCATTTATTTTATGTCTTCTTTAATTTCCTTTAATAGCTTCCTTGTTTTCAGTACACAAGTCTTTCACTTCTTTGGTAACATTTATTCCTAGATATGTTATTCTTTTCAATGGAATTGTAAATGGGATTATTTTCCTAATTTGTCTTGTTGGTAGCTCTTTATTAGTGTATGGATGTGCAACAGATTTTTACATACTGGTTTTGTATCCTGCAATATTACTAAATTCACTTATAACAATTTTTGGATTGAATCTTTAGAGTTTTTTATACAGACACACCTCATTTTATTGTGCTTTACATTATTGAGCTTCAGAGATATTGTGTTTTCTGTTTTCTTTTTAACAAATTAAAGGATTTGTGGCTTCTGCATTGAATAAATCCATTGGCATAATTTTTGAACATCATTTGCTGACTTTGTGTCATTGTGTAGCATTATGGTAATTCTCACAATATTTCAAACTCTTATAATCATTACATTTGTTAGGATGATCTATGATCAGCAATCTTTGACATTACAATTGTAATTGTTTTTGGAGTGCCTCAACCCACACCCATAGCCTGGCAAAGTTAATCATTAAATGTGTGTGTTCTGACTGCTCCACTGACTGACTGTTCCCTTGTTTCTTTCCCTCTCCTTCGGCCTCCCTGTTTCTGAAGACAATATTAAAATTAGGCCAGTTGACAAACCTACAATGGTCTCTCAATGGTCAGGTGAAAGGAAGAGTCACACTTTCACTTTAAATCAAAGTGATTAAGCTTATTGAGGCATATTAAAGTAAAGGTGGGCCAAAAGCTAGGCCTGTAACCAATCAGTTGGCCAAATTGTAAATGCAAAAGAAAAATTCTTAAATTAAAAAGTGCTACTCCAGTGAGCACACAAGTAATAAGAAAGCATAGCAGCCTTATTGTGCTTTTTTTTTTTGAAGTTTATTTATTTATTTTGAGAGAGAGAAATAGTATGAGTCTCAGAGGGATGGAGAGAGAGGGAGAGAGAGAATCCCAAGCAGACTCTACACTGTCAGCATGGAGTCCAGTGAGAGGCTTGAACTCATGAACCCTGAGATCATGACCTGAGTTGAAATTCAGAGTTTGCCCCTTAATTGACTGAGCCAGCCATACACCCCATAGTAGTCTTATTGTTGATAGGAAGAAAGTTTTAGTGGTCTGGATAAAAGACAAAACTAGCCACACATTCACCTAAGGCAAAGCACAATTCGCAAAAAGGACCTAATTCTCCTTAATATTGTGAAGGCTGAGAGAGGTGAGGAAGCTGGGAATGAAAAGTTTGAAGCTTGAGGTTGAAGGAAAGAAGCCATTTCCATAGCATAAAGTGCAAGGAGAAGCAGAAAGTGCTAATACAGAGCCTGCAGCAAGATACTCAGCAGATCTCACTAAGATAATTAATCAGGATGGCCTCACTAAACAACAGATTTTCAATATAGACAAAATAGGTTTCTACTGAAAGGAGATGCCATGCAGGGCTTTTATAGTTAGAAGGAGAAGTCAGTACCTAGCTTTAAAGCCTAAAAGGACAGTCTGACTCTCTTGTTAGGGGCTAATGCTGGTGACTTTAAGTTGAAGCCAGTGCTCATTTTCTATTCCCAAAATCTTAAATCCCTTAAGAAGTGTGCTAAACATACTCTGTCTGTGCTCTAGAAATGGAGTACAAAGCCTCGATCACAGCATATCTGTTTAAACATGATTTACTGAGTATTTTAATTATACTTTTGAAAACTACTGCTCAGAAGAAAAGATACCTTTCAAAATATGACTACTCACTGACACTGCATGTGATCATCCAAGAGCCCTGAGGAAGATGTACAGTGAAATTAATGTTTTTTTCATGCCTAATACAAAACCTATTCTACAGCCCATGGATCAAAGAGTAACTTCAAATTTCAAGTCTTATTTAAGAAGTATACATGGCTGTAGCTGCCATACATAGTGATTCCTCTGATGGATTTGGGCAAAGTAAGTTGAAAACCTTCTAGAATGGATTCACCATTCTAGATGCCATTAAGAACATCCATGATACATGGAAGGGGTCAAAATATCAACATTCACAGGAGTTTGGAAAAGGTTGATTCCAAAACTTATGGATGACTTCGAGGAGTTCAAGACTTCAGGGTAGGAAGTAATTACAGAAGTGGTGAAATAATAACTAGAATTCAAAGTGGAGCCTGAATTGCTGCAAATCTCATGATAAAACCTGAAGGAACGAGGGGCTGCTTCAGATGAACCAAGAAGGTGATTTCCTGAGATCAAGATTCCATGTTGGTCAAGATTCTATGAAGACTGTTGAACTGACAACAAAGGATTTAGAATATTACATAAATGTTGCAGGTAAAGCAACACCAGGACTTGAAAGGACTAATTCCAATTCTGGAAGAAGTTTTACTTCAGGGTAGAACGTGATCAAATGTTAGAGCGTGCTACAGAGATACCGTTCATGAAAGGAAGAGTCCATCAATGCAGCAGCTTTCATTGTTGTTGTCTCTTTAAAGAAATTGCCACAGCCACCTCAGCTTTCAGCAACCACCACCCTGCTCAGTCAGCAGCTTTCAAAGTCAAGGCAAGACCCACTGTCAGCAAAAAGATTATGACTCTCACAGAAAGCTCAGATGATGATTAGCATTTTTGATCAAGAAAGCATTTTTTAATCAGGGTAGGTACATTTTTAAGGCATAATGTTAGTGCACACACATTTTTAATAAAATGCTATTGTATATAATGTTGTTAGACTACAGTAGTGCAAATATCACTTTGATATGCAAAGTTTTATGGGAAACCAAAAAAATCATCGATTCACTTTATTGCTATATTTGTTTTATTGTGGTAATCTAGAACCAAACCCACAATTTCTCTAAGGTTTGCCTGTATTGACTCAACTAATCCTTTCTAAAAAAATGTTTATTTATTTATTTTGAGAGAGAGAGAACAAGTACTGGAGGGTCAGAGAGAGAAAGAGAGAGAGAGAATCCAAGCAGGCTCTACACTGTCTGTGCAGAACCCAATGTTGGGCTCCAATTCATGAACCGCAAGATCATGACCCAAGCCGAAACCAAGAATCAGATGCTTAACCAACAGAGCCACCCAGGCACCCCTTGACTCAACTAACCACAAACCTACAACAAAGATACTAATAGTCGTAAGAAAATTTTGTAGATGAAAAAAAATGAGACACGGAGATTAAATAACATGTCCAAGGTCAAACAATTAGTAATTCATTTAGGAAGAATTAAATTTAGCACATGCTTATAAAGATCATAATGGAAACCTATGCTAGAATTATTCTCATCATTATTAATTCAGAATGCAAATTTTAGACTCAGATGGCATACCCTAGAAGGACAACTGTCATTGCAGAATGAAAGAAATTAATTATGCAGAGAAAGAAATGGATAATCACTCTAATTAATAACAAAAGAAGACAGGGTTAGAACTCACAAGATAATAGTTCTTTCTGGAAACCTTTATGATCAGAGAAACGGAAACATCATTGTGAATAGAAAAGTATACTATGTAAGTTATAATCACATTTTGAAATACACACTTCCCACTTTGATGTGCAATGTGACAATATACGTCTTTGGAGTACAGTAATTAAAGAACGTAAAAGAAACTTGTATTCGTGTTTCATTGTGAATGATCTTAATATTTAAGTCTTAATTGACTTCACTAAATGTTTTCACTCATTGATTTAACAAATATATATGCTGTATCTGATGATATTCTAAGTTCCATTGTTACACCGATGAAGTACACAGTTTTTCTTCTCAAGGTGTTTACATTATTTGGGTGTGTGGGGTGCAAGAATAAGCAAGTTAACATAAAAATCACAAAACGAACTAGAGGATTTTTATAGTGATAAGTCTTCCAAAGGAAAAAAAAAACAAGATGACTGGAGAAAAGGGTTTAAATTAGACTGGGTGACCAGAGGCTTTACTTAGAAGGTGATATTTAGTTAGAAACAGGAAAGTTAAGGAGGATCCAGCCTCATATAGAGTTTTGGGGGCCAGAGTGTCCCAGGCAGAAGGATGCATAAAAGTAAAGGCTATGAATAAGAAATGAGTTTGGAATGCTTTAGATTCTGGAAGACCACAATGGACAGAATGAAGAAAAAAAGGCAAAGAGACAGATAAGCTGACTGAAATCAGATAATGTAGGACCTTGTGGGTTAGAGATTCTTAAATTTATTTATATTCTGATTGTGATATAAAGTCATTGGATAGTTTGTATAAGTGAACAAAGTACAGAATTTACATTTTAAAAATTAATGTTTATATTTGAAAGAGAAACAGAGAGAGAGAGAGCATGCAAGGGAGGGTCAGGGAGTGAGACAGATACAGAATCTGAAGCAGGCTTCAGGCTCTGAGCTGACAGCACAGAGTCCAATGCAGGGCTTGAACTTGTGAACAGTGATATCATGACCTGAGCTGAAGTTGGATGCTTAAACAATTGAGCCACTCTGGTGCCCATAGAATTTACATTTTAAAATAATCATCCAATTTTCTTTGTAGAGAATAGACTCAGAGATGAGAATAGGATTAAGGTAACTAGTTAGTAGTCTATCATAGCAGTGAATATGATCACTTAAGTAGGATGATATATTAGTGTCCTATAGCTGCTGTAAGAAATTATTAGAACCTTAAAATAGTGGAAATTTATTACCACATAATTCTTGAGGTCAGAATCTGAAATAAGCATCTCTGGGCTAAAATCAAGGTGTCAGTCGGTTTGCGTTTCTTCTAGGGGCTCCAAGAAGAATCTCTTCCATGTCTTTTCCAGTTTCTGGAGGCCACCCACATTTCTTGGCTTATGGCGCTATTCTCAATCTCCAAAACCAACAATGTTGGCTCGGGTCTTTCTCATTCTGCTAACTTTTTGGTTCTCTCTCTCCTACCACCTTCTTTCAGGCACAAGGATCCTTGTGATTACACTGAGCTCACCCACACAATCCAGGATAACCTTTCCCTAAGGATTAGCAATTTTATTAATTAGCAATTGACTGATTAGAAATTGTAATTCTAGGGGCACCTGGGTGGCTCAGTCGGTTTAACAATTGAGTTTGGCTCAGGTCATGATCTCACCATTTGTGAGTTTCAGCCCTGCACTGGGGCTTTGGCTCCTCTGTCCCCCTTTCTCTCTGTCCCTTCCCCACTCATGTTTTCTCTCTCTCTCTCTCTCTCTTTATCTCTATCTCAAAAATAAATAAATGTTAAAAAAATAGATTTAAAAAAATCTTAATTCTATGCACAACCTGAAATCCTCCTTGCAAATTCCAGAAATTAGGATATGCATACTTTGGTGGCCCATTGTTCTGACCACCACTGATGGTAACAATGTAAGTAGCAAAGGTGGTCAGACTCAGAAAATGATTTGACAGTCGAACTAAGAGGATTTACGGATTCATTGGATGTGGAGCAGGAAGCAAACATCAGTAAGGGAAGATTGCTAACTTTGTGGTTTGAGTGAATGGTGGTACCATTTACTGACAGAGGGCAGTTAATTATAAAAGGCCTGATTTCAGGGGAGGCATTAAAGCTGGAGATATGCATTTTGAAGAATTTGGGCTTAAGTGGTTTTGTTTTGTTTTAAAATGTACCATGGGGCACCTGGGTGGCTGGCTCAGTCAGTTAAGCATCTGACTGGCTTAGGTCATGATCTCCCAGTTCATGAGTTCGAGCCCCACATTGGGGCTGACAGCTCAGGGCCTGGAGCCTGCTTTGGATTCTCTGTCTCCCTCTCCCTCAGTTCCTCCCCTACTCACACTCTGTCTGTCTGTCTGTCTGTCTGTCTCAAAATTAAATAAAGATTAAAATTTGTTTTAAAAAGTACCATTCAGCCCTCTAGTTTGCATGCCAAAACACTAGTACATGAATTATTCTTCACTCTTTCTCACATACCTGATTTTCTGATAGTTGTTTTATATGACTTCTGTAAATTTTAATTATTTGGTGCTAAACAAAAGAGTAATTTAATTTGGAAAGGAGACATTGCTATCCATCACTCATGTGTTTTGACAATGTAATGAGAAATCTCTGACTTGATTTGCTGTGTCACTCTTTAACAATGCAGAGTGCTCCGCACAATCCTGTGGGAAAGGCTGCAGCAAACAAAGAACTGATAATTACTACTTTTACTTTTAAAGGAAAATCTTAATTCACTCCATTAAAAAAATGAATATAATTCTAGTAAATGAAGCCTTTAGGTCTTCTCAAATTGAGGTTTTCTATACAAGAAGGGTCGTGGCTCTGAGATATTTCAAATAATTCACCCAATATGTTAAAAAAGAATATTATTGTCATTAACAGCAGGTAAGCAACTTATGTGTATCTGCATTTTAACTTTCTTGAGGAAGCACACGTAATAAACTAGAAGAACTTTTGATGACTCTACAAAATATAAAAGGAGCCAAAAACCAAAAGTAGATATGGATACAAATAATGAGTTTCACATGGCTGGCATTGCATTCGTCAACTGATTTGACAGAATGGATTTAATAGGAATAGGAAGAGATGCTATAGTGGTTTCTTTAAAGGTTTTGCCACCAATCATGGAATTCCACATCATGAACCTGGGTCTCTCAAAGATCGTGAATGACAGTAGATCGGGGGAGGGGTCCAAGCGGTAGAATACCCTTGTATTTAAGAAAAGGCTTAGGTTTATTTACTTATTTTGAGAGAGAGAGACGAAGAAAGAGGGAGAGAGTAGGTACTTCAGCAGCAAAGGGGCAGAGAGAGAGGGAGAAAGAATCCTAAGCAGGCTCAATGCTATCAGCACAGAGCCCAACTCAGGGCTCAATTTCATGAACCATGAGATCGACCTGAGTTGAAATTCAGAGTTGGATTCTTAACTGATTGAACCTCATAGGCACCCCAGGAAATGCTTTTTAAATTGACTAATTATACAAAGCCTTCAGTATAAATGTTTGGTACTGTGTTTAACAGTGGGAAAATTTAACCACTATTATCATGCATATTTGACCATGTCTGGGTTTAAAGTCATTTGACCACTTTGATTCACTGATTTTTTTCCCCAAAAAGGCAACAATATTTTGTTTATATAGGCTTGGCTGTGGATGACTTAATTTCATAAATTCAACTATTTTTAAAGTATATACTATTAATTTTATTCAAATGCTTTCATATTGTAAGTGAAATCAATTTAGAAAAATCAATGGTAACTCCATTTTGGACAGTTTCTGTGAAGAAAATATACTTTAACTAAACTATCCCAGTAATTGCATCTATTTACTCCAACTGAGTTTTTAGAGAAAGGGCAGTAAGTAAATTTTTAATAGACTGCTCTTATTATTTTGCATTTGACCAAATTAACAGAATTTTTACATTAAATATTACACACACACACACACACACACACACACAAACACACAAGCAATGTCTTACTAACATATTTGCTTACCATTTTTGGCTATCATTTATTAAGAGCCTTAGTCAGATTCTCAGTGACTCAACATGTAACAGTGCATTTGTCTCTCACACAAATTTGTCCTGATCTGGTGCCTTCGTAAGGCAGCTCCCTTCAAGCAATGACTAGTGGATTCTGGTTGCTTCTTTTTTGTGACTCTGGTGTGTCAACAAAAAGTCTTTATGGTCACCACAACAGAGGAAGGAAATGGAATGAGAGAATTGGCTCTTCCTTTTCTCAGCTTGGAAGTAACAGTTCATTCTTTTGAATAGATTTAGATCTTTTCACCTAAGTCCAAAGCAGCTTGAGAAATGTACTTTTCCTGTGTGGTCAGGAACAGAAAAACCAAAAGGGATTTGGTGATCACATAACTTGTTCTCTGCCATAGTGATTGCTCTGTGCTGGGCAATGTGTTTTGTTTTTATTATGATAGCCAGGGTTGCTATTTGTAATATAATGCTTTGTAGCCTCAAAGGATTTTTTCAAAGAATTTTCAGCAAAACTATCCCTTGTTTTATATAAAGTTGGCTTTTTAGGAACTGAAAAGAAATCAAGCAAACCTCAAAAGCATTTCTAAATATGCTTTGCCTCAGGATAGCATCCTCCCTCTGTGATGCCAGGACACTTGAAGAGAGCACTTTCTCTAACCTATTTTAACACAGTACAAATTTCCAACTCTCTCAGGAGCAGCACCTCTTAGAGTCCTTTTCTCTTTATAAGAATATACTTTGTATGAATTAAAGACATAAGGCCAGCTTCTCATCCCGCTTGTAACTCCAGGGGAATACCCACTCATCAGACCTACTTAAACTGTATTTCCCTAGAGTTCAGGGAATGAGATTCTGGCCCACAGTAGTTTATTCGCTTGCCTTAGAGTGCTCTAACTTTTTCTAGGACTTCATAATTTGCCAATCTTATTGTCCCAATTTTCTCTTCTATCATTTCAGTTAAAGTCTGAGCCATATTGCTTCACTTGCCTTCACTGTTATCCCTGACTTCTTTGGCACTTAATCTTCTCTACAGTATCACTGACTCTCTGAGATGCAAGGTTTGTTTGTTTGCTTGTCTGTTATTCTATTTTGTCCATATGCTGAGATGAACAGCAGTAGTGAGGAAAATGAAATGTTTGGGTTTTCAAAAATGTTTTCAGTAAACATAGATTGCTGATAGATTTTTTCTTTTTTTTAGAGAACGAAAATCAGCGGTAGAGATCTTCATTTTTTCTTCCTCAGTGTCAGACAAAAACTAATCTTTTTTTTAATTTCCTTAAAATAAATTCATATGTAATGTGAAGCAGTTAGCAAGGATCGAATTGTTATTTGATGAATAATCGATCTGAAAAATATGCCAACTCATCAAAAAATGAGTCCATCTCTTCAATATTTTTGAAGCAGCTTTTTCATATCATTCACTAACTGATCTATCTAATTGATCTGACTGTGGAAAAGGCTGTTATGGCATATAAACATATTCTAAATTTTTATTTGTTTTTAAATTTGAATTCTCCTGTCTTTAGAAGGTCACTAGCTATAAGCAGCCACCTCTTTCTATAGATGGATGAACAGGCTATTATTAACTCAATGCATTAAGCCCCTTCTATATGTCTGATATCAACACCGTTCAAACTAATTGGGATATGCCAGCAAAACCGAAAAGATACTCTCCTCCAGATAGGAGATGGACTAAAAAAAACACAGAAATGAGAAAATAATGCAATATAGCACTAGGTAAGAAAACCAATGGAGAGACAATAGAAAAAAGTAGAGCAGAGTAAGGATGCAAAAGTGTAGTTTTAAGTAAGAAATCAGAATTGGATTTATTGAGAAAGTAATATTCCAATAATGACTTCAATCAGTGAGGAAGTGATTCTTGCAGAGACATAGGGAGAAAGTATTACAGGCAGAGTAAAAAGCCAGTATATATGTCTCAAGGGAGGGGAGGGCGATTCTCAGTATGTGCTAAGTAAGCATACTGAGGAGGAGGAGGTGGATACAGAGAATAAACAAGGAGACAGAATTAGGAAACAAGGTCATCAAGAGAGGAAATTGCAGATCACATTAGACCCTGGACACACTTTCTGTATTTTGTTTTTTTGGGGAGGGGTGTTGGGGGGTGAAAACAAAGATCTCTCACAAGGTTTTGAACAGTGGAGAGACACGGTCTGACGTATCTTTTAAAAGGTTTGCCGTGGCTGCTGTGTTGAGAATAAACAACAGAATAACAGAATGCAAGGATCGCATCCATATGGGCCGTTAAAGGATGATTACAGTAATCCCCGCAAGAGAAGACGGGGATTTCTTGCAGGGCACCAGCAGCGAGCTGGATAGAGTGATCAGATTCTGGAACTATTTCCAAGGTAGAGGCATCAGGATATGGGATGATATTGACTTTGGAGCATGAAGGGAAGAATGTGTGAAAGAAAAGTTCACAGTTTTTAACTAAAAAATGGAAGGACAGAGTTGTCATTAACTGAGATGAAAAAGGCAATGAGATGAACAAGGGCTCAGAGGAAGTCCGGAAATTACATTTTTGGTATGTTGAGTTTGAAATGTTATTAGACATTCTAGCAAAGGTGGCAAGTAGGCACTTGCAAATACAAATGTGTGTATGGAAGAGAAGGCTGAATTGGAATTATAAATGGTGACATTGTTTGTATATTGATGGTATTTAAGTCCAGAGACTTAAATGATTTGCTAAAGCAGTGTGTCCAGAAAGAGAAGAGGACCAAGGACTGAGTGTTAGGTTTTTCTTACATTAAAATATTGAGGACAAGAAGATATATGAGCAAAAGGCCTAGAGTGGGCAGTGAAAACTAGGAGAGGATGTTACCATGAAAGCCAAGTGAAGAAAGTGTTTCAAGGAACAGGTGCAATCAACTGTATCAAATACTAGTGCCAGATCAGTTAAGAAGAGAACTGAGAGCTGGCCACTAGATTTAGCTATATGAGGCCATCAGTGACCTTGTCCACAATAGTTTTAATACAGAAAGGCAAGTAACATATTGATTGGAATGGGTTGAATTGTGTCCTCCTAAAAGATATTAAAGCCTTACTCCCAGGGCCCATGAACGGGATTTTATTTGGAAATACAATCTCTGCAGATGATCAAATTAAGATGAGGTCATTAGGGTGGGCTCTAATCCAATATGACTGTTTTCTTATGAAATGGGGAAATTTGGGCATAGAAACAGATGTGCATAGAGGGGAGATGATGTAAAGACAGAGGGAGAACATATCTAGAAGCCAAGGAACACCTGAGGATACCCGAAGCTTCCTAACTTCCTAGACATAAGAAACAGATTCTCCTTCACAACCATCAGAAAGAACCAATCCTGCCTACACCTTGAATTTGGTCTTCTACCCTCTAGAACTGTGAGCTCATAAATTTCCATTGGCGGGCCACCCAGTTTATGGTACCTTCTTGCAGCAGCCTCATAAAGCTAGTAGAGTGCACTACGAAAGTTTGTGAGAAGGGGAACTAAAAGCAGAATATAGTCAGGGTACCTGGGTATCCAACTCTTGATTTCAGCTAAGTCATGATCCCATCATGAGTCTGAGCCCCACATCGTCGGGGATTCTCTTTTTCTCTCTGCCACTCCCCCACTCGTGCTCAATCTCTCTCTCTCTCTCTCTCTCTCTCTCTCTCTAAATAAATAACATTAAAAAAAGAGAAAGAAACACCTTATAGTCCACATGTGGTAACTATAGCTATGGCTACAGAAGACAGCTGCTCACCTGGTCTCCATCCCTTTCAATACAAGCAAATTCATTTAATTTATATTCGAACAAGTGTTTATTGAGTGATAACTATATGCATTCAACTTTAGTAACCACTGCAGTGGAAAACTCAGTTACTGGCATGTTATCAGCTCTCAGAAACTCATGAACTCCTGCTCCATTTCTCTATTTGCAACTCATTCTAAAAATAAGACTGTTTGATGTGTACTGGCCACCCCTTCCAGTCCCCCGCTTTCTGACTCCATCTCCTGCCTCTCTTCCCCTCTCTCACTCTGTTTCACATTTCTGAATTGTCTCAAAAGTTTTGCACTTGACCCACTGTCTGCCTAGAATGTTCTTATCTGAGGTTCCCTGTGACATCCTCCCTCCCTTTCTTCAGGCCTTTACTCAAAAGACATCTTTTCAGTAAGGCTTTTCTTGGTTGAAGCCTACCTAAAATCATAACTTCCCTTCTCTTTCCCACCACACAAACACAAAAAGGGAGAAATTGAAACACATCCTTAGTAGAAGATTCTCTGTGCAAGACAGAGCAAATGTACCAATAAAAGCAAAATGTAAGATATAAATAGATATATAGTAGATAATAAGTAGGTACATATAATAAATACATTTTATATAAATGTATGTATAAATATACTACCCACATGCATATGCATATGTAGATAGATATGTATGTAAATAAATCCTTCACACTGAAATCGGAAACTAAACTTTCTTTTTAAAACCTAAGAGTGCATTTATAAAGATCTTGTGTATATTAGACCACAAAAGAAGTCTCAGTGAATTTGTCCCTCTGTGACAAATTCCATGCATGAAATAGATTGCAGAGAAGTGAAGACCAGGTAAGGATAACGGCACCAGGCAGGAAGCACACTGGGACCACGATGACAGTAGCTCTCTTGTTTTTGCGATTTGAGAAGAGAACAAACATTGACCAGACTAGTGAGTGTGCTCCTGCAGCTCTGTATTCTCAGCGACCCTGGCTGGCAGGGTAATGACCTCAATGGGGCAAAGGAAGACTTCATTAAGTGTTGGAAATTCTGAAGGAAGAAGGAAAAGGAGAAGGAAGAGGAGGAGAAGGAGGAGAAGATGCCTGTATTAATTAGTGCTGAATGCCAGAAAGTAATTGCTTTTCATCTTCTGTTTCTGCTGCTCTAGATTTGACATTCTGAGTTAGAAATGCCAACAAAATAGAAATTCCTAAAAAAATTAGTTAAAAAAAAACACTGCCTTGCAACTTTAGGTGATTTCTCTTTAGTCAACCTTGACTGAACAAAATTACTGACAGGGTTCTGACCTTCTCTTTCTGCCCCCCTAGTACACTTCAAAAGCCTGATTGGTTGCCTCAATGGCTTTCAAAAGGATAATGGGTAGATTAGTAAAAAAAAAATATATATATATTTTTGGTGAGCCTAGGCATTTACAAATTTGTACCCCATCTATCACCAACGGAAGAAATTTGTCATCATTAGCATCCCCAGTCATCAAACACTGATCTCTAAAAGGAATAAAGAAAATCCCCACTTACCACACAAAGCTGTTGGAAACACAAAGCTTCCCTTCAAGCTGCGATTTATAGATATATTAGTGGCTCAGGAAATGGTCACATTGTTTTATTTTTATACTAGGATACAGTTTGAATATAAAGATAATAATGCTTTGTAATGCCCTTGTATTTTTTTGTACTGAAGATTTGATTCTTTCCATTACTAAGGAGATCATCGAATAAGCATACTGTACACATTTTAAGGCCACATTACTAGATTGTGGTCAGTTTGTCTTCTTTTCCCTCCTGGAGTCTTTCTATGCTATTTTGGTTCTTTATATTTATTATCAGTTCTAGCCAGCATTTTTTTTTTTTGTCCCTCTCCCTAGGCATTAAGCTAATCACAGAATAGACATTTTAACCAAACATCAACTTTTGATGGAACTAAAATCACATCTGCCACTATTATCTAAACCATAATGGTTTAGGCTAACCACAAAGAGAGTAGTGATTCAGCTTTTGGAATTTGTCCGTTTTATTTTATTTTTTTAAAGATTCTATGAAGTTAAATAGTAGTATATTTATGGGACAATAATATAACTTTGTATGTCCTTTAATGATTTTAAGTGTATTTTTTTGCTAAGGAAAATATTTTTTTTCTTTCCTAAAAAATGTACTTCTCATACAATTTTGTATGGAGAAATATAGAGAGGATGAAGGAAACTGCTCAGATAATAATCTCTCATTGAGTGACAATTTCCAGAAGGAATTGAGCTTATATCTGTATGAGATTTTAAATCAGGGAAACCAATGGGCTCGTCTCATGTAAAGAAATACAACTGTTGTATTGAATTCATACTGGTTAAAAAATTCACATTCTCACAACATTAAAAATGAGGAGATGCATTTGTTCCTTAAACTCCAATTATGTATGTGTCAGGCACTATTTTAGGTTCTAGGGATTAGTAAACGACAAAATTCCTGACCTCAGGGAGCTTCCATTCAAGTGTCAGAAACAGAAAGTAAATAATGCAAACAAATAAATATGTAAAAAGTGTATGAAAGATTACTATGAGGAGGATGAAATAGGAGACATACTAGTTGATACTGAGAGTAGCTCATTCAGATAACTGAGCAAGGGGTCTGAGCAAGGGAGAGGGGAGGGACTCAGTCAGAGACAATTATATTAGAATCCATACCTCAATGACAGGAAGTAAGCAAGATTAAAAGAGCCCCGGAAAGTATATTTCAAACACAGAGAAGAGGAAAGGTAAAACTACCTAATTAGTGCAGATTTACAGTCTCAAGTCAGAACCCTTAAGTACTGACTGTTAGTATAACCGAACTAGACACTAAAACCTTGAGCTGGAGACATTTACCATTTGACTCACAAAGAAATATCACTAAATATCTGGAAAATATTTTTAAACATTCTGGCTTCACACCCGTCAGAGTCTATGGTTTCTTTATTTTTAATTTTTTTATTTTACTTATTTTTATTATTTTTTTAATGTTTATTTTTGAGAGAGAGACAGAACACAAGCTGGAAAGGAGCAGAAAGGGGAGACACAGAATCCTCTGAAGCAGGCTCTGGGCTCTGAGCTGTCAGCACAGAGCCTGACAATGAACTTGAATCCACAAACCTTGAGGTCCTGACTGAGCCAAAGTCAGAAGCCCAACCAGCTGAGCTGAGCCACCCAGGGGCCCCAGGAGTCCTTTCTAAAGTTTCAATGGTTTCTAAAGGGAAAAGATACCTCTAGAGCTATAGAAGGAAAGAAACTAACAGGCCCCAAAGCAATATAAATACAGGACTGAGTTTAACAAAATTTATAGTACTGAGGAGAGTTAAAAAAAGGGGTGTGTGTGTGTGACAGAATAGAAGCTGGGAATTAGAGCCAGGAAAATGATACACATGAAATATACCTTTTCTAGAGTCAAGCAATTATAACAAAGTTTGAGATATTCCTGGGAGATCAGAAAGAGCTAAATCTAGAGAGTAATCACCTTTATCTTTGCAGATCTGACTCAGGTTAGAAGTTATTTCTCATCAAGCAGTAAACAAAATATTATCCTTTGGGATTTTCAGACCCTGCACTCTATAAGAAATCTGTAATGTTATTCTTGGATTTTGTTTGTTTGCTTTGAAAGAGACCAGGATGATTGCTGCACAGAAAAGAAGTAAATATAGTCAGGATGAAAGACCATATAAGTAGTAGTGAAAACTTGTGTGTGTCGGGGGGTGAACCCAATCAAGTTAGAAACTCTAAAAATCTGGGTAGTTAAAATTTCTGTTTCCAATTTTGAAACCAAAGGAGGGGGAGAATGGTTTAAAAGAGTCAGTTCCATAACATTT
This sequence comes from Hyaena hyaena, assembly GCF_003009895.1. Classification (NCBI taxonomy): domain Eukaryota; kingdom Metazoa; phylum Chordata; class Mammalia; order Carnivora; family Hyaenidae; genus Hyaena; species Hyaena hyaena. The sequence continues at coordinate 383,350 of NW_024081722.1, read as the reverse complement.
TTGGAAAGGAGGAAGAACCACAGTTCCTTGGCAAAGGCAAAATTTCCAACCACCAGGTCTAAAGGAAATTTTTTAATTCTTTAATTTCTTGAGTAATACTCCTGCAATGCAAAACACAACCAACAACACTTCTCTAACAAAAAGAGGTCAAGCATTTCATATGATTCTTCTAACAATATTCTGTTTTATATGGTTCTTATAATAACAGTCAAGGACATGTAACACACTGAAAGGAATGTTGTAAAATTAAAATATTTTACCTGAAAATATTTGGTTTTCTGATGATCAGGCTTTATTTATTTTAGAGTGCAAAGAGTGAAATGACTACACATCTTTCAGAAAATTTCCCCAAATCCTTTTCTTAGCTGGGCTTTTGATAGGAATTTTGAGAGAAAATGCTTTATTCTCTTTAGAAAAAACTCAGTTGTTAGTATTATGAGGCGCAGGTTGAAGTTGGAAACATACACTGTAAAAGTGTGTGAAAAGTTAGGACTGTAAGCAAAATTTTCAATGATTGACTTTAGGTTAATCAGATTTTTAAAATATTATTGTTAATGCCTTTCCCTTCTGTATTTAAATCAGTAAACACCAGTCATTTATTTGGGTGCATGATAAAATGCAGATTTTGAATGTAAAGCATTGAATAATTCCACTTATAACAAAATGGTGGTAAGCTTCATATATCTATATGACTAAAATAGTCTAAAATCAGCATTTGTAACCCGCGTTTATATAATTATACAGAGATTATACCAGTTTCTGAGGTCTTTTTATTTTGCCTTCTTTTTAAACTATTTTTTTTTCTTATTGCTTTTTTTCTGTCTTAATGGTTCATCAGTGTTAATTCAGTCATATTTTTGTAGTTTTGCCTTATTTGAAAACTATGATTGATCTCAGTTTTATATCAGTGAGTTTTATTTTCTTCTTTTTGTGTTATGACATCTCTCTGTCCCTGCTCTCTGAATATAGGCAGCAAAAATCAGTACAGACCAGAGTGAGAGGAGGTTCCAAGGATGATGTAGGATATTTGGGAAATCTGAGCCCAGGGGAGCAAACGATGGGCGGATGTCCATGTGACACCCTTAAAAGGGTTACAAAAATAATGGCAGCCAAAATATAATTAAAAGGTGTCAAAGGCCAAGACAGTTAACATAAAATGTAGCAGTGTCTTCTGTGGACATCCTCTTCCTTTTTCTTCTCCAAGTCTTGGGCAGCATTTCATGATATTTTATCTATTTATCCACTGTATACATTTCATGGATATTTTACAAAAGGAATTGTGGAAAAGAAGTTGTGGGTATGCTAAACTGGATAAAATTTAATAGATCACTTTAGAGCAAGATAGTTCAGTCTTTAAAATGCTAATATACTGTTGAAATCACCAACAGGAGATATACAAAACTTGGCTTTTCCCAAATGGAATATATCTCTATCATGTGACATCTATTAATCTTATAGAACTTTATTGTTTCTTGGAATACAGTTTGAAGAATTTTGCTTTAAAATATCAGTTATCTTTCTGCTGGCTTTTTCTTTTATGTCAACAAGTTGCTATTAGTAATTCCCAGGGTCCAGAGAGGTTTCCATTTAGTTGTTTGTCATTCAGTTGACTGAATAAAGAAATTGAGTTCTTTGTGTGTACAGAGTCTTGCATGAATACGAGGGAGCAGTTTAAAATGTATCCAGAGATGAAACGAAAATGTTCTCTTTCCTGATTTCTGATTCAGCATCCACTATTCACAGAAGACTACACTTTTCCTGTCTTTGAATGACAAAAGAGCGATCTATTTCTCCTGTGGGCTTTCCAGTTTGCTTTCATTTATATCATATGACTCACCTGTTTCACCCATTAGTAACAGATATCTAATTTTCGTCTTATGCTTAAACTATAATAAAAATCATTTTAGCTAAAGTTATTTTGGTGATTTTAAAAGCCACAGTTTTGTCCCATTGCTCCAAACCTTGATGTTAACAGTACCTCCCATTTTGCCTCCTTCTAATCTAAAGAATGTTTGTCGCATAACAGGTGGGGCCCAGTTGGTAGCAATAGTTGCACATTGCTTTACATACTTGTCTACTTTTAGATTATTGCATTTTCCTTATTAATATGGTATGTAGGACTATGATTAATTTGTTTTACTACATCTATTGAGTTAGTAAAGCTGTTTAAAATCTATTTTAACTCATTTAAGTCATCCTGTATCCCTTAGTAACCTCTTTCTTCCAAAATATGTGATATTTTACCTAATTTGTGAATGTTTGTATCTTCTGTATTTTGTGTATTTTATTTTTTAAAGATTATTTATTTATTTTGAGAGAGGGAGACAGAAAATCCCAAGCAGGCTCCACACTGACAGCACAGACACTGCTGCAGAGCTTAAACTCATGAACTGTGAGATCTTAACTTGAGCCAAAACCAAGAATTAGATACTTAACCAACTGAGCCACCCAGTCACCCCTATTTTGTGCTATTTTAAACTAATGTATTCTGATGAGCCCAACAGTGATGATAAATATTGATAAATGGATGTTCCTTGGATTATTTTCCTTCTACTTAAAAATTTAGCTAAATTAGTAATTTCTCTAAAGTTCTATATTGCCCTTTTTTAAAATCCATAGTAAAAGGTAGTTTTACCCCCTTCCTTTAACTGACACTTTTCCTTGAGAAAAACTGATTAATACTTATGCTTTTCAGGAAGTATGATTTTGTTTCAATCAAGTTCTTCAGAGCACAAGACTTTCTGAAACAGAACACATATGTCACTGTCTTAGTGATTGTACTGCTTTCTGTACATTTATTTCCTTTAAAGCTGGCCAATACGTTTTCTAAATAGTTTCATAGATACATAGATGTTTTAATAGTTATGCAAGAAAAAGTATTACAAAATGTGTACTAAAAATGTTTTAAAATGTAGTGTTCTCTGGAAGTAAGATGGAATCTTATTTTCAGAAATCAGTTGATATCCAAACACACTTAAAACAAATATTGTTCTCAGTTGAAACCATATCTTGAAGGAGTAAAATACTGAAACTAAAAAGAACTGATTCTTAGGATTAATAGATGAGTATAAATCCCCAATGAACAAGTCAAATGAATGAGCTTATGAATGATGAGTAACTTAGGTCAGAGATCAAATGTATTGATTTTTGTATTACTCTCATAACCTAATTCAGTACTAAATGTTTATTGAGTAAATGATTAAACAAGTAGATAAATACAGCAAAATATAACTTCTCTGTCTCTCTCTCTCTCCCTCCCTCCACCCTTATGGCTATTACTATTACTACATGGCTTATCTATATGGTTATTACCTTATATCCAGAGAGACCACATATATGTACACAGATATAGGCACATGTATATATGTACCAATATATAAAAATATGTATGTATAACACATAGGTGATAACATATATGCATAGTAAGAAAGAAGAAAGACTATCACATCATTGGAGATGACATCAATGTGAAAAATCAACATGAAAAAAATCAGATTTATCCATCCATTTATTCAAAAATATTTACTTGAAAAAGCATCAAAAACTTGCCACATGTATGGCACGTATATAAACTTAAAGCATACCAAGTTTTATAATGTTAATATCTTGCCCTTACTGTATTCCCAATCACACACACACACACACACATTTGCTTTCTTGCATGAAATATCTCTTCAAGAATAAATATATTGATAAGAAGGTTAAGAATTCATTCTGTCCTTAAGCTAAATGACAATAAGCCAACAATCTGACAACTTGAAAAGATGCAGAGTGCATAAAAGATTTCCATCTCAACCAGTGTTGAAATGAAAACTATCAGGGGCCTAGCGATTTAAGTAATGTGTAGCCAAGCACTATCCTGCCTTTCAGGATGTGAGCAAAATGTATGACTCACTCTGTGCCGAATATAAATCCAGACCAGACTCCCATTGGCAGATAGAGGGATAGATCTAAAGTAGTACAAGAGATTCATTCAGTTCCCAAAGTCTGTCACCCCTTATTCCTGACATCCTCCAAATCCCACTGGGAACTTCTGAGGTTAGTTCCTATTCAAGTTCGATACTTTTATCAGCGTTACAACTAGAGGTTGCATTGAAATTCTTTATGATTGATTTTTTTATCAGATAATAATACTACTTTCATAAATTTACAGAATCTAAGTAATATTTGTTGCCTCTCAATTGTATTTGCAATGGAAGTGCTGAAGGGACCATGACACTTTGATTAAAAGGATAATGGAATAAGGTCACATAATGACCAATGTCTCTGACAGTTCCTGAAATTTTAACACAACTAACTGTCTGATAGCAAGGCTGATATCTGACAGCTGCTATGATGAAGAAGGCCAGACTCTGGAAAAGATGTATAATTTCTCTTTGTTGGCCTTCGGGCATAATAGCTTTACAGAGTCTTATATGACAATTTCTAATGGACAGGTTATATGTAATTCATACAGTCAGCATACTGGATTTTAAACGTTGATAGTTCCCATTTTACTATTTCAGTGTAGCTTCCAAAATATGATTATTTCAACTTTTAATAACAAAATACATTATCTAAATATCATGTACATGTATGTTTGCACACGGGTTAGGATCCCCTAAATATAAGTAATAGAAGCAAGATGGCTGGATTAAAGTAAAAGTACATTTAACAGTTTGATAAACAGTAAAACAGTTCCCTCCTAGACAGTTGACAAAATTTGCAAGTTCATAAAAGTGACCAAAAAGGTATCTTTTCGTGACGCTTGGGTGGCTCAGTTGGTTAAGCATCGGACTTCGGCTAAGATCATGATCTCGAAGTTCATGAGTTTGAGCCCCTCATCGGACTCTGTGCTGACAGCTCGGAGCCTGGAGCCTGCTTCAGATTCTGTACCTCCCTCTTTCTCTGCCCCTCCCCTGCTCACACTCTGTCTCTCTCAAAAATAAATAAACATTAAAAAAATTTTTTAAGGTATCTTTTCATATATTTTTTAGCCAAAAGAGCATTGGATGAAACTTTTGAAATATTTTCCAATCTAAAAGGTGAAAAACCAGTATGTATTTTTAACGTTTATCTAAAGATGAGTGTGATAATATTTTTGTATTTTATTAAATATTTAAAATTAGTTTTCTATTAACTTTCTTGGTGCCATTTAGATTTTTTTTTCTTTTGGATCACTGGTGTGTGTGTGTGTGTGAACTAGATCACTAGAAACTCCTCAGCCTACCTTTTCTATATGAATGTCACCTGTTGAAGAGAAAAAATATATAGATGATCATCATCAACAATACACACACACACAGACAACTATACTAACTTTTCTTGAGGTACTAACTCCAAAAGAGGTTTGAAATTCAAACCTCAAAAGTAAAGCCCTTAGAATAAATAAATAAACAGAATATTTGTAGAAGTTTTAGGATATTCTGGTAGTTACATTTACTTTTTGGTTCAGGAATTCTTATCAGTAAAGAGTTTCAGAGAGTTAGGCAGGAAAAGGTATAGATAATTCATTTACTTCAACAGAACTGCACAGGATGTATGATTGCTAGATTCCAGGAATCTCAGTGGATATTGCAGCCTATTCTCCAACTACAAGTCTAAAAACTTAGAATATTTGACAAATATTATATAAAAAATAATATAACCTCTTTGTTGGTTATATAATGAGTCATGATAAACATCCTCAAATGGACATATAAAATAACATCATTTGTGGGGCGCCTGGGTGGCTTAGTCGGATAAGCTTCCGACTTTCACTTAGGTCATGATCTTGCGGTTCGTAGGTTCGAGCCCAGCGTCAGGCTCTGTGCTGACTGCCAGCTCGGAGCCTGGAGCCTGTTTCAGTCTGTGACTCCCTCTCTCTCTGACCCTCCCCTGCTCACGCTCTCTCTCTCTCTCCTAGAAATAAATAAAACATAAAAAAAAATAACATCATTTGCACTCACAAAAAATTATAGGACAGAATTTCAAGTATTAGAGTTAAAGAATCGTATCTATATTCTCAATATATTTTCTTAGCATTGTGAAGAATAGTGAAACCAGTATATATGTGAAGAATATATAGAAGAGTTATTACAGTGGCCCAGGCACAAAGAATGGCTATTATAGTCACCCAGGCATAAAGGATGGTAAAAATTCTGAGATATTAAAGGGAGACATGGAAAAACAAAGTCATATTAAATGTGTTTCAAGATAGGATTAACAACACTTGGAATGTGAAGGATAGTAAGTGGTAGTACTTAAGGAAAAAAGAAACATGGTTGAAGACATTGATGACATTCTGGTATGAACTAGCAGATGGTTTTGAGACTGGACTAAGATAGGGATTCTTGGAAAGGAAGGGGGATTTTTATATTGTTGTTGTTCTGAATTTGGCAGGAGATTAGGAGATCTGTTTTGGACAAGACTTTGAGTTTCCTGAGACAACTCACAGGGTAGGTATGTCACGTATTTAACTTGGACATCAGAGGAGTGTCCTGAACTGATGAAATATACATTTCTAAATAATAGTCATATTTTATTTATCGTATATAAATGAGACAGTGTAGTGTCAAAAGAAGGGGCAAGGATTGAGCCCTTTAGAGGAATGGAATTTTAGGTGTCGATAGAGAGGAGTAGCCAAGAAAGAGACCTAGAAGATGTTGGGAAGTTATCTGTGAAACAAGAGAAAAGTCAGGAGATTGTGGTGTCACACAAGCCAAGAAAAGAAAAGTCTCTAAGAAGGACAATACCGTCAACTTAAAAAACTGAAATGCTTCTGGAAGTTTAATTAGGATAACTGAAAGAATTCCTTTTTTATGGAGCACTGTTTAATCACTGTTAAGTTTATTAAAAACGGATCTCAAAAATTTGCATCACTGAGGCCTCGAGCTAGTGGAATAACTTCTAAATAATTTTGACAATAACAATTGTGTGGAAAAACATTTTATCACAGCTAACTTTTGTCCTGTAATTTGAAAACAATTAAAAACATTTTAGATATGCAAGAAATCTTAAAATTCAAAGTATACACACAATATTTTGAAAGTAATTGCAACCTTGGTGCTAGAATCAACCAAAAGATCAATGGAACAAAATAAACAGACCTGAATTAGTTTCCAGTACATTTAAGATTCAGTAAATGATTAAAGAGGAGGGACTAATGAATGGAAACTCATACATTCCTTCAAAAGTATTGGTATAAAATTTGGCCTGAACAAATTTGTATCTGAACAAATTTGTATCTGAACAAATTTGTACCTGAACAAAAATGTATCTCACCACATTACAAAAAAATCAAAGATGATTAAATATTTATGTGTGAAATTCAACAAAGCCATAAACATCGCTATTAGAAATGGAAAAAAATTCCCAACTCATTTCATAAAGTTACTATTGTATTTGCAAGCTGGATAAGGAAAATTGTAAATCTATATCACTTGAAGATTAATCAAATATTAGCTTAAAATTCAAAGCAGCATACTTAAAAGTAGTATCATAATCAAATACATTATTTCTGAAGTACATGTTGTACATGTTTTAATGTTATTTTCTACATTACTACCAAACCAATAGGCCAAAGAATAAATCATGTTATTACATCAATAAATATAGGGAAGAAAAAACTTGTTAAAGCTCTTTACCTTTTTAAGAAACATTCTCTTAGTGAACTGGGTAATGAAAAGACTGAAGCAAACTCTAGCTCAAAATCATCAAGCAGAAAATAGGACTCTAGCAAAATCAAGGATCTTCACCTGTAGTAAATATTACAGAATACAAATAGAAAGAAGAAAAATTAGAGAAGATATTTGCAATACTTACAACTAACAAAGAAGTTAAGGGAACTCCTGAAAATTTACACAAGAGCAAACTGGAGCTGGTGGAGAAGAACTGCAGTGGACAGATGAGAAAAAGTTTGAACAGAAATCCAGAGTGCCAACCAAAGGCAAATAACCACAGAGAGAGAGGGTCAAACTGATTAAAATTAGAGACATGCACATGGAAGCAACAAGGTAACATAACTTTGTTCCAGAAATTTAGCAAAAATAATAATTCAATAATCCTGATAATTCAAGTACAGGTGGGCATGAGGGCATTCAGGAATTACATATGCTAATGGGAATGCTGATCGGTATATCCATTCTGGAGTGTAATCTAGCAATATTCAGTCAAATTGGATATAAATGTACCTGTTGTTTCTGATTTACTGCTGCTGGTTATACCCACCAAGGAAATTTCCACAAAATTCATAGGGTCATATATAATGACTGTTCACAGTCATTTGAGGTAAAGGAGTTTTGGAGGGAATCCAGGTGACCCTTTCTGGGAAAATGAGTAAGTAAAACATGTCACACACACATGAGAAAATACTATAAAGAAGTCAGAATCAAACTAACCATGATATATATAACATGTAGGGTGCTGTGTTAATAGAAATAAGAAATAAACTGAGGCTTACAGTATAATTCCATTTATGTAAAGTAAAAATACATGTAAACAAAACTATATGTATACATGTATAAACATTACATGTACACACAGAAGAAAAAGAATATATACCAAACCCATTAGAATGGCCCTCTAGCTGGAACTGAAAAATGGAAGGTGAAAGATTGGTAATATATTGGAATAAAGATATATTGTATATATTAATGGTGCAATCTCATCCGGGAACTCAGCAGTATTAATTACTCAATTCTCTCTACCTGAAACTTTCTTTCTTTACTTATGTGATTTTAGTTTAGAGGATTTCTTATTATAAGTTAGTCAGAGGATTTTTAAAGAATATCATTGATATATGCACATAGAAATTTATAAAGTGTCAGAAAAAATAGACAAATGACAAATTGTCTATTAAAATTAGAGACATGCAATGTCGATTTTATGCAAAACGATTTAATGCAAAACGATTCGTGCAATAAATATGACAGGCATAAATTTAGCTGTATTGCTATGTAAATTCTTACATATCATTAAAAAAATGCAAAGTTTCTTTAAACTGTGTATAAGACATTAATAGTCTCATCAAATATAATAAATATAAGTGCCAATAAGCAGATGAAGAATATCCAATCTTATTCAAAGTCATGCAAATATAAAAACTGTGGTTTGTTTTTACTCAGCAATAAGAACATATAAAATTTTGATAATATTCAGTGCTTGCTGGAGAATGATGAAATAAAAATTAACCAATAATTCTATATGCAAGTTCTATATAAGAATGGCTTGTATCAATATAAATTTAAAAAAATTAAATGTTTTTTAATTTATTTCTGAGAGAGAGAGACAGCATGAGCAGGGGAGAGTCAGAGAGAGAGGGAGACACAGAATCTGAAACAGGCTCCAGGCTCTGAACTGTCAGCACAGAGGCCGATGCGGGGCTCGAACCCACGAACCGCGAGATCATGACCTAAGCGAAAGTCGGACGCTTAACTGACTAAGCCACCCAGGCGCCCCGAGACACATGACTTTTTATCAAATTTAACCAGAAAAAAAAAGGAAGTTAAAGTCATATGCATTTCTCTGTAGGTAAACAGAGGGGTTCGCCGAATAAACATTCTATATGTAGAATATGACAATGTCTAAAATGACCAGTCTCATGTTATTCCTCATGTCTGTCCACGTGCTAATTGAGGAAGTTTCCAGGAGCTAAGTCCTACAGAAATATGCTGAGTGTGGAGAATACAGAGCTGTGTGAAAAGCTTACAGGTCAAAAGATGTTGAACCCCCAAAGGGCTCATGTAATCAACTACTAAAATTTTGAGAAGTAAATTGGAGAAATAATGACCAAACATGGAATTAAAATATCAGCATTGAAACAAAACAACATTTTCATTATTTTCCCAGTTAGTTGCTTATGTACATACCAAATATTAACAGTCATTAACTCTTTGTTAATTTCTTTATTTTGTAAATTTTCATGCACGTATATTATGCTTATAATCACAAATATATTTAGGAAAATGTGTAAGAAAAGTCCACTCACGGGGCGCCTGGGTGGCTCAGTCAGTTAAGTGTCTGACTTCGACTCAGGTCATGCATTATCTTGTGGTTCGTGGGTTCCAGCGCCACACCAGCCTCTATGCTGACAGCTCAGAGCCTGGAGCCTGCTTAGGATTCTGTGTCTCCTTCTCACTCCGCTCCTTCCCTGCTCACACTCTGTCCCTCTCTCTCTCAAAAATAAATTAATATTTAAAAATTAAGAAAAAAAAAGTCCACTCTCAAAAAAGCCCATTAAGTGATTTAAGCTCAGTTCAACTTGAGCTCTGTTAGTTGACTTGTGTTTTCAATTTGGAGCCTTCAATTCCTAGCTGGTGGTGAGAACTATGTGGACTGGGGAGGATGCCTGGAATCCAGAAACAAAGAGTGAGCTTGGGGAACAAAGACAATGTTTACGTTCATGGAGAACTAACACCACTTTGAAGAAAAAACTTGAAAAAAATAAGTTTTTATAAAAATTGTCGAAGTATTTCCTTTTAATTTGTGGTTTTAAAATGTTATAAAAGAAGACTATAATATATTAGGACATTAAAAGTAAGAGAAGAATCAAAGTTTTGCTAATAAGTCACTGGAGTAGTGAGTGACAGGCAATTTCAAACCCAAAATGATTACATCTTTTCACAGAGTTGTCATAGCTTTACCACCAGGGAAACTGTCACATTTTCAGAGAAGCCCCTAATTTAAAAAGAGTTCCTGCCAACTTCTTTCACTTTGTTTTATTTTACCTGACAAAAGTATTTACCTCATGTGATAGGAATAGTCTCATGGTAGTAATTAAGAAAAGGTAATGAACAGAGGTTGGTGGCAAAACACTTTATTATTGATTTTTGGTCATGCCTTTTTACTGCATATATAGCTTATAAACTCAGAATATTACTGACATTTGTAATTTGAATAGAATCTCTAATAAAAATCATAATACTTAGGGTATAATATCTCATAAGCAAAAGTCATTGTAGTTTTCAATGAAGCACACTCCTTCATTGTGAAAATCTCAAACCTGAATTTAGTACACAAAGTACCGTCAAGTAATACTTTCATTTGAGTGACTGCCCTTTCTTCGAGGTAAGTACATATTTTTGTTGCCTATTATTTCACCTTATAAATATATACCAGAGCCTATATTTCCATGACAGAAATGGAAGTAGTCAGAAATGGGGAAAATGGGAATATATTTTTTTTGATGGCAAATAGTTAAACTGAAACCATCAACCAAGGATAAGACATATACTAGAAGATTCTTATACCATATAATAAAAGAAAATCTGAATTCAGCAAAAACAAATATTTTAATACATTTATATGAGAACTTTATCAAACCAATGGCATTTTGAAAGATCACTCAGTCAAGAAGCATACTATCTTATTGTGTTAGATCAACACTTCAATGTTCATTGTACAGTATGTTTGTGGAATATTCATAAACATTACAGGTTAAAAATGTCTCATGGATGAGGATATTTGGAAATGCTTATTTAAATAATGGAAATCATTACTGATGAAGAACTTGTCAGGGCATTTTCAAGAACTGTCAAGGTCTGGGCTTTTATCTTACTTGTAAAAGTTACAAGTTAGCCTGTTAAGTTTCATAGATGCTCCCTGAAGTCTCCTGGTCAGAGACAAATGGCTTTGTAACTCAGGGCACAGCAGGTGGTATGAATATCAGTGTATTTGCTTCAGTTCCCTTGCCCTTGTACCCCACAGAGGCAATGTGAACTGGCCCAGAGGAAGCCAGCGTGTGTGATAGCTTGCATTCCAACAAAGGAACCCTAAATTTACGAAACGTGGATTTGTTATAACAGGCATTCAAAGGAGAAGTAAGCATTCTTCCCCTCTTCTCCCATCTTCTAAGGTTGTTCACTATACAAATATACTTGAAAAGATAGTCAGATTGAAAGACGTTCTGCACTTCCTTCCTAAACACATTCAGAAATTCAATATCCCATGGAAAATTATCTCCTAACAATCTCTTAAAATGCTTACTTTGCATTGTGAATCTTAAGGATGTACTAGGATTTTCCAAATCTAATTTGATTATGTGTGTGTGTGTGTGCACGTGTGTGTGTGTGTGTGTGTGTGTGTGTAAAACCTCTCTTAGAGGAGGTAGAATTCAAGAAAAAATGAAATAAATCTTTTTCAATCTCATATGCAGGTAAAGATTCCCAGATATTCCCAGGTAAAGAATACTGCTGCATTCTTGACTATTTTAAGATATAATAGGAAATATATAAGAAGTCTTAGGTATAATGGCTTCTGTTTGAATCACAGCTTCAACACTTAACTGTTTAAATGTAGGGGGAATAAAAGGAAAAAACTCTCAGAACCTCATGCTTTTGACTATGAAGTTTTACCTTATGAATTAACTTCTTGGGCTAAATGAAATCATGCATGTAAATAACAATGTTTTGGCTAATAAATAGATTTTTAAAATAAAATATATTACAAAATAATATTTTTGAATTATTTGATAAAATATTAAAATTGTATAACTATAAAATAAATCTGAAATTATATTAACACCAAAGTACTAAAGTAAGGGTCAACAGAAAACTGACTTAAACAGTATTTACACAGAGAGACATATGCAAATACACACATAAAAAATTTCATGAGAAATACTGGGGTACTTGGGTGGCTCAGTTGGTTAAGTGTCTGATTCTTTTGGCTCAGGTCATGATCTCACAGTTGTGAGATTGAGTCCTAAGTCAGGCTCCAGAGCCTGCTTGGGATTCTCTCCCTCACTCCCTGTCTGCCCCTCCCCTGCTTGCTCTCTTTCTCTCTCTAAAAATAAATAAACATTGAAAAAAAGAATCTCTCAAAAAAAGTGACAAATACTAAATAATAAATTTCAATTTTAACTTTTTAAAACATTTAATTTAAATTTTTATTTTTTGAGAGAGAAAGAGAGTGAGTGGTGGAGTAGTATAAGGAGAGAGAGAGAGAGAGAGAGAGAGAATTGAAAGCAGGCTCCATGCTCAGTGCTGAATCCAACACGGGGCTCAATCCCACACCCCTGGGATGATGACCTGAGCTGAAATCAAGAGTTAGATGCTTAACAGACTGAGCCACCCAGGTGCCCTGCAAATTTTGATTTTAAACAAAGGTCAGATATAAGATAGAAACATCAAAAATAAGAACAAAATAATCATTTTATTTCAAATATTTCACATATGTTTCCCTTGCTTCAGGAGATATATCTAGAAAGAAGTTGTTACAGTTGATGCCAAAGAAGTTATTGTCTGTGTTCCCTGCTAGGATTTTTATGCTTTCAGACCTCACATTTTGGTCTCTCATCCATTTTGAATTTATTTTTGTGTATGATGTAAGAAAAGTGGTCCAATTTCATTTTTCCACATGTTACCATCCAGTTTTCACAGTACCATTTGTGGAAGAGACTATCTTTTTCTCATTGGATATTCTTTCATGCTTTATCAAAGACTAATTGGCCATTAAGTTGTAGGTTCATTTCTGGGTTTTCTTTCTGTTCCATTGTTCTATGTTCCTATTTTTGTGCTTGTACAGCTTTGTAAGATAACTTGAAGTACAGAATTGTGATGCCTCCTGCTTTGTTCTTCTTTTTTTCTTTTTAAATTTTTTAATGTTTATTCCTGAGAGAGAGAGAGAGAGAGAGAGAGCCAGCAAGGGAGAGAGAGAATAGGGGAGGGGCCGAGAGAGGAGACACAAAATCCAAAGCAGGCTCCAGGCTCTAAGCTGTCAGCACAGAGCCTGATCCAGGGCTCAAACTCACCAGCTGTGAAATCATGACCCTAGCTGAAGTCAGACACTTAACCGACTGAGCCACCCAGGCACCCCAATTTGTTTTTCTTTTTTTAAAGTTGTTTTGACTGGAGCCTTTTGCGGTTCTATATAGATTTTACGATTGTTCTAGTTCTATGAAAAATGCTGATGGTATTTTGATAGGGATTACATTAAATGTGCAGATTGCTTCAGGTGGTATAGACATTTTAACAATATTTGTTCTTCCAATCTATGATCATGGAATGTCTTTCCATTGCCTGTGACATCCTCTACTTCTTTCATCAGAAGTTTATAGTTTTCAGAGTACAGATCTTTCACTTCTTTATTTAGGCTTATTCCTAGGTTTCTTATTGGTTTTGGTGAAATTGTAAACGCTATTGATTCTTTGAATTCTCTTTTTGCTGCTTCCTTAATGGTGTACAAAATGCAACAGACTTCCATGTGTTGATTTTGTATCCTGTAACTTTACTGAATTTGTCTATCAGTTCTAGCAGTTTTTTGTGTAGTCTTTTAGGTGTTCTATATAGAGGATCATGTCATCCACAAATAGTGAAAGTTTGACTTCTTCCTTGCCAATTTGGAAGAATTTTATTTCTTTTTGTTGTCCGATTGCCATGCCTACCACTTCTAGTACTATGTTAAATAATAACAGTAAGAGTGGACACCTATCTTTTATTCCTGACTCATAGAGGAAAATCTCTCAGTTTTTCCCATTGAGAAGCTATTAGCTGTAAGTCTTTCATACATGGTCTTTATTATGTTGAGGTATGTCCCCTCTAAACTATTTTGTTGAGGGTTTTTATCATGAGTGGATATTATACTTTCTCAAAGGCTTTTTTCTGCATCTATTGAAATGATTATATGGTTCTTATCCTTTCTTTTATTAAAGTTGTGTATCATATTGATTGACTTGGGAATATTGAATCATCCTTGCAATGCAGGAATAAATCCCACTGGATCGTGATGAATAATTCTTTTAATGCACCATTGGGTTTGGTTTGCCAGTATTTTATTGAAAATATTTCCATCCATGTTCATCAGGGATATTGCTTGCAATTTCTCTTTTTTAGTGGAGTCTTTATCTAGTCTTGGTATCAGGATGATGATGGCCTCATAGAGTAAGTTTGGAAGTTTTTTTTCCTCTTCTATTTTTTGAAATAGTTTAAGAAAAAAGAAAAAAAAGAACTATTGGGACTTCATCAAAATAAAAAACTTCCACATGGTGAAGGAAGCAATCAACAAAACAAAAAGTCAGCTTATGGAATGGGAGAAGATATGCAAATAAAATATCTGATAAAGGGTTAGTTTCCAAAATATATAAAGAATTTGTAAAACCACCAAAAACCCAAGTAATCCAAAAAAAATGGGCAAAAGACATGAATAAACATTTTTGCCAAAAAGAAATATAGATGGCCAACAGACACATGAAAAGATGGTCAACATTACTCAGCATCAGGGAAACATGAATGAAAACTACAATGAGATATTACCCCACAGTCATCAGAATTGCTAAAGTCAACAACACAAGAAACAACAGATGTTGGCGAGGATGTGGAGAAAGGGGAACCCTCTTACACTGTTGGTAGGAATGCAAACTGGTGCAGTCCCTCTGGAAAACAGTATGGAGTTTCTTCATAATGTTAAAAATAGAACAACCCTATAATCCAGCAATTGAGCTGCTAGTTGTTTAGATAAAGATTACAAAGGTACTAATTCACAGGAGTACATGCACTCCAATATTTATAGCAGCACTAGCTACAATAGCCAAACTATGGAATCAGCCCAAGTATCCACCAACTAATGAATGGGTCTTCCATATTATATTATATTATATTATATTATATTATATTATATTATATATTGTAATGTCTATTATATATATTGGAATATATTATGTTATATTCCATTGTAGAATACAATACATTATAGAATACAATGGACTATTACTCAGCCATAAAGAGATTGAAATCTTGCCATTTGCAACAATATGGATGGAGCTAGAGTATATTATGCTAAGTGAAATAAGTGAGTCAGAGAAAGACAAATACCATATGCTTTCACCATATGTGGAATTTAACAAACAAAACAAATGAGCAAAGGAAAAAAAGAGAAAGAGGGGTAAACCAAGAAGCAGATTCTTTTTAGAACAAACTGATAATTACCAGAGGGGAAGTTGGTTGGGAAATGGGCTAAACAGGTGATGGGGATTAAGGAGTGCACTTGTGATGAGCACAGGGTGATGTATGGAAGGGTTAAATTACTATACTGTATACCTGAAACTAATATTACACTGTATGTTAACCAACTGGAATTGAAATTTTAATTTAAACTTAAATTAAATTTGAGTTAACTTGAGTTAATTAAATTAAGTTAACTAAATTTGAGTTAATTAAATCAACTTGAAAAAATTTGACAATAAAAAAATAAATATTTCACACATTTTTAAAAACTTTATTATTTTTGAGAGAGAGAGAGAAGAGATAGAGTGTGAGCAGGGGAGGGACAGAGAGAGAGGGAGTCACAGAATCTGAAGCAGGCTCCAGGCTCTCAACTTTTTACACCAAGCCCACGCAGGCCTCAAATTTGTGAACTGTGAGATCGTGACTTGAGCCTAATTTGGACACTTAACCAACTAAGCCACCCAGATGTCCCTATTTCACATATGCTTTTAAATTTCCTGTATAAGTATGATTTAGAATGCAAGTTCTTAACTGTTCCATCATGTTTATAGTCTGGAAACAAAATATGGATATTATATTCCATGTAAAAGATATATGGACAACCTCTAGGGAATAAGATTGATGCCATATTTCCTTACTGGTTTAAATAGTTTCATCAAACACATGGAGCATTGTTCCTTCCTCCTGTTAGCTCATATTCTCAAGAGTGTATGAAAATAATGCCAACAGTCAAGTTTCTATTATTTTTATTATGAATGAATATTATAATTCATTGAAGCCACAATCATGTTAAACAGTAATTGTTTATAAATGTGCTGAAATAATTTATAATTAGAAAAAACATTTTCTTTATTAAAATCTAAACAAACAGAACATAATGTCTCAACCAAATTCCTTTTAAGATGCATGGGGCTTAGATTAAAATTGACTTTAATGAAATTAGAATAACGGCATCCAAGACTAAAATTTAGACTTAATGTGCTCATTACTTGTGTTGTACTCAATCATTTTACTGCAAGTTTTTAGTTGTATATAGTAGTTAATTAATACTAAAAAAGATAAGTTTATTTTCAGCTTTTGCTGTTTTGTTTCTGCTCAATTATTCTAATAAATTAGACAAAGTCAAATATGCTTTTTTCAATGATGCACCTTTAAAAATTCATGTAAAGAAATTTAGCTGGAAGTTGTAAATTGTTTAACTTACCAAAGCTCCAAAACACCTTGGCAGTGTTGCCTTTGTTAATGAGCTTGGCATAAAGTTTCTCCAGAAAAGGTATTAAGCTAACGTTTCCTGTAAAGTCAAATATTCTTACTTGTATTCTTTCCAGATGGCCTTATCCAGGTCATCATTTTTCAGTTGTCCAAGAAACAAATGCTAGGCACTCATTTGTTTGGGAATTACTTTGCCAGGATCATTAAATCCATTTTGGGGGTAGCATGTGGGAATTCCAGAAAAAGTTTGAGCCATGTTTGAGGATATTAATGAAATATTTGAACAGGTAAAATGGCTTAAAATGAGATGTAGCTGTGAATGCAGGAAAATTAGTTTCTCAAAGCTTATTTGCCTGGCTGCAAGGCATTTGTTTAATTCAATGCAATTTCTGTTAAATCTTCTGTAGATTCTTGAATGTTTCTTTAATAAAAGAAAATGTAAGCATATATTTTCTGTCAAAATTATCATGTGTAGGGCATTTTTAGATACTTTAAACAGTTATCATAAGTAAAACAAAATAACTAATTATTTTCAAACACAAAAGAGTGAGAAAATATATGAGCAATGATTGAAGTTTTAAAGATGTGTGTATTTTAACGTTAAAGCAAAGTTTCTGCCAAGTACAGATAATGGATCTATTACTTCTGAAAAGCAGTTAATTTTTTAGCAAGCACATAGCTTTTAGATTTAGAGGAAAGGTAACTTGAGTGGTTAGATATTTGGAGACAACAAATTTCTGAAATGTAATATGTTTTCTATTTTCTTAAATATCTTTTAGACTATACATCTATCTATCTACCTATCTATCCATCATCTCTCTGTCTATCATCTCTCTATCTAACATCTGACCATATGTATCATGTATCTGTTTTTATACTATGTGCTCAATTGCTGTCATTCACCCTTTTTTTCAACATGCTTTCTTAGAAACTGAGTTAATCAAAGATTCTGAAATAATTATTTATGTTAAATATCATGATGGTCTTAATTTTGTCCTTATGCAATTATAAAAATTACCATGGCAATTAATATTTTATGGTTCTGTATCATATCAAAATCAGGGAAACAAATCAGACTGTTTATTTCAAATGAGGCTTTCTTCTTAATAATTTCCATTTTCTAAATAACCTGGGTAAAGTGAAAAACCAAAATAGTCAAATTTAAGTGAAACTGCTCTTGCACAGGGAAAGTATCTATTTTTCACCATCAGTGATATTAACTATTACTAGACAATGGAAAAAATGTAAGACTCTAGAAAAAAGGCTTACCTGGGGAAAGTACATAGAACACATACATACAAAAATAACTCCTACCAAATCAGAGCCTAAATCAAACTGACACAAACCTGCAAATTAATTTGTATAGAATGAGAGCTATAAGTGCATGGTTTAGAACACTGGAATTGCTCATATGTGACTGTGTATTCATTCATAAAGTAAACTATGGAATACCTATAATTGGCTAAGAACTATGCTAGGCATTAGTGATATGATGCAAGCTAGACAAACAAGGCCTTTGTTTATATGGATAGACTTGTAGGAAAAACAGAAATTGAGATTAAAGAAACACAAAAATTGAACCATGAAGTACACTACAATTGAAAGGTCCATGGCTTTACAAAACCATAAGGCTAAAGAACTTGGTGATGTCTTCCTTGAAGAATGGACAAGTTGAAACTTTAAGGATGACTATCAGGAAGCAGACACAAGGCAAAGCAATGGGTGAGGGAAGAGAATGCTCCTGCTCTGCTCTGCTCTGTAGCAGGAAGCATCATTGTACATACGAGGAAGAGCCACAAGTCTGCTGTGTCTGAAATGGAAGTTGAGGACAGTTATGGAGGGAAGGAGTAAAAGGAAGATAAGGGACTCACCATGAAGTGCCCTGCATATCTATGTTAAGGATTTTTGTTTTCTGTCCTAAGAGCAGTAGAAGTCATTGAAGGCTTTATTCAGGGAGGCAAGTTGCAACATAATCATAGTAAGTGTAATTTCATTCTAAAAAAGATGCCTCTAGGGGCGCCTGGGTGGCTTAGTCAGTTAAGCATCCGACTTTCGCTTAGGTCATGATCTAGAGGTTTTGTGGGTTCGAGCCCCGCGTCGGGCTCTGTGCTGACTGCCAGCTCAGAGCCTGGAGCCTGCTTCAGATTCTGTGTCTCCCTCTCTCTCTGACCCTCCCCTGCTCATGCTGTCTCTCCCTCTCTCCTAGAAATAAATAAAAAACCATTAAAGAAAAAATAAAAAAGATGCCTCTAGTTACATTCTAAAGAACATATTAGGGGAAGGAGGTGAGACAAGTCAAAGTTTTGGAAGTTAGAAAACTTTCGCAGCAATTCAGATATTAACTATGTGGTTACTATAGGTGTAGAGAGACAGAGAGATTTAAGACATAGTGGGCAAAAACTGATTTAGTGATGGATTGAATGAGGAGCATAAGAGAGGCGTGAGGAATGATTTTGAGGCTTCTAGTTTTTACAGTGAGCTGAATAGTGGTGCTATTATCTGAAATACATAACTCTGGGCCAGCACAACTGGGAATACATGGGGGATATTGGTGGGAGTTTAATCTTAGAAATAGTGAGTTGAAGGATCTTTCAAACATGAAAGAAGAACTATCAGAGAATTAAATAAATATATAGGTATGGTCCAGAGATGAGCCTTGACTGAGATTTAAATTTGGAAGTTACCTATATATAGTTGATATTTAATGCTGTGAGTAATGATGAGATTCCCTGGAGAGGAAGTATAGGGGAAAACTGTGTAGAACTCTCTTGAGGAATTCAGGCATTTGAAAAAAGAGACAGACTGAGCCACATGTGATCTAAGAGGCAGAAAAAACCCAGGGGAAGAGAGTATTGCAGAAAGTAAAGGAATTGGTGAATATAATTACTGTTGTTTGAAATTAGAATACAAGCCATGCAAAATATCCTTAGAATTTAATGATGCAGAGATCATAGTTGGCTTAGTGATTTTGAAATGGTAGAGAGATAGGGATGAAAACTACATGTACAAAGTGCTAGTTTGGGTACATTAATATAAACATTAGTCTCAGAGAATTCATGCATTTCTTATATAATATGAAATATAATGTAAGTGAGAAAAGTTTTCATCTCGTCAGCCAGGAAAGGGTTCCTTGGAAATGTTTGCTATTTAAAACTGATAATTCTCCAGTATTCCAGGCACATAATTTTACATGGGAAATGACACAGGATGGTGATACGAACTTTTGTCTTAAAGTTATAACATATTGAGTCAAAGATACATTTCACATGACTAGAAATGTACATATTTTGTGAACCTCCGTATCTTCTTGAAGAAGAGGTTTATCAGTAGTAACTAACTTAGTACCTCAGGATTGTTTTGAAGAGATAGCAAATGCATGGGATAATATTCCTTAGTCTATAACATCATAAGTAAATAAATTATGTAAGACACAGATATATCTGATTGTGTGTAATAATAATATCCTAAATGGTGCCTTTTCCTCTGGCCACCCAGTATGCCATCCCATAAACTCTGCCTTTCACCTCCACTATTATCTTCTCTGAACTTTAAATATTGAATGAAATGCCTATGTCTTATACATCTTTTGCCTCCCCACAGTACTTAAGATAATACCTTTGACATAGTACACCATCAAAAATATGTTATTTAAGGGGGCCTGGGTGGTTCAGTTGATTAAGCATCCAACTTCAGCTCAGGTCATGATCTCTCAGTTTGTGAGTTCCCCCCATGTTTATAGCTCAGAGCCTGGAGCTTGCTTCAGATTCTGTGCCTCCCTTTCTCTCTGCCCCTCTCCCACTCACGCTCTGTCTCTCTCTCAAAAATAAATAAACATTAAAAATATGTTTTTTAAATCTCAAAAAACTTTTAGATAAATTTATTGTTTATTACATGTTCAGACATACCTATAAAGCTTCTACTTCAGTACTGCCATGCCTTATTGTGTTCACACAGTAATTGTTTCTTCCACTGGCTTTTAGAAATTATAATTAATTGATGTAAGTAGCTACAAAGCAAATCAGTCAGTATTGACAGTTGAATCCTTTAAACCATGTTGACACATTTCTCTGAAGTCAAAATGCTGGCAAACTGTTATTAAATATACCTATTTGTTCTCTTTTCGAAACACAATTGTGTTTTCTCTTCTTTCCTAGCTGCTTTGTTTTCTCCTACTGCGTCCAGCTCGAGTCAGTTAAGGATGGCCATGTTTCACTCTCTGCTAAAGGATATACACAGACTTTGCTTAATAAATACCAAGTTGAAACCTGACAGGAATCAGTTGTGCCCGTCTCCAGATTGATGGGCCCTTTCCAGGAAGCTTTAATGTGCACATAAAATGTCAACTCTCTGAAATAATTTAGTTCCATGGTGATTCAATTTGATAAGAATGGGTATTAAGAGCTACCTCAGTGGACTTATTTGTACCAGGCTGGCTTATTGGTCATTTCCATAAAGATCACTGAAGTGTTGATGATAAACTAGCAGGCGAAACAGCTCTCAAACCACCAGCCCCCAACTATCCTGACCTGGCAGCTCTCTGGTCGCTGAATGTTTTCAGTTTGCTTAATGTATTTCTCTGTTACATTTATGACTCAGGATTCAGATACGCAGCTATCGCTGCCCACCTTTTGGCCTCAAATCATAGTACCTGAATTCCAAATGTCTTCATCATTTTTCATTAGGTTTTAAATGAGAGACCTGTACTACTGTTTGTCATCTTAAAACTAATAAGCAGGAGGAGAATGTCAAAATAGAAAATATTTTTGCCTGTGAATGGTAGAATCATGGATAATGTTTCTGTTTTGTTTCATGTTTTTCATTACATTTTCTTTGCTTTTCAAATTCTTTGATCATCGAGGGAAAAATTCATGTGAAGCGGATTCAAAATGATGAATGAATATTAATACATCAGTCACACAGGTCTTTAAAATACACAAAAATAGTAGAACGAGGAATTCTCTCAAGCCTAGAAAAGATTCACTGTCATTTTTGTTGAGACTATGAGTGTCACCAACTATAAAACTTAATGTATGAGAAAAATTGTTAAGCAAGCACACGTGTAAAGAATACCCATAAATAAGGACACATAAAGAATATTTATCACAGTATAGTAGCTTTTACTCAGAAGATCGAGGGATCAAAGGGTATACTTTTCAAATAACACTCAGTGATTATTTTCTGGAGCTGAGTTTTTGTGAACCATTTGTTTTCACCTTCGAAAATCTTTGGAATAAGGCTCACATTCATCCATTTTATTATCTCTTTTTCACCTCCTTGTTTCGGCCTTTTGAGCTTAGAAATGTCCTTTTTTCCCCCACACTACTCTCTTCAAATGTTTTCCTGCTTCAATTTTAGGGAGTCTATTGGAATAGATTCTACAAAATCAGAAAAACTAAACTCTGAAAGTAGGCCTTTAGTATATCAGCATCCACTACTTAGGTGACAACACTAAAATAAGTTAAAATATTAGTTTTAGCAGAGAGGGAGGGAGGCAAACCATCAGAGACTCTTAAGTACAGAGAACAAACTGAGGGTTGATGGCAGGGGCGGGATGGGGAGAGGGGAAAATGGGTGGCGGGCATTGAGGAGGGCACTTGTTGGGATGAGCATGGGGTGTTGTATATAAGAAATGAACCACGGGAATCTACCCTCAAAACCAAGAGCACACTGCATACACTGTATGTTAGCCAACTTGACAATAAATTATATTAAAGAAAAAAGCATATCCCAAAAAACAAAAAGAAAAGAAAATTAGTTTTAATATGACACTTAAAAAGGATATGGTTGCCATTTACACAAACCTCATGGGGATGAGCATAGTGATGATGATCTGAGGGGAAAATATTGCATAGACCCATACCCACATATCCATGTAGCTGAAAAGCTACCTAAAGGGGGAGCCTTGCTTTTAATCCTTGTTTACTTACTATCTTCCTAAGTGTATACAGTAGAGGTAGTGCCAAAGAGTTTTGAGGTTTCTTCACTAGATCTTTTATAGGGAGCATGAAAAGCCCAACCCCTTCTAAGTGGTCTTTATGCTACAGCATTACTGCGTCACCCGAAGCGCAAACCACCCTCACTGTGCCAAAGAGCCTGGTTTCATGTGCGCACTACCGCCCCTCTCCCCCAGGGACGCTGTTACTGCACCGTTCCTATTAATTACACTCTGCCAGCTCTCCTGGTACCAAAACTTCACCAAGCTGCACCTGTGCCTTTTCACAGTGGCCTAGTCTCAACCTACAAGAGACATCCCTGGTACTCCAGAAGCTAAGGATTATTTATCTTTTCCTTTATATTTTTATTAAGCTATAATTTACCCCTCACCCCAATTCTATCAATCTTTTGGTTAAACCATGGTTGTAGGTTTAAATGACAGATTACTTCTTCTCTAGGAACTACATATGAGTTCACGTGGTAAGGACTTGAGTGACAAACCACATGGCACTAAAATCATCTCTTCTTCCAAATGTGATACTCTTATGCAGTCAAGTGTGATCCCACTAAGCTCATCTTCACTTAACAATATTTTAAAACACTTTGTGCCAGGTGTAGTTCTAAATACCTGATTAACATGAACCCATTTGATTGTTACTGCAATTCTAAAAATCAAGTTTTTACTTCATTTTACAGATGAGGAAACTGAGAGAGAGAAAGATCGATTACTTGCTCCAGGTCACACAACTAATAAAAGGGAGAGTTGGGCTTCAAACCTAGGCATGCTGTCTCCAATTCTGTGCTCTTAACTACTCTATGGACTACTTTATTTCTCTGTCCTTGTGAACACAACTCATGTCAATAAAACACCTGGAAACCTGACCTATCAGCGCATCATACGTTCCAGGTTTGTCTGCAAACACAGCCCACCTCATAGGCCTCACACCCTTGAACTGGCTTCAGCCATAAGAAATCAACTACATATGATCAGCAATTGTTATCATTTGCTTCAAAGCTAATACAATTGCTCAGATGCATATGTGTCATCTTGCCTTGTACTTCTAAATATTTTTTAAATTTTTATTTATTCATATATATATGAATAATATAAATATTATTATAAATATAAATATAAATATATATAAATATATATAATATATATATATTTAGAGAGGAGAACGAGCTGGGGAGGGCCAGAGAGAGAGGGAACATATGGAATCTGAAGCAGGCTTCAGGTCCTGAGCTGTCAGCATGGAGCCCAATGAGGGGCTGGAACCGATGATCCGTGAGATCATGACCTGATCCGAAGTTGGATGATTAACTGACTGAGCACCCAGGAGTCCCATCCTTATACTTCTAAATATTGCTCTTCTAATTGTATCACCTTGTTTTTGTACAAAGCTAAGCAAGTAGAGTAGAATTTAAGGTCACAAATTTTGCAGCCAGACTGCCTGGGGTATGAATCCAGGCTGCTGCTTACTGTGTGACCTTAGGCGAGTTACTTACCTTCTTTGTGACTCAGTCTTCTCATGTGTAAAATAGGCATAACAATAGAATTTACTTTATAAGGTTGATATGGTAATTAAATTAAAGTGTATAAAGCATCTAAATAGTGCCTAGCATGTAGTAAGCATAATGTCAGTGTAAAATTTATCTAAAATTTCTATGGTATGCTATCATTTTTTATGCTATTAGTTTGATCTTTCCTAATTATTGGACAATTGTTATTCATATTTTTGACAGTTGTAGAGGTGCACAGAGTTTGTTTCCTAAGTATCATAACTATTATTTTAAAAAAATCTCATTGGGTGTTATGCTGAGCGAAATAAGTCAGGCTGAGAAGGACAAATACCATATGTTTGCACGTATAGGAGGATTAGGAGGAACTTTACGGAGGATCATGGGGGAGAAGAAGGGTGGAAATGGTGGGGGAAAGGGAGAGAGGCAAACCATGAGAGACTCTTGAATGCTGACAAAAACTGAGGACTGATGGATGTGGGGGGGAGGGGGGAATGGGCATGAAGGAGGGCACTTTGGGGATGAGCACTGAGTGTTATGTAGAAACTAATTTGACAATAAACTATTTGTAAAAAAAAAAAAAAAAAAAATCTCATTTATCCAGGAGCACCTCGGTGGCTTGTTCAGTTAGGCGTCTAATTATTGATCTTGGATCAGGTCATGATCTAACAGCTCATAGGTTCAAGCACTACTTCGGGCTCTGCGCTGATGACCTGGAGCCTGCTTGGAATTCTATCTCTTTCTCTCTGCCCCTCACTTGTTTGTACTCTTTCGTCTATCTCAAAGTAAATAAATTTTAAAAAGTCTCATTTATCCATACATTTCTAGAAAGAAACTAGTTAAAAAGTAGAGACTTAAGAATTAGAATATAGCCCCAACTCTGTGTAATTCCACCCAGACTATATATTCCCTTCTAATTATGTGGGAAACATAGCCATTAAATATTTTCAAGGGTGGAGTACCAATGAGATACTGGAAATTTTGGTGGATTGTTTATGTATTTATTTAATGAGAGAGTGCCCACGATCTGGGGAAAGGGGTAGAGGAAGAGAGAATATTAAGCAGGCTCCATACTCAGCACGGAGCCCAGGGTGGGGCTTTACCCCAAGACCCTGGGATCATGACCTGAGGCAAAATCAGCAGTAAGACACTCAACTGCCTGGGCCACCCAGGCACTCCTTGGTGGATTTTTTTTAACTTTTTGGTTCATACATATACAGGTTGAGAATCAAACATACTTAAGTATCCCAAACAAAACATATCATGACCTATATTTCCATACATTTTAGCCATTTAATGTAAATAGGTTGATTACTGAAATGACAGGCCAAAAAAGTCTTATACATATATATATAAAACTTGTTTATAAGTGTATATATATAGTACTTATATATCAGTAAAATGTGTAATTACATATATTATTTATAAGTAAGCATGGGTACAGAACATTTAATTTCTCATGGAAATGTTATTATTGAGTGGTATTTTAAAACTCTGATAAAGTAATAGGATTTGAATGTATGTGATTTGTAATATGCTCACAAACTGAGGTCAAATGTAAGATGATTAGTCAAGTTATACCTAATATTGTTATAATCCTGTGCTATTTAGAAATGTCAACTGAGCAGTAACTTAAAAAAAAATTGACACTCCATTTTCTTATCTTTCTTTTAAATGTCATGCCAAAGAGCAAAATAGATGAGGGCTGGAGGGTATTTTGAGTTGTTTACAGACTAACGTTTTTATATATTTAAGTCAATATGTACTTGAGCCTCATTTGTATGATAACATATCACCTGGTTTCAATGAAACAAAATGTGAACGAGTTGAAACAGAGCATAAAAGAGAAAGATTTAGAGAGGACCATGAAAGAAGAGAGAGCTTAATGCCTCTAATTCTGCTTCATAAGTTAGTCAAGCTTCTGTCAGTTGTCCATTGTACATTCAGTTGAGGTAGCCTGGTAGAAGGAATTGTCCTTTTGTACCGCTCCATTTTTTACATGTTATTTGACACTTTCATATTCCAATTTATCGTCTGGCTCTGGAAGCTTCTGACATACATTTACCCGGTCTCCATGGGGGTAATGAAACTCTCTTTATTCATGCAAAATATATTTATTGAAAATTTAAAATGTGACAGTCTCTGTGCTGGGTTCTGAGACCATAGAAATGTTTACAGAAAACTGAGGAGAATATACTCATTCACAGTCACCAGTCACTGCTAAGTTCAAGTAGGAAATATCTATAAGATGTGACAGAAGCTCAGGGGAGAGATACCTAATTCAGAGGGGGGCACTTCGGGAAGGAATCTGGAGGAAGGGAGAGAACTCATCTGAGTTTTGAAGTGTTGGCAAGACTTACTTGAGAGTCTGAAGAACAGAGTCTGACAAACATAAGCTTTGGAGTAATTCCATTTCAGTTCTCCCAGCAACAGGGTGTTCTTGGCTGTGATACAGAGTTGTTCAGGGTGTTCACTGTACCAGTGTCTCTGGTCAAGAAAGCAAGTCTCAGTGTAAATCGGCCAAAGCTCTACTTACTAACACATGGGCTATGGAAAGAGCTGTGGCCTCTCAGAGGGAACTTTTTTTTTCTTTTTTAAATGTTTATGGATTTTTTTTGAGAGAGAGAGAGAGTGATGGGACAAACATAAGTGAGGAGGGGCAGAGAGAGAAAGGTACTCTCCAAAGGTACTCTTCAGAGAGGATCTGAAACGGACTCTGCACTGAGACCAGAGAGACTGAGTAAGGGCTCAAACTCATACCTAGAGATCATGACCTGAGCCAAAGTCGGACACTTAACCGACTGAGCCCCCCCCACAAGGTGCCTCACGAGCACATTCTTCTAAGGCATAGGCACAATTGGGGCTAGGAACAGATCTGAATTTGGATTAGTTACATAACATGATTAGTCCTCAGCTATCTAAAATGAAGTCTTTTATAATAGTTATTTCACAGCATTGTGACGCTTCCAGTGAAATAATTCCTATAATTTGCTTTGCGAATCCTCAGTAACAACACAATTAGTGTTACTGTCATCACAAGAAAAGATGAAAGGGGGAAGACAAACATGGGTAAAAATGGTTTCCAACTCCAGTATTCTACCAGGTTAGAGTCTCACAATGTGAAAAAAAAAAAAAAAAAGATAAAATATTCTGAGATATGGAATGATTTCAGAAATGAACTACATCTGACGTCCTGAATTCAGAATGTTATTTTTCACTAATTGAAAGTTTTTCTTTACTTTTTATAGTTTTGCTTTATACCTTCTATCCACATTTTATTTCTTTTTACACTTTCTATTTCTTCTCCTTTCCCTTCACATTCAGTATATAATAGTAAACTTCCAGACTTGCTTGCGAATATAGCCAGTGGCAACTAAAGTTTCAAACCCCCAAAATATCCACAGTCGCCACTGAACTTGAACTTTATATATGTATATATATAAAGCTATATATATATATATACATAGCTATAGAAAGAAAGATAGATATAAAGATAGATGATAGATAGATAGGTGGCTTTGAATCTGCTAATAGATAAATTAACTTTCATTTTAATTTTCAACAAAATAAAGAATGAAATTTCAAATATCACACACTTTGCCCCTGCTGATTCTGTTTTTTCTTTCTAAACTACTCAGACCAGTACCAGTGCCAAGGAAATGACTCTTTTTGATTAGAAAATAAATGGAAATTGAAGATCTGTCACAATGTATCCAGTAGAATTGCACAAAGCAAAATAATTC
This sequence comes from Hyaena hyaena, assembly GCF_003009895.1. Lineage (NCBI taxonomy): Eukaryota > Metazoa > Chordata > Mammalia > Carnivora > Hyaenidae > Hyaena > Hyaena hyaena. The sequence goes on along the minus strand of NW_024081722.1, from coordinate 355,044 downwards.
TTCAACTCTGTGATGAAAGGATGGGCTCCCTCTGTGATCATCACTTCCTGGGATTGAAGAGTTCATGGTTGTGTGGTTTGAAATTAAACTTAGTTCAGAAGTGTGATTTTTTTCTATTTATCTGTTGGGGGAAAAAAATGAAAGAACCAGACTAGTAAGATATCTGTATTACTATGCAACATAAGTCACTATTAATAGATTAAGGAAGCAGATGACTGTGGTTGTTAGTAATTTCTCATATCATTATGTTACTTGAAAGTCCATAAAATTAAAACAGGGAAATTACCATGATTTTGGTCTACATATTTTGATCTTTAGTTTCCTGTTGTATCCTTATTATATTCGTGTTGCTGAGTATATATGAAAACTTCCTAAATGTATTATTGGAAACTATGACAAATAGCAATTTGGCTAGTCTATATAGAATGCTAAATAAAAATAACAGGAAACAGAGAAACATCCTTACAGTAAATAACATGTCAGGTTAAAAAAAAAAAAAGAATATCTTTTTGGGCACTTCCAAGAGTTTAATTCTGAAACAGTAAAAAATGGTGTTAATTCATCAAAAATATATCATGTTGGGGTATTGGGGTAGCTCGGGTCATGATCTCACAGCTGGTGAGTTCGATCCCTGCTTCAAGCTCTGTGCTGACATCTAAGAACCTGGATCCTGCTTCAGATTCTGTGTGTCTCTCTCACTGCCCCTCCTCCACTCATGCTTTCTGTCTATCTCTCAAAATAAATAAACAAACATTAAAAAATTATTCTAAAAAATAAAACACAAGTTCTTAATTTGGGAAAACTACTCTCTAACCTTCAATCATTCACTCAATGATTCATGATCTTTTACGACTATGTTCCAAATCAGCATTTATCTAAAAATTGAGTTGTGCCAATTATTTATCTTTTTTTCTCAACATGAATACTTTTTCTTTCCTTCCACAGTTTTCTTTACTGGCTTGTGAAAAGACTGTTGGTTAATTTCTCAATGCTGCCTTTAGGTTGCATGATATTTAGGAGTGACTGTAACTAAATAGGAAGAGGAAGAACATGCATACTGTGACAGAGGCTAAGATATGGATACCATGACCACTGGGAATTTGCATCTACCCTCTTGTGGAGGTGACGAGAGAGACGTAATTTGTATGAAGGAGAGTTCTTTTGTTAGGCCAAAGTATATTGTTTATATTTGTCATGTCAGTTCAACATAGTTGTAGAATGATGTATTCCAATGCTGAGTAGCCAAAATAGTGTATCGATTACTTACTAATGTTCTCACAGCTCCAAATAGAAGGCCATAGCTGGAGATTCGAATGCAGGAGGAGGGGAAAAGATGTCTAACTCCTTTTTGCTGTCCCCAAAATTATTATTTAGCAATGGCTGTTTCCCCCAGCCACTGTAGGTGGTTCTTTTTTTTTTTTTAAGTTTTGTTTTTTAATTTACTTTTGAGAGACAGAGCATGAGAAGGGAAGGGCACAGAGAGAGGGAGACACAGAATCCTAAGCAGCCTGGAGGCTCTGGGCTGCCAGACCAGAGCTCTATGTGGAACTTGAACCCACAAACTGTGAGATAATGACCTGAGCTGAAGTCGGACGCTAAACCGACTGAGCCACCCAGGCGCCCCTTCTTCTTTTTGTTTAAAAATGTTTATTTATTTATTTTGAGAGTGAGAGACTCAAAAGGAAGGAGAGGTCATGCACAGATTTGTTTATGCTTGTCACTAGTGATTACTCATTATACCTCATTAACATTACAATTTTTCTTACCATTCACGGGTCAGGTAAATGATCCCTCGTCATCATCTCAAACTGAAGTAGCTCTCTAACTGGATTCATCATTCTCTTCTCTGAATCACCCTATCTTACTCCATTGATAATGGTTTTTCTCTACTAAATAACTTAATTCCATCATTTTCAAGCCAGCCTGCTAATCATTCAGCTTCATCATATGTTATTTACACCTTCCTTCAAATACTTTATCCAGTACATCACCCCTGGGTACTTTTATTTTTATATCTATTTGTTCTTATTTATTTTAATTTGACAAGTAAGTTTTTATATACTTAGTACCTCATGTTTTGAACATTCTTACTAAAACACAAGTCTACTGTTTTAAATCTTTTTTTTAATGTTTATTTATTTTTGAGAGAGAGAGTACAAGCAGGAAGGGACAGAGAGAGCGGGAGACACAGAATCCAGAGCAGTCTCCAGGCTCTGAGCTGTCAACACAGAGCCTGATGTGGGGTTCGAACTCATGAACCATGAGGTCATGACCTGAGCCAAAGTTGGATGCTTAACCAGCTGAGCCACCCAGCCATCCCTGTTTTAAATCTTTCAATGTCTTAAATTAGCATTCTCCCATGGTGGCCCAATGCATATATATACACACTACAAGATGAATTCTTAAAGGAGACAAACAAAAAGTTTTGCTCTCTACTTTTAAACTTTTGATGTTTCAATTTTATCTATTCTATCATGCCTAATACTTTCTATTCCTTTATAAAGTTTTTTTCAAAATCTGACCTGACTCTAAGTAGACAAATCATTACTCCTGCTTTTCACAAGCCAAACTTATTTCTCCCCCCAAACCTCTCTTCTCATCTACTTTTGTGCCTTACAACTCCTAACAAAAAATGATTTGTCCTCCAGGTGTGGAATATATTGTACTTTCAACATTTCATACTTTATCTATAATAAAGCAATAAATTTTCTCAAAAGCAAACTCAATCTCCACCCTCTCTATCATTATTTATCAAAGTGTGTGAGTCACCATAATGATCTTATTGAATTTACTTTCTTTATTATTAATTTGATTGTTTAATTACTTGTGGATTTACAAGCTTTCCACTTAACTTAATTAGCAGTGTGTCATCTCTCTACCTTGGTGGAAGCCCCTAACACAGAATTCTTGGAGGTAACCATTTCTTCAGTTTACATATGATTAGTAAAATGCTCTATGCATGGATGGTACCTGGCAAATATTATTTGCATAAATACAGTTCTTATACATGTCAGTTAACAACGTTTGACAACAACATAATTCATTTTGTTCAAGCGCTCTTTGATTATACTGATTTAGAATGGATAGTCAAATGAATATTAGGAAAGAAAAAAATTTAAATCAAAATTATCAAATGAAAAGCCACAGAAAGAGGTCTTCCAAACGTGGTTTGGGGGAAAAAATACCATATGGTTTTAACAACAACAAAATCCAACTCCAGACAATTTTGTATGCCTAACAGATTGGAGTTTTATCACAAATATGTTGGGTAGCTAATGCATTCATTTGAGTGTGATTAACTTTTGGATTGTAGCAAACCTGTTTGTGTATGAAATTATGGTCTGGAATGATCACACATTGGCTTGTGATTCAAAAAATTTCGTTTGCATGTAGTAAATCCAATGTGCATATGGTATGAACGCTGCTTGTAAAAATGTAATTCATAGGAAACGGACAGTGAGAGTTTGTGGTGACTTTGTAAATTCACTGACAACTGATTTTGTGACATATGCTGGAAGATGAATGCTTTACACAGCCCACAAAAGAGACTTTTAAACCCTAGATTTTATTTTCTTGAGAGATTATATTCAAAAGAATATGAGTTATCTCCTTTGAATTCTTTCCTTAATCCTTTACCTTAATAATTTTAAAAAATTGTGTAAAAGTCTTTTTAAATATTTTTGATTACTCTATGTTCTTGTATATAATATATTTGTAATATCTACATTGCATGAGCTTTAGGAAGTGATAGTAAAATTAAGACAAATCTTCAGTGCACTGAAATTGAAATACCAATATTGGGTAAACAAAGGAAGGCTTTGAGAAAAATGTTTACAAGGGTTTTTTTAGCAGCCATTTTCTTTAGTTTCATGTATAGAATTGTACTTAGTTAATTATACTATTTGTAAAGATTTCTGCGAATTTGGAGGGAAGCAATCATAAAAAATTCTTCTGACAGAAAACACCTTGAAATGTTTGACTTGATGTTTAAATTTTAAACTACTATAGAGGCGCCTAGGTGGCTCAGTCACTTAAGCATCTGATTTCAGCTGAGGCCATGATCTCATGGTTCATGGGTTCAAGCCCTGTGTCAGGCTCTGTGCTGACAGCTCAGAGCCTGAGCCTGCTTCAAATTCTGTCTCCCTCTATGTCTCTGCTCCTCCCCCTCTTGTGCTCTGTCTTTCTCAAAAATAAATAAACATTAAAAAACAACTATAAATCAGTAATAAATGTAGTAGATGAATTATTAATTTTCTAACACAGAACTATATTTCATTATAAAAATATATGTGTTGCCCACCAACAGCTGTATACCTTGAACATAATCTTTTCCCACCCATTCTGTACTTTTATGGTGTACAGTTATTCTTTTGCAATATCCAGGGTGTAATATATTTTTTATAAGAAAGATGTAACAAAGAGAAAGTACTTCAACTTATTTTAATATAACAGGATAAAAACATTTCAGTCCTATGTTCTTATCCTTCTCACTATAAAGTCTGCCAACCAGAAAAACTAAAAAGAGATAGAAGAAATTAATTCTAAGTTATTGAGTACTTATTATGTGCCAAAGAATCTCCTAAATTTTATAATGGAAAAGTACAGTGAAAGTTTACTTGCATAGTTTCCAAGAGTAATAAATAACATTGCCCCTTCTGTCTTGATATCTTTCCTGGTATATTCCCAAGTGTGGCAATTGTTAAAAAGAACTATCCTCCATTCTAATGTAAAGTCAGAGACCCACATACTGACTTTGGAAAAAAATACAATTCTTATTATCAGTGAATGACTTATAACATTTTTAAATAATCTAATTTTAAATATTAAATCTTATCAGTACAAAACTACCATTTTTTTACTCCATTTACTTAATGTCATTTGAATTGGTAGGTCCAGAACTTTGTTCTGACTTGAAAAATTTGAATAAAAGATATTTGAGTGTGCTCAGAAATAATACCAGATATATGACATGAAAAATAGAAAGTTATTTATGATACTGAAAGATTATGAGGATGATTATACTTTAAAAGAAATACGGTATTTCTTTTAAGACTTTAATATTTAAAAAAATTAAATTTATAGAATAATTAAGAGGAAGATAAGAAGATTTCCCATATATTTAGTGCCCCACTCACGTGCATATCTTCCATTATCAGTATCTCCCAATGTAGTGATATATTTGCTACAATTCATGAACCTACATTGACACATAGTAATCACCCCAAATGCAAAATTCACATTAGGGTTCACTTTTGGTGTTGTGTATTTTATGGGTTTGGACAAATATTTAATAAAACATATACATAATTTCAGTATCATATAAGGTATTGTTACTGCCCTAAAATTCCTGTTTTGCCTATTCACCCCTCCCACTTCCCTACCTCAGTCCTTGGAAACCACTGATCTATTTCTGTCTCTGTAGTTTTGTCTTTTTCAGAATATCATACAATTGAAGTCATACAGTATGTAGCCTTTCAGACTGGCTTCTTTCATATAGTAGTGTTCATTTAATCTCTCTTTAGATATTTGTTATTTGTTTTGCAATATTGCAATATTCAAGTAAGGGCAACTTTTTCTTTGAAAACTTTTAAAGAATAAAATAGAATAATTCACATATGTATTTATAAATTCTAATGCTACAGACCAAGGTGATAATGGTGATAGAAAAATTATGTTAAACTTAACATTGCACTTTGAGTCATAGTCTCTTTTTTGCTCTGGTTATCTAAAAGGAACATTCCCTGAGCAAGAGGGAGTTCTCAAGCAGGCTGATTTTGGACTTGATCTGCAAGATCAGCTGTCTTGGGTTTCCAGATTACCAGTCCACACTGAAGATTTTGGACTAACCAGTGTCCATAGTCACATGAGTCCATTAGTTATAACAAATATATTTTGCTATACATATACTTCCTATTGGTTTTATTTTTCTGGAGGATGGATGGATAGATAGATTGATAGATAGTAAATGTGTATGTATGCACATATATGAATGTGTATATGTGTGTACATGGGTATCTATATAATAGAAATAGTAGTAAATAAATATAAATACAGGTAAATATACATGGTATAGATAGATATAAATACAGATATAGATATGGACCAGGGATTTTTGAACAGCTCTGCCTCTAGTGTTCTGGGGGATTTCAGGTGACAATGCTTTGTCATCTATGAATACTTGGAATTGGTAAATTGTCACAAAGAAAGTCTGATAGAACCAGGCTTAAGCCATTCCATCCTATGGGGCAATTGAAGTCAGTTATAACAGGGAAGTGGAATGAAAGCTCACAATGCTCCTTTGTCTTTGTTTCCCACATTATGTCATGAGAAATTCTGTAATGCTTGCCACGTTGTGATATCTCTGATAGTGAAGAGAGAAGCCAGCCCCTTAGTGATGCAAATGAGAATGAAAAAGTTGTAATTAGATGTCATCACAGTCAATCATCTAGGCATAAAAGAGAGAAGGAGGTTATCTCAAGGGAGAAATGCAGTGTGTCCAGATTGTGTCCATAGAAACACAACCCCTTTGTCTATCTTCCTCAAACACAGGGTCTGAAATCAAGGATCAGTAGCCAAATCTGTTGAGGAAGCAGATTTTAACATCAGAAGACAAGAAAACAAGGACCCATGGTTGTACCTATCACCCCATGTGAGCTTTGGTTGGGAAGAAAAAGGCTACTTTGGTTTAAAGAAAACAAAATTATTTCTCATCTCCCTCTTAGCTCTCTGGTGTCCAAAGTCCCAGTTGGTAAAAGAAACCAACTTACTAACAGGAAACTTGGCAAATTACAAGTTATATTTCCTAGTATCTTTTCCACAATTCCCTTAAAACAGTATGCTTATCCTAGCTCTAAAGATAAAACTTGTGATTTTAAGGGATTAAGTAAGGTCGCCCAGCTTCTCAGTGGCCATGCTTTGATTTCTAACAAAGTCTGATTTTAAATCCCTGGCCTTTTGGCTAACGTACACTCATCACTAAGCTAGCCTCTTTCTGTTTCTCCCTGCTGGAATATAAATGTCACAAGGTACTGAGTGTTGTGTGTGTGTGTTTGTGTGTGTGTGTTACATTTACATGTACCTATATGGGAAACACTATTCAACTTAATAAATAGGAGCATAATTTGTGTCTTCTTATTTTCTAATTTGTCACATTTCTGTTTTCCATTGGTAAATCTACTAAGCAAGGAAACAAAAGCAATTGTTATTTTGTGTAAAATAATGCACTTTGTAAAAGTTCATAATTGATTCAGGACTTAAATCTTTCCTCTGATATGAATCTTGGCCACAGACCACTGAGCAGACCAAACCTGAAAAGAATGTCATTTACTTTTGTCAACTTTTAGTACTGAAGTATTTAAATATTTAATGTGAGATTTTATTGGTACTGGAATACCTGAGATAACTTCTTGGTGTTCCAAATGAAGTCAATGACCTGTAACATTTACTGCTAGAAAGGTAAAAATAAAATAAATTAATTAAAATAATGATAACATGAATCTCTACAGTACATTTCCTTCTAATCCTCTATTCAAAACTTTTAGAATAAATTCATTTACTCATAGAATGCTCTTTATCCCAGCACTATAGCATTTTGTCTTTGTGAAAGAACTGTATTTTGGTTTAACATTATGAAACCTTGGGTCTATGTTTAAATGCCAACCTTGAAATGTATTGCATTTCTAAAAGTCGATAGAGTTTCAATTTACTTTTGGTAAGTATATTTTTTTATTGGAATAAAAATAAGAAACTGTCAGAGGATCAATTCTCCTGTGGTCACTAATAAACTATTTCTTCTAATTTATGTAGAGAGATTTAAAAATCTTCTGTTTGTCAGTGACATTATCTTGGATTTGCGTATGTGCGTTTCCAAATTCTTGAAAACCAAGCAGGTCTAATCTGTTCTTTCTTAATGGTTAGATTTTTAGTGATTGTCTGTCTGCTTGTTTATTTTACTTATTTAGGCCACACAAAATCTGATATTCTGAACCAAAATGATATATCCCATACATGTATATAAGATTGTCTTTCTAATTCTTTTCTTATTTGGAAATATAGGACTTAATGTTTTCATTTGTGTATATAGTATTTGTATATGTTTATGTAGTGGAGAGGGTAAGAGTAAATTCTTACACATCTAGCATGATTTGGTTTTCTTTTTCTCTGCAGTTAAACAATACTGTTGTCTGATTCAGTCTTTCCCAGCTGCAAAGAAATGCCAGTCTATGGCTCAAGAGGGATAGAGTTCAGGAATTGTTTCTTCTGATAAACCTGCAGTTGATTCTCATGGTTTATTTCTAAGAAATGGGTCAAATTGGTGAAATATCATTTTTGTTGTTTGTCTTTTGCAGTTTGTAAGCTTGGAACGCTGTGGAAGTTTAAGAGCCAAGAGCAATGTTGGCATGACTAGAAGGTCACCGTTACCTTAGCCTATGCCAAAGGTGGGGTGAGGGATCTCAAAACACTTTAAGTTCAGAGGGAAAGATACCAAAAAGTTTGTGTGCCAAGTTTTTAAACTGCAATCATTATATGAGATTATTCTACTAACCTGAACCATGGTCATTTGACGCTGTACTTCTACAGACCTGATATCCTCTCAAAATGTGGAACACCTGTTTTAATAGCAGATGTTTTCGATGCATCAACTATATTTTAAAGGATATCAACATTTGTTTTTCACGAGAGAGTCTTAGATGTTGTACTGAAGATTTGGAGAGAAAGTACACTGTGTCAGCAACCCTGCCACAAACACAAACATGTAATCTCTTAACTCTTTTATATTCTGAAATATGGCCTTCACACTTTATTAGGAGCACTTAAAAGGAAGGAACTATAATAATGATCATTTTACAGATGAGAAAATGGAGACACAGAGAAGCTAAGTCACTTGTTCAAGATCCAGCAGCTAATAAGTATACAAGCAAGACTTGAACTCATGAATTCTGACTTCCAGTTTTAAAAAGCCTGCTTCTAAATGTGAACATAACTATCCATTAATTGAAACAAGTATTAATTTTCTTGGGCTGTCGTAACAAAATATTGCAAACTGGATGGTTTAAACACCAGAAATTTATTTTCTCACAGTTCTAGATGCTGGAAGTCTGAGAATGGGGTGTCAGAGTAGTTGGTTTCTAGTGTCAAATCTCTCAGTTTGCAGACAGTAACTTCTTTTTGGGTTGTCACATGGTCTTTCTTCTGTGTGCACAGAAAGAGAGAGGTCTCTTGTACATCTCTTCCTTTTTTTAAAGGACATCAGTCTTATCAAATTAAGGTCCTACCCTTATAACTTATTTTTTAGAACATTAATGACCTCTTTAAAGATTTGATCTCCAATTACAGTAACATTTGGGGATAGGGATTCAACATATGAATTTGGGGTGGGACACAATGTCCCTTTTTAGTCCATGCCAGAAAAGTACAGAAATCAATATTCAATACTATCTAAAAATAATTTCCCTATAAATCTAAATATTAATTAATTTACAATTTATTCAAGTAACATTATTTGTAACCAGATTAAAAAGGTCTTATGGCCCCATTAATATGGAATCTAAAAAACCTTACTGTGGTGACCTTTCTAAGCTGGAAAGAGTCCTATAGCTTCTTGGACAGTCAATGCCTACATTACATTTTAAAGCATAAATAATACATGATCTAGATTTTAAAGTGTAAACATGATATTGGTATGCAAGAAGAGAGTGTGTGTTGAAAAGATAAAGCATTTTCTAGTCTCATCTTTTTCAATATATGTCACATCATCAATAGTTATACCTGATTATAAAATTTGGGATGTAAGATTCACTGTCAACTGAAAATATGGTTCTACTTACAGAAGATCTGTTTTAGGGACCGTTACTTCATTTCTGACCTTATAAAATGTGGAAAATATACATCATGCAGGAAAAGGTAAAACATTGAAGTATAGTACTTGGTTTCCCTAGAGAATTCTATAAAGATGATAAGTATGAACAAAGTGTGACTTCATCTGAAAACCATGGAAACAGAATGGACTTTGATATGGGAGCTTGCCTCTCCAAGTGTGGTCCAGGGAAGAGCAGCATCAGTATCACCAAGGAGCTAATTAGAGCTAGAGATTCAGGTCCCACTCCAAGCCTACTGAGTTATAATCTGTATTTTTTTTTTCAAAATCCTCAGGTGAATTATATGAACACTATTGCATAAAAAGAATTGGTATAAGAAATGTGTTCTTACAGTAATGAAAACTGGTGATGGGAATAAGTCTTGGATTTTTATCTTCTTCTGTTCAATTACTATAGAACACGAATCAAGTGATCTAATTTTTTGAGATCACATTTGAACTATATAATGCAGATTCTATTTATTTTTGTTACTATCTTCAAAAGGATAATAAGGAAAATCGCTTAGAATAGTTGGAATGATCTATTATATAAAAGATAAATTACTGTTATCTTAAGATAGAATCTATCGTTTTTGATTTAAACTTAGAATTCTGCTATAACTAATTTGTAATCATGTGTTTGATTCAGACACAATTTAATCAATAGGCAGTAAATATTGAAAACACTTTCAGAAAAGTTTCCTTAATCAGTCCATTGATTAATCATCATAAAACTGCTTTATAGATACAAGTGGACTGGTATAGAAATGAAAAAAAAAACAGATTGATATAAAAATAGGATATGTTACCAAATTTATTTAAAAGTAGATTATGGTAAACTCAAACTTACTTGAGTGGGCATTTTTTAAAAAATATTCCTATTTCTCAGCACAGTTCCTGGCTCACAGATGTTGAAAAATAATATTTCACAAAAGAATTAATGGATTTTTGATACAGCATTTCCTAAAATGAAAAGAGAGGCTCAGACTTTAATAAGTTGGAGAGAGACCCCAAGTCAATATGCTTTCTGTTCTCATGTGGGATAGAAGACTCTTGACTTAAACTGATGAAATTTAAGCAGTGAATTAGTTTCCTTTTGCTGCTGTAACAAATTACCACCAATGTAAGACTTGAAAGCACAAATGTATCACCTTACAGTCCTGGAAGCTGGAAGTCTGACATGGTGTAAATGAGTGAACATCAAGGTGTTGGCAAGGCAAAATCCCTTTCTGGAGGCTCTAGGCAAGAATTCACCTTGTCTTTTCAAATTTTAGGTGCTGCCTGCATTGCTTAGCTTTTAGCCCCATTCCACGTTCAAAGCCAGCAGCAGCTAGCTGAGTCTTTCTCATACCACACCACTCTGACACTAACTTTTCTACCTCTTTCTTCTACATTTTGCAACCTGCATAATTACATTAGGCTCACCCAGATAATTCATGATATGCTTCCTCTTTTAAGATCAGCTGATTTATTAGCAAGCCTAATCCCATCTGTTATCTTAATCTCCCTCTGCCATGTAACATAATATATTCACAAATTTCAGGACTTAGGACATGGTCTTCTTTGGGAAGCCAACATACTGTCATGAGGAGAAGTCAAAATGGGGAAAGAAAATGAGGAAGAAAATCTCATTGATCTTGTGGATGGAGCCCTTCAGCCAATTTAATGTATTATTATTGCTACCTTTATACATGAATGTATAGTAGGAATTGTTGAGTTATATGTGTGGATTTCCCCATCTTGTACATTCCAGAGAGTGTGCTCCCAGTTGGGAAAAGCTACATGTAAGATATGCTACTACCTTTGTGGCCCTATACCTTAAAGAATACTTTGAACTGCAAATCTTGTGACTAATAATGGCATAATATGAAATACATATTTTATTTTTGTCCCTGGGTCCTGACAAAGAGCTCCTTACCCCCTTGCAATTTCCTGAGTGAGGGAGGTGTTAGGAGTACCTTTTATTTCTGACACAGAGCTTCTATATCCCTTGGAATTCCCTAGGTGGTAGGAGGATATTTTATTGCAATGAGTTGACTCTTGATAGGACCCTAGTTGGCTCCAGAATGGGGCTAGCTGCCAAAAAGATTATTGATTAGAACTTTTAGCTCCATTATCCCCAACCTCTGAGTGCAAGAGAGGAACTGGAGATTAAGTTAATAATCAAGCATACTTATGTAGTAAAATATCCATAAAAGTGCCTAAATGATGAATTTGGGAGAACTTCTGTGTTGGTGAATGCATCCACATGACAGGAGAGTGGCACACTCTAACTCCACAAGTCAAAACTCCTATACTCAGGACCATTCCTGATCTCACCCTATGTACCTCTTCATCTGACTATTCATCTGTATCCTTTACAGTATCTTTTATAATAAGCCAGTAAATGGAAGTATAGTGATTTCCTAAGTTCTGTGAGCCATTTTAACCAATTATCAAACCCAAAGAGGAGGCTACGGGCACCTGGGTGGCTCAGTCAGTTAAGCCTCTGACTTCGGCTTAGGTCATGATCTCAGTTTGTGAGTTTGAGCCCCACATAGGTCTCTGTGCTGACAGCTCAGAGCCTGGATCCTGCTTCAGATTCTGTGTCTCCTTCTCTCTCTGTGCCCTTCCCCCACTTGCACTCTGTGTCTCTCTCTCTCAAAAATTAAATAAACATTAAAAATATTTTAAAAAAGAAGGAGGCTATAGGAACCACCTGAATTTAGCTAGTTAGTCAGCAGTCCTACTAGTTTGGGACTTGCATCTGACATATGAAGTGGGAGTAATTTGGGGAGACTAAACACTTGTGGGATCTGCTGCTAACTACAGTTAGTGTCAGAAATGGTTAAATTGTAGGATATCCAGCTGGTGTTCAGAAACTTGGATAATGGGTTGTTGGTATAAGATTAAAAAACACGAATTTGGAAACATAAGCATTGTGAGTAAAAACAGTATTAGTTTTTACCAAATGGAAGCTCAGGTAATGGAGACAGCCTCTACCAGGAAGTATTTCTTTGGATTTTGGTCTAGTTGCCTCCTTGACACAGCCACTGGGAACATCTATTTTAAAAAGCAGCTATCATTTTGCTACTGGGCCCTGACAGATATGGAACAATGTTCCACATACTTTTTGTGACCTTGTGGCCTAATATACCCATTTTGAGGTTGGTCAATTTGGACTGAACTACTAACAAGGTGGAAAAAGGCTCACTTGTCACATGGAAACTACATAATCAATACTGGAAGAACTTAGCCAGTTTTTTTTTTTTTTAATATTTATGCATTTATTTTGAGAGAGAGACAGAGACACACAGACAGAGACAGAGAGCACAAGCAAAGTAGGGCAGAGAGAGAGAAAAGAGAGAATCCAAAGCAGGCTCCATCTTGCAGAGCCCATCTGGGCAGAGCCCGACTCAATGCTCCATCTCATAAATAGTGAGGTCATGACCTGCACTGAAATCAAATCAGACACTTAATTGACTGAGCCTCCCAGGCTCCCCAGACATAGACGCAGTTTCATCTTGACCTTACATGAAATACTAATCCTCTGCTGCCTGGGTGAATCTACTTCTGAATAGGGTCTTGATTCACAGTTTCCTCTAAATGCCTGGGCCTTTTTCACTATTTAGCTAAACTGAAACCCAGTGAAATCCTCAGGGCTGCTGAGGAAATTCAGCTTCACTGATAGCTGTGCATCATCAGAATAGACATGATCACTCTGTTTCATGGATGAAACTCAAGGATGTTCTCATAGCTTTGGTTGATACTCTAAATGATTAACCTTGATATATTTTTTACTGACACTTGGGCTGTTTCCAATGATGTAGCTGTTTTGTCTGCCACCTGATGCCACTTGATGCCTATAGACTGACAGATTGAAAACATCTTCCTCAGGACTATAAATTGGGGAAACAAATCATAGCTGCCAGTTGAACTGTCTGGGTGACTCATGTAGATGCCATAGAAGAGCCTATTCTTTGATGAGCCTGACTGAAATCAAGCTACAGATTAAGTCTCCACTACCCATTTTGCGATCATTGCTTCCTGAATCCATCACTGTGCCAAACTTTGAAACACATCTACCATCACAAACTGGGCAGAAAGAAGTGTTTTTGATGCAGACACTGATACCGCATGTCAGACATGTGAATCCTGTCAGCACTTGTTGCTGGGAGCCACACCGGTCTCGCTGGATGAGTCACAGAGAGGAAATGGCAATGTTTACACAGCCTCCTGCCAGGAGTAGCGGGGGGGGGGGGGGGGGGGGGGGACTGGGGACTAGAATCTCCTGCTACTACTGGCTTGTGCTGGAAATGAGGCTGCTAGTATTGACCAGGACTCACAATATTCCAAATCAGACCGATATTCCCCACACAGATACCTCATAAGAAAAAGCATATCCCTCCCTTTACAAAGGAGATTTTAGATAAAAGCACTGTAGATGTTTGTCAAAAGGCTCTTTCAATGGGCCTTGTAGATCCAAGAAATACATAATAAAGGGGGCTTAAGAACACAAGAGTTACAATTAAGTCTGGCCCGGAGACAAAGAGCCCAATTTAGAGATAAGGAACAGATAAGGGCAGAACATAAGTTAATGCATATACCTTTGCTAATTGGTTATGTATAGCAGTCTCTTCCTTAGGCCTACATTCCACAAACTCCTTCCCCTACATTGGCAGCTGTGATGAGGATGGATAAAAGTAGTTAAAACATAAACCCAAATACAAAGGCTGACACATTTAGGGCCCCATGGTGTTTATGCATTCAGCATCAAATCCAAAAGTTTACACAAGCAACCTATTAACCAGCTCAAATATATTCTTGTGAGGCAGACAGAATGACCCCTAGCCTATCTATATACAACTTAACCTATGGCTTAATCTTAGCATTATTGACTTAAACAAATATGTATGTTATCCTGCTTTACACTAAGAATACCCTGTTATTTTCTTAGTTGTAGATTTACTCAACCTCACTATAATTGGGCCAGTTCTGCAAGAATACTTCTGTAAAACTTGTTTCTGTACACTTTCCAAAGCATCTTATTACAGAGAATTATCTGTTGTAAAAATTCCATTTTCTGATGTCATGTTATCATTTGACCTATAAACAAAGACAGCCAAACTGACAGGACAGAGATGCCTGCCTGATCATAAAGATTCTTGGGGCTCTCTCACTGTCTTGCCAACACCATCCATCCTTCACGAACCCCTGGACTGGCTGGAGCTGGACTCTAGTAAGTTGACTCATTTGTTTCATTGTAAAAGATGACACATTTCATGGGGTTTGGCCTCTAAACTTCTCCTAGGAAATTGACCACCACCATCACCTTTCAGAGCTATTAAAGGTATTTCTCTGCTGCTGGCATATTTTCATGTGAAAGTGTTATTCCAGAGTGGTCAGCTCCCTCCATCCCCACTGCATTAGTTTTCTATTGCTGCTCTAACAAATTATCACAACTTAGTGGCTTACAGTTGCACAAATTTATTGTCTTTGACTTCTGGAGGTAAAACAAACAAACAAACAAACAAAACAAAACAAAAAACTGACAAAAAGCCTTAAAAGCTAAAACCAAAATGTCACCATGTTTCGTTTCTTGTGAAAATATCAAGAAAGAATCTGTCCTTGTTTCTTCCAGCTTCTAGAAGCTGTTAGCAATTTTTAAC
Organism: Hyaena hyaena; assembly: GCF_003009895.1. Taxonomy (NCBI): domain Eukaryota; kingdom Metazoa; phylum Chordata; class Mammalia; order Carnivora; family Hyaenidae; genus Hyaena; species Hyaena hyaena. The sequence continues at coordinate 339,540 of NW_024081722.1, read as the reverse complement.
TCATTGGCTCATGGTTGCATTTACTCAACCTCTGTTTCCATTGTCACATCATTTTTTCCTCATCTGCTATAGTCTCCCTCTACCTCACTCTTATAAGAATACACATGACTACATCATTAGGCCTGCTCAAGTAATTCAGGTAACCACCCATTTGAAAATCCTCAACTTAATATTATCTGCAGAATTTCTTTTTCCATATAAAGTAACATACTCCTAGGTTATTGGGATTAGACCATGGGCATTTAGGAGAAGTGGGCATTATTTTGCCTACCATACCTACTATTTTGAACCTTAAAAATAACTTGTGTTATGTTTTTGACCTTCTGGGCTCTTTACATGATAACAATAGCATGCCTATTATCACAAAAGCCACTCAACAATGGGCTGCAAATTAAGGATTTAATGGAACCAAAGCTTCCTACCAACCACTGTGATCTGGTATTGATGATCTTTGGAAGAGCCTCTTCAAACATCAACTCAAAATACTTCTGACCTTACTTCCCTCACCTCTTCCTGGACTACACACCTTAATAAAACAGGTTAGTCATTGAATATGTCTATATCCAGAAAAAAATCTTCTCTCCTCTCTTGTATTCTGAGTAGTCTGTATGAAAGCTGTGGAAGATTATTTGAAAATTCAGGACTCTTTCTGAGTATTCTTATGCATGATGCTTTTTTTTATTTCTTCCCCCTAATGGCAAACCAAGCTTTCCTGGATCATATAGCATGTAGTTTAAGGGATTTAAGCTTAATTTTGATTCAGCCACTTGTACTTTTGTTGGACTAACATAGATTTAGATCATGAAGATGATGAATATTTGACTAAGTACACTGCTCACTGAATTTCTCTAGAGTGGTCCATATGGGTCAAAGTGGGGAATATAAGTAATTAAGTCCTGTAAATTTTATTAAAATGTCCTTTGCTTCTTGCCCTGATCCTTCTGGAGAAAAGATGTAGGTGTGAGTAGAAGATGGTTAGAAATAGGGTGAAGTTATAGTTACTGGAATAGCACATATCAGTTTTGTGAGGAACAAAGTATCATAGCACCTGGAGAAAAACACCTTAGATTCAGTAAGATATAGGGGAAGGAGAAACATTAATATAATTTTCTTTTAAGAAAACCTCTGGATGCTTCCTCAGCAGGGAAGACACCATGGTTTGGCTCTCCCAAACTGTTGCAGATGCATGAAATTTAACTGACTGCAGACTTTGCCATTCTCCACCAGTTGCTTCTGACCATGATTTGATAGTCCACTTAATTTTGCTTAAAAATCTGTTGGAAAGAGCAAGACATAGTCCAGTTTCCTGCAACTCCCATGCAAAATATCTGCCAGGACCTCTGGATGTCAGCCTTACCCTGTTCCTGTAGCATCACTCATCTCTCATTCTGTAGCTGGACACATATGATCCAGTCAGTGAACAGAAAAAGACAGGCTGTATTGACTGCCTTTAGGCAATTCTTCCAGAAGCAAGCACTCAATGTAATTATTCTAACTGACTTGGGAACTCTAAGGCTTACTAGTCACCTAGAAGCCATGTTGGAGGTGCCATCAGCTTGCCCTCCCTGAGTGATGTAGGTCAGATCTGCAGATTACTGACAACTATCAATACTATCCCTTCAAAGGCATCACATATATCCCTAGAGCTATACTCCTTGAGAGAAATCAGAAATTAACTTGCCACAATCACAGAAATATAATGATTATACCTTAATGGTGATTAAGAGAAACCTTCATTTGTTTAAGGAAATACCACAGTAGATCATGTAGTGTTCAAATGTCTGTAGAGGTACCTCAAAGATGAAGCTACACTTGGTTATTTGTTGTAGGTAGCTAAGTGCTGGCTTCCAAATCCTAATCCTAAGGAACGATGAATATTATCTTATTCTGACAAAGGATCTTTGCAGGTGTAATTTAGTTCAGAATCTTGAGATGAGGAGAAGGTTATCTTGGATTATCCAAGTAAGCTCTAAATCCAATGATAAATGTTTCTGTAAGAGAAAAGCAGGAGTAGATGTGACAGACAGAGGAGGATAGGGTAATATGACCACAGAGACAGAAATTGGAGTGATTTGGCTCCAAGAGAGGGAAAGCCTGGAGCCAACAAACAAGAGCCAAAAAAGAGAGGCAAGAACAGATCCTTCCCTAGAGCCTGCAGAGGGAGTGCTACCCTGCTAATACTTTGATTTTGGAATCCAGAACTGTAAAATAATAAATTTCAGTTGTTTTAAGTGATCACATTTGTGGTAATTTGTTACAAGAGCCAGAGAAAACAAATACATTCAAGAAAGCTTCCCAGAGGGCTAAATGGCTCATTAATTTTGTGGGTTTTTTTACAGACTGTTATCTCAAAGAAGGGAGTTATTTAATTAGAAAAGATCATATAAAATTTGTACTTTAGTCAAGTGATCAGTGACACAACCTTGCCCTTGGAGATATTCAGGTCATCCTCAGCTCACTGGTCAGGGTTGTTATGAATGATAGATTTACTCTAACTTCCTCCCTAGGAACAAAAGCAGTGGCTGTGCTAATATATCTTGCTACACTTAGAGAAACACCATTTGCCAAGAGGAAAGTTCAATTCATAAACCTAAAGATAAACCACTTGGTTTTCTAAGGTAGACACTGATAATTTGGTTTATGGGTTTGTTTACCATATCAGATCCAGGACTCTACAGTATGTATTTAAGGTCAATATGGCAAGTTAGCCTCATCACGTTGCTTAGAATCTTGTTGATTACAGTCTTAATTAAATGCTGACTGGATAGATTGAACATTCTCTGTTGTTCAGATTCATCAGAATAGCCAACAAAGTGGCATAACCATGGGAAGATTCACCGGACTCCAAGACAATGTAGTGACAAAGAGTGGATATTGTAGAGAGACAGGTTCTCATGTCTCTAAACATCTTACAGGCAGAACTATTGGCTGTTTTTTTTTTTTTCTGACACTCTTTTTAAGAGTATATAGAACAAATAGTCTTAGAAGATAGAGATAGTATCTCCCTCCAGAATAGAGGGCAGGTTTATTTATAGTCCAGCATGATAAAGATAAAGTTACCCTCAGGGAAATGTTTACTGACATTATAAAATATTCAGGTTCTCTAAGCTGATTGCTTTCTTGTAATGCACCTCCTACATGTTCAGGTGTCCTCTGACCCTCCTTCCATTGTGCTGTAGGGATTGGAGCTCAAACAAAATTTGTGGAGCAAATATTACTGTTTTAACGAATAGCCCTTTATTTCTGATCCAGGAGTCTCCTGGACCAGCACCCATGAAGCTGACTGGCTACCTTGTCAGCTTGTAAGAAGGGTAAAATTTCAGACCTCAGATCCTTCACTGTTCTTGCTACCATTCAACAATGAAAAAGGATGAATTTCATTTTATACATATATCACTTCATTAAAAAATAATTAGTAGGACAGAGTGATTAAAACACAAGGGAACAGTCTTTTGTTTGTTTGGCTTGTTAAAAAATAAACATGGTTGTTTTTTGTTTTTTTTTTTATAAAATACAAGCCATTTCTGTTCCTATTAATCTTACTAAGTTTAGTCCTAAATTAAATACATAAAGCATCCTATCTTCAGTAAGCTTACTATATTGTACAGGATATTTGTTGAGTTCCATATAGGATGGTTAAGTGTTATGGCAGAAGTAGAGAATGGGGTGCTGGCTCTAGAATTACCTATAAGGGACACTAGCACTGAGCTGTGCTAATCAGTATACATTAGGGAAATTTTCTTGACTGTCATTACAATGATTGTTGAAATTGTGACATCAGAACCTCTAGAGATACATAGAATAAAATCAGCTGTCATTTTAAAATATATAAAAATTATGAGAAAAATATTAAAAGAAGTCATTATAAACTAGAATAATAAATACACTAGTTGAATCCAATCAAGAAGTATAGTTACAAGAGGCATGAACTTTAAGTAGGCTGCAACTTGAATTGTGTGGTGTTGACTACAAAACTACTCTTTTTGGACTCAAAATCTTCTATTTTGTTTTCATGGTAGATGAAGGCTCGGTATGGCAATATGGGTGTGGGAAAAGTGCACCAAGTAATTGTCTCTGTAGTTTTTGCAACTTGACTTAAATTTTTGAAAAATATGCAAGTATCCTGAGATGCCATGTTCTGAATCCACTTGAGATTTGCGTTAGCTTTGTATTGCTCTTGGAACATATTATCACAAACCTAACAGCTTAACCAGTATGAATTGAACTTCTTATTCTGTAGGTAAGAACTCGGGTCAGAACAGGTCTTGCCAGGCTCAAAGCAGAGTACTAACAGGGCTCTATTTCTTTCTGGAGACTTTCAAAAATTATCAGTTCTCTTGCTCATTGGGGTTGTTGGCAGAATGTTGTTTTTTGCAATTTTCAGACCAGTTGTCAGCTGAGGTACATTCCCAAATTCTAGAGGCCACCAACAGTGATGTGTTCATGTCTCCTTCTAAATCAGCAAGAGTGGACTGAGTGTTCTCATGGCACATCTCTCTGCCCTTCTTTCATTGGCATCTCTCCTTGACCACTCTAGGAAATTTCCTCCTTTTAAGGATTTATGTGATTGGACTAGGCTGTAGTGGAAAATCCGGGAGCTCTGTCTCCAAGTCCATATAATCAACATGGAAAATCTCTTTTGCACATAAGATAAATATTTAGAGTTTCCAGAGATTAGGATGTGAACATAAGCAAGAAGGGGGTGTTATTCAGCTTATCCCAGGACCACATAACTGTTCCTCAGTGGGTTAGTGTATTTTACCCATAGGAAGATTTAAAGTTTGATGTAGAAATAATGAAAGGAATTAAACACATTAAAAATTATTTTTATGTTAAGGAATATTCTGTATAATATCTCTTGGTATTATTATCATATATAATTCTTGAGAGAATATGGCTTAATTGAGTAACTGTTCTTCCCAAAATATTTTATGATAGTATAATAAGTATAATTATTATAATAAGTTGAAATTTTACTCGGGTTATAAACTTTACTGGAATACGTAAATAAACTTAATAGGAAAGGTGTTTATAAGCTTAATTCATCAGATTAACAAGTATTATTTAAGTACTTGAGAATATTTATTGGAGTACTTAATAAGAAAACCAAATGTATTAAATATGTAAATATAGCTTAAAATTTTAGCAAATTTATCTGCTTGTATATGAGAACAGATATTAATTAAAAAAACACTTAACATAATTGTTAAAATTTACTAGATTTAGAAATAGAAAAGTAATCCTTATAAGGAAGGTGCAAGTAAACATACCAAAAAACATAAAGTTTTGAGTTTAATAATTTGAATTAGTAAATTAAATTTACTTTTAAATTAAAAGAAATGCCTGAGTAGTATTTTCTGTGCAAAGGATACAAAAACGCATGCACACAGTGTTAACAACTTAATATATCATATGTCTTAGATGGGTACTAAACAATTAGCCAAGCATAGTATAGGAAAGGGGAAGAAGAAGAATAGGTAAGTAGTAAATTAAGTTTCAGGGAAAGAGAAAGATTGATTTATTGGTTGGTTATAACAGTAGCCTAACAAAACAGCTTGTGCAAAGATAATCGAGATAAGAGAACATGGAACATTCTATATCCTAAGCTATAGAGATTCCTTGTTTTTTACTTAAATCAAACAATCATCTATAATGAGAAATTATAAATGGACAGACATTAAATATTTCATTTTAACTTCAAACATTTGCAAGCATGTTTATTCTGATCTTTTTTACAGTATGGCAGCCACAAATTAGAGTTCCATGTCATTTATTTATCATAAGTCACGGCCAAAATTAATGATCTATGATCTCCAATTTTGTTTTTCTTTAGAATAAAGCTAGAAAGTAGAGACATTTGTAAAGCAACGTAATTTCAGCAATATAATTTCTCCCTGTATTTGATAGTTATCCATTTTGCTTCATTTATTAATCCAGCTTCATTATATCTTTCTAAAATATTTAATTTAGTTTTCATGTAAATCATCTTTTCCCATTCATGTTTCACTGGTACACTCAATAGTTAATCAAATTATAATAATAACATGCATAACTGCAAAAAAAAAGATTTAGAAATAAGTGTAACATAATTCTGGCAAGGATGAAACTTACTATATATTGTCAAAAATGCTGGTTTGTATGAGAAAAAATTCAGAAAATCATGGAGATCTATCAGTCTGATTTATGGCAGGAATGATGAAACTTAATTAATCTGGCAAAGAGGTAAAATGGGGGTTGGTTATTTAAAGTAATTTACCTCTACTTTGTTGTAAATGTAGAATCAGATAATTAACCATATTTGCCGTAGTATGTAGATTAGCCTGAAGGAAATTTCTCAACAGTATATGTTTTCTTATATTTTATCATCTTGAGTATCTAGCTTCATGCTTAGAGTATGTACATAATGAATAGTTGTATAATCAAATGAGATATGATCACAGAAAAAGAACTTAAACAGAGGACACCAGCCCCTAAAAGATTTTTATATTTTTTTATTTTTTTAAATGTCTTATTATTTCTGAGAAAGAGGCAGCATGAGCAGGGGAGGGTCAGAGAGAGAGGGAGACAAAGAATCCGAAGCAAGCTCCAGGCTCTGAGCTAGCCGTCAGCACAGAGCTCGATACAGAGCTTGAACCCACGAACCTGTGTGATCATGACCTGAGCCGAAGTCAGACACTTAACCAACTGAGCCACCAAGGCGCCCCAAAGAGATTTAAATTATTCTAAGGAAACTGAAAGCCTAGTAAAGTTAAAAACAGCATGTGCTATATGTTACAACTCACTAATTTGTGAAGTATTTTTATCTTCTCAGAATTGCAAAGTCATTAATATACTCTTTCTTCTAATGAAAGAAGAAATGGTGTGAAACCCACAAATTCCACAATTAATAATACAACTGAAAGACTGATCTTCTTTTAGAAGAGGATACTACAACCATTCAAATTATCCTCTCTCCTGTGGTCTAACCTGATTACAAATTCACAACCCTAAAAACTGTAGGCAGCCTTTGGCTTACCCTGGAAGATTATCAGATCCAGTTTTCATGAAGTGAGGAGCATGAAACCACATATTGTCTATTTTGGAGCCAATGAGGCTATAGGTAAATAATGGAAGATGTTCCCTAGAAGAATTGGCCCCTCAAGAAATAGCTTTCTAAGCAGCTGTCTGTTTTCAAAAGCTTTCTTTTATATTAAGACAAAACCAAATCTTTAGAGCTTAGTAATTCACAGGGCTTCGAATCACATACAGCTCATACAAGATCTCACCATTATACTAAAATAAAATAATCATCTCACTGGAGTATAAACATATGAAAAGTCAGTGAAGAATTAGAAAGTGAGGGAGGAGGGAACAAAGAGAAATGAACAAAGAATAAATCTAAATGACTGCAGGCTTGGTGAGGTTTTTTAATTTAGCCAGTGTGTTATCTCATTAGCAAGGTGTCTTTATGCCCTAGAGGTGTCTTCATTTTTTTTTCCTTTGGTTTTAGAAACAAATTACTCAACTGGTCCTCCTGTTATACAGCTCCATCACTGCAATACTACAATTCATAGGTGCCTCATGGTTTATAACGTGAGGACTGAAGGGCAGAAGGATTGCTCAAATTCACCATGGATAGTATTCCACACAAACTATGTGATTTTGTTTCTAGAAATGCCGACCTCCCAGTGTATGGTAGATTTTCTCTTTTCATTTTCATTATTTCATCAAAATAATTGAAAAGTATCAGCTGGAGAGTTCATTTCAAACATGACCTTGGAAATAAGCTACTGCTGATTATTTAACACCAAATTTATAGTCAGAAATATTCTCTCCCCCTGGGAATCACCAATTTAGAAAGTGAGTATAGTAATGGATAGAATATTTGTTTTAAGTGAATGAAATATTTGTTATATTAGTGCTCTACTAAGTAGTTGTGTTATTTTTAATTGCATTAAGGCTCCAGATACACATAAATAGCATCATGTTTTAAATTTTTTTATTATTCAAAATAGGCAGAGAACTTTACTTTCCCATAATCGCACAGATCCCTTTGTATACACTCCCACAGAATGTTGATTTCTAATTAAATGTCATACAAGCTCTTGGCTGGGAGTACTTCAGAGTGCCAGAATTTCCCCCCCTGAACTTGCAGCTGGTTGTGCCACAGGAAATCCAAACCATCCAGTTCCACAGAACTTTTAAAAATGGTTTTATATCAGAGATTGCCCTCCGTTTTCTTTCCAAATAATAGCATTTCTCAGACTTCACTCCTCTGTATATTCTAGGCATAATTTATATGCAAATAGCCTTCTTATTATAAACCTCGATCCTCCTCAGATGAAGCTTACAGAAGATTCTAAATGTACTTTTGGCTTGCTGACAACAAACATATTTAGGAAAGAAAGACTGCAACTTACAAAAGCTTCCTTTCAAAGGCTAGGCTGATTTCAAGGCCTCTGAACTAATCAGATAGAATTAGCAGGAAGGAATGGAAGATGCTGAGTGAAGAATGTGTGAAGTGTTAAGAATATCATCGTGCTTTGCTTCCTCTCATGGCCTGACAGCCTTGATCAGCTAATTAGGAAACCTTTACCCAAACTAGTGTTAATTTGTTATTTAACCCCCTATGGGAAATTTTCACAGCAAGAAGTCACTTGTGTTAGAATATGTACAGATATTTCGTTTGAAAATAAGAGAGCCTAAAGAGATATAAGATAAAGGGAGGACATTCCGAAAGAATCTTATTTTGTTATTTTATGCCATGGAAACAATGATCTTCAGAATGAGAAGAGACATTCACGTGCAGTGTGCCAGCTTCTGATCATTTGACATATAATGTGAATCATATGGCTGATTAAATCCATCTCCTATGCTAAGCATGAATCTTAATTATATCAGAAATCGCCAAAGCCCCACTGGCTGCTTGGGCCTGACTGACAGGAACAGTATTTACTGTCAGGTTGTATCTAAGCCTGGCTCCTTCATGTCTTAGAGCTTTCATTCATCACACACATGAATGTTAGGCCCCATCCCTTGGGATGAGATTTCTTGAATAATCATAGTAAAGCACCCTGTCGAATGATTTACTTAAAAATTTTAAAGCTAACTACAGTGGGAATCAGCACAGGAATAAAAGCAATAGCCTGCCTGGAAACCTGATCTTAGGTTAATTCATTGAGAACCATAGTTGTTAAGGTAGTGCTCTTTTTCTCTATTACACATTTTTCTTTATTTCTGGGAAAAAATAGTCTTTCACAGAATCTAAATATTTAGAGAATTCCGGTGTATTAAATTCCAGAAATAAAATGATAATTTAATACATTTGAACCTTGAAAATTGTATTTCCCTTTAATTTAAAAAGAAGTCTTTAGACCAAACATCTAAAAAATTACTTTTACTCTTTCAAAATATTAAAAACAAATTTAAGATAACTTAAAGATTTCCAGGTTAGGATAATGAAGAGGGAAAAAATAAAAAGCTAATACACTGTTCATTTATTATATACTCGATAAAGGAGATCAGAATATATCACCCTCAAAATACGCTTCTTTGAGGTAAAAATTATTTGGAGCAGAAGGGAACTAAGAAGCAATACATGCAGAAAAAACTCCATCTTTGCTGCCAACTAAATGTTCCTTTTACTGGAGAGAGACTATAACCAGTCCAGAGATACCTGCAAACAAACTGTTGAACTAACCCTTATCTTTCTAGTTAAAGAAGATACTGATTACCTAGCACTAATAGGACTAACCCCTAGCTCAATCCCCTTGTCTTGTCAATTCTTCACAAATGTATTGTTTCTTTGTCTCAAAGGTATAAAAAGTCTGCTCTGGTCACTTCTTTAGGTCTTCACTCTCTTGGGAAGGCTCCCATATACATGTAGAAATTCAATAACATTTGTATACCTTTCGCCTGTTAATCTGTGTGTCAGTTTAATGTTCAAACCTTGTCAGGGATCCTAAGAGAGTCAGAAAAATGTTTTCTTCTTCCACATAGGTGTTGTTTTAAGTACTTTCTATGTATTAAATCAGTTAATCCTCACAATAACCATGTGAAGTAGGTTTGTTAGTATCTCCATTATGCAAACTAGGAAATAAAGACTCGGGAATTTTAAGCAACTTGTCCAAAGTCATTCATAAGTAGGTGATCAAAATCCATTCCAAGTTATCAGGCTTTAAAATGCTTCCAAGATAGTATAAGAGACATTGCATATGATTATCATGATCATTCTTCCACGTGTTCATTGTATGTCCCAAACTCCTTGAATCATTTATTAGCAGTTTATATAGTTCTTTCAGTTACTGCCTAAGCATGGAATGAACATGCCAGAAAATAATCACTTTAGCAGACACACCGCTACTGAACACCACACTCTTTCTCTACAGCAGGAAGCCATCTGTGGCTAAATCTGTTCTATTAGCCCTTGATATTTCCCTCATTCTCTCATTGTTTGGCATGAACTTTAGAATTTAGGTGAGTACTCATTTCCTGTGTCGGCAAGCCTATTATAATATATATATACATACACATACATATATAGCAAGTCACATATATATACACATATATTGCAAGACATACATATATTTTACATATATATACATATATATATGTTTTATACACACACACACACATACACATAAAAAGAAAGCCTGAGAAAATCTTTAAGAAATACTTACTAAAATGTTTTTAATTCAAACATTTATCTCACAGGTCTTTTTTAAATCCATTGGTTGCCAGTGTAAGAATTAGAAAGCAACAAAAAGATGTGCTGGCTACTTAACAATTTAAAATTAATAAAGTTAATGGGATACCTGGGTGGTTCAGTTGGTTAAGCATCTACACTTTATGTAGGTTCTTGTAACAACGTTGAAATTTCCTCTTAATGAGGTTTAAAGAATAGGGAGTGACATGATCTGAGCTACATTTCCAAAAGATCAGTCAGAATGCTGGTTGAAAAATAGACAAAAGGAGGACAAGATTGCAAAATGAAAGACTAATTAGAAGTCTTTTAATTACATGAGGCTTGCTCAAAGGAAGAATGGCATAGATAATAAAAAGTGGTTGGATTCCAGGGCAACTGGGTGACTCAGTTAGTTAAGTGTTCGACTTCAGCTCAAGTCCTGATCTCGTGGTTCATGGGTTCAAGCCCCGTGTCAGGCTCTGTGCTGATGGCTTCAAGCCTGGAACCTATTCTCTCTCTCTCTCTCTCAAAAATAAATAAACAACAAAAAAAGTGGTTGGATTTTGGGTACATTTTGAACACAGGTTTCAAGGATTACTATTAATTCTACCAATAGAAAATACCAGTGAAGCGGGTATGGAGAGTGAGAAAAAGAAAGGGATCAAGAATGACTCTAGGTTCTTGGCTTGAAGAATGGGAAGAGTGACTTGCAATTAATTGAAATGAGGAAGAGTGGATTGAGAAGAAGAGTGGATTTTGAGGATGAATTAAAAGTTTGTATTGGACATATTCACATTTGAGGCACCTATTAGACTTCAAGTGCAGATTTCTAATAACAAGTTGGAGAGTAAGTCTTCAGTTAAGGGTAAAGTTCCAGGCTAAAGGAGTAAATTCATAATCTTGTTCATGTTGATGATAATTAAGATCATTGATCGGATGAAATTACTAGGGAAGGACAAGAAGTGTAAGGAATGATTCCCTAGGGCACTGCAACATGTAGAGCTTTAGGAAGAAAGAAAGAAAGAAAGAAAGAAAGAAAGAAAGAAAGAAAGAAAGAAAGAAAGAAAGAAAGAAAGAAAGAAAGAAAGAGAAAGAAAGAAAGAAAGAGGAAAGAAAGAGAGAAAGAAACACAGAAACAGAGAAAGAAACAAAGAAAAGAGAAGAAATGAAAAATAATTAAGTTAAATTTGCGATGGGTCACTAAAAAAAGGAAATTATGAAACAGAACCCTACCCTGGGTTTAACAGTGAGAAGGTGCTGTGGTTCTTAACAAGAGATATTTTTGCATAGTAGTGGGAGAAATGTCCAAAGAAACTGGGTTCAAGTTGAAAAAGGATTAGAGCATTAAAAAAGCAGTGAATAATGTAAAACTATCTTGCGTAGAATAAAAGTAACAACCACACGGGTTCAAGGAAAACATTTTCTTTTTTTGAAAGCTAATATAGCATGTTATGCTTTGGAGAGTGGTTCAGCCAATTTTGGAATAAATGAATGGTTCAAGAGAGAGCTGAGGCCAATTGTTATTTAAAGAATTGTCTTTGAGAAGCAAGGGATCATTAAATTCAGTTTGCAAGTTTGGGCTTTGAAAGGAGCATGACCTATTCAACTACGTGATGGTTCCCAATGCCATGAGGATCACCACCTCTGTTTATAGCAAAAATAAATGGTAACTTGCCCTTTGCTAAATATAACATCTTCAGCATTAATTTTAAAACTATGCACATTATGTCATAACTGAAATAAAAATGAGAAATAAAATAATTTAAAACAAAACAATAATTATTTTGTTTAATTTCTACAAAATAATTGCACTGGAAAATCTAATGAAGCAAGTGACCACATGGATAGGAGAATCTGTTTCTATAACAAGCACAAGGACTGACTGGCAGATGTGTATTGTATCTAGACCCAAATACCTCAACTATACTGAGCTATGTTGTTGGGTATGACTTTTTTTTCAAAAATTTTTTCAAAATGTAAAATTTTCTTCACCTTTACTTCTGAAGTAGAATTATATTCTACTTACATGTATACGGATGCATGGCAACACATTCAAAAGTTGCAAGGCATATAGGAAAAACACTTTTTTGAGGGAATTACTATCCCACTTGTTGCTAGTTTTTTTTTTTAATTTTTATGTTTTATCTATTTTTGAGAGAGAGAGAGACAGCATGAGTAGGAGAGGGACAGAAAGAGAAGGAGACTCCGAATCCAAAGACAGACTCCAAGCTCTGAACTAGCTGTGAGCACAGAGCCTGATGCAGGAATCAAACCCACAAACTGCGAGATCATGATCTGAGCTGAAGCCAAATGCTTAACCTACTGAGCCACCCAGGCACCCTTTGTTGCTGTTTTTATATGAGTCCTAATTGCTGCCATCTAAAAGCTAATGTCACCATGCTTACCAATTATTTCATTAAAAAAATAAACCCAGAAATCTCTCAAAGTTAGTGTGATTGATGTTAAGAATCACTGATCTATAATAATAGGAATAAAGGCAGTGGAAATAATGAGTCAAGTGCAGGTTGACTGGCTAAAATGGAGGTGGGAACAGAGTTAATTCTGTATCCCAAGTGTGAGAATATGGGAGGATGTTTTGGGGATTGAGAAGGAGAGAAAATCTATGAGTAAGAGAAAGAGTGAATTAAGGAAATACAGTAGATTGCAGGAAAGATTTCTGGGTACAGATAATGCTGATGATCCAAAAATGGAGGTCAAGCATCATGCCTCTGTAACATTTTCCTTGTAGCTGGTGCCACGACTTGGATTTAATCAGGCTTGGGGCTTTTTCCCCAGGTGAGAACAGGAAGGGGGCGTTATAGTTAATACAGCAACAAAGGTGGAGTATAAAGTGGTTTTGTTCTGGCATAACCTTAAAGATGGAATATTTAGTATGGAAAAGGTGACAACCCTAAAACGTCAATAAATATCTAGCTGACAGTATAAAAGTCTGATAAGTTGCCACTGTGTATGAGACACAGAGGAAGCAGCATCCTCAAAAAAGAACTTGCTTTTTTTAGTTGACTCAAGAAGGTCAGGAACATAGGGATTTTTCTGTGACAAGACTGTACGTTCTAGAACGAATGATGAAAGAATTTGGGGACTTGCGGTATGTTCAGTCATGGCATCAATAAGAAACAGGTGGCATGTTTGGATGGAGCCATCTGAGTTTGAGAAGAGATGAGTTAAACAAAGGAACTCTTTATAAAAGTCTGGGGAAGTTAGGAAAGTGGGACAAGACTGCTCTCTCTTCTAACCCTGACAAGAGGAAGGACTCAGTGAATGAGAAGAATTGCATGAAGAGACCACCTGACGGAAGTTAGGAACTTTAGTCTAGAAAATGCTAACACATAGAAACCTCACAGGGTGGGAGCTTGAGGAATAAATATACCAACCTCATTCTTCCCCCACCCCATCCCCAGACCTACTGCAGGTGATTTCCATTGGATGAATTCAATTAGAAGCCAAAGTACAAGGAAACTGTTGATGTAGCACATGTTGGTCAGCCGTCTGTTGCACAAAACTAGGGGAAGAAATCTAGGGAGTGAATCTGAAGGGGTGGGAGAAGTAGTGAGATTATGGGAAGCACAGACCTCTAAAGACTCAAAAGTCCTAGTTATGAAGGATGACCCAGGAATCCTGACATTTTGTGTGGCTTAAGTGAACAGGAAAAAAAACGGGAATGATAAAACCAGTCCTAATGCTCTCATGGGTAAGTTGTGATGAGTTGGCTGTGAATGTTTGAGTTAGTGGGAGAATAGAGAGATAAGAAGATCATTAGGAGCATATAAAGTTCTCTGGCCCTGTTTTCAATTTGTTATGTTTTGCATAATATTTTACTTATATTAAGTTCCATAAAATTGTTTGATCAATTACAAATGAAAAATTGCTTTTAATACTTAATAAATAACATCTTAAGAATAAAAAGATCTATATTTAGCATTTTTATGACCTGGGCTGTTTCATGTATATGATATGAATTAATTTTTTGATTTCTCACACAAAATTCCATGACGTATGCAATGCTATCATTCTCATTTTCTACCTAAAGGAATTTAAGTAACCTGCTATGTTTACACAGGCAGTTAGATACAGCCAGAATACAAACCAGCCTAGTATCTACTATAACAAATCTAACAAACATGCAAGAAATATAATCATATTCATGCTCAAACATGAATATTAGTAGAGAAAAAGCCTGAATTAAAATATATCTTAAGAACAAATTTTCAAAATTTACATTTTAAAATTCAAACAAGTAATCTGAAACATTAACAGCTTTATTTAATTTAATGAGTAAATTCATCACAAATTTTTACTCTAAATATAAAAGTAATAGAGTAAGGCGATGATGTGTGCAAAATACAGAACTGGACTCTTCATTGAAGTCCCAACTCTTCCACTAATGCCTTAGATAGCTCTCTAAGTTTCTAACATCTCATCTGTGAAACGGAAATGCTATTAGTATTGAACATGCAGTATTGCTATGAGGCATAAATGAGAAATGCATTCCCCTTAGAGACTGTCTGGCCCATGGTCAATGCTCAATATGTGCTGAGAAAATGATGAGTCAGAAGTTTATAGTCTCAGGGACTGAGGGGAGGTTCTAATAATAATAACAACAACAACAACAACAATAACAATAATAATAATATCATCACAAGTATATGCTCACCTTAATAATTATTTGCTAAACATACCAATTTGAACATAAAACTGCTGTTCGAGCAAAACAAAATTTTAATGAATATCAAGCATATCGTTATCTGAATTAGTTCTATATTAATGAGACTTGTGTGATCAGTTTAAGTTATCAAATGATCTTTTTTAGTGGAGTTGGAGTTGCAAAACAATTGTCAGAAAAGATCATTGTGATGACTAGAAGTAGAGAATTAGAAGATATAAACAGTTTGTTTGAAAAGTGGCTTAGAGTTACTTACTAAAATTATACATACATATAATTATATACATATTATGTATTACATACATAGTATATATATATATATATTTTTCCAAAGCTAGAGACTTAGCCAGAAAAAAATAAAAGTCTTCTGTAACAGTAAAATTACCAGGAAGCTGTTAAAACTAAAGTTCTAAGAAAATGTTAATTTTATTAAAACTATGACTTAATAAGAAACCATGTGTGGAAATTTCAGTTTATATATATATTAAACTCTTTATTATATGTTTCCAATTTATTCCTGATATATGAAGACTCTTTAACTCTATGCTACTTGGCATTACATATCTATCACCTGTCCGTTCTCAGTGACTTCCAGATCACAGGCTTCATGCTCAGAAAGTCCTTGCTCTGTATCTTCATTTCTCTAGTGTAGAGACTGTCAAAGCTTGAGTATTTTTGCTCCCTGGTGTTTTAAAGCCCCTGATTGCTTTTAATTTTAATTGTGATTTGAATCTACTTACAAGTGTACAGAATGAATAATCAAAAGAATTCAATGGACTAGGATAATGTCTTTTGTTCTAGGAGCTTCTCTTATTAACATTTTGCCTTTTGTATTAACATCTGATTTTGCATTGCCATCTCAGTTCCCATTTTTATGTAAATAATGGCTGACCTCTGGCACTGGATGTGCTATTAAAAATGCACACTTGGAAGCACATGTATTTACTAATTAGAACGACTCAGAGGCTTTGTGGGAACAGTAAAGGACAGCATCCATGAGAGTTAAATTTTCCCACTTTTTACTGGTGTTTAAATTTTAAAATGTTATTTTTTGTTCACCTGAACTTTATGCATTTAAAAGAATATTATTTTTTAAAAAAACAGCACCAATGATGGCTGGCAAATAATGTAAGGAAATGTTTCAGAGGAACTAAGATTCTGAGAGTTGGGTAACTCTAATACAAATTGGAAATCTGACATTGTGCTACCATGTTTATATGTAAGAGAACTTAGACACTTTTTGTTATTGTGTGGAAGGCTTAAATTTCATAGTTTAAATTACATTAGTAGAAATTAACTTACAAAATAAATCTCATAAAGCCATTCTTTAGATTTTCCAAGTACAATTGATTTTAAATTGATTTCTGCTTGAAAACCATTAAAAGCCTCATTTATATTAATTTTGAGACCCTTGCACACACAAAAATATATTGTTAGTCTATTTACTTTTGTATTTGAATAGGTTAAATATTAACACATTGGAATTTTTTTTTTTTTTCTAGGGGAGAGAGAGAGAGAGAGAGACGGCGTGAGCAGGGGAGGGTCAGAGAGAGAGGGAGTCACAGACTGAAACAGGCTCCAGGCTCTGAGCTGGCAGTCAGCACAGAGCCCGACGCGGGGCTCGAATCCACGAACCGCGAGATCATGACCTAAGCGAAAGTCGGACGCTTAACCGACTAAGCCACCCAGGCGCCCCTAACACATTGGAATTTGATTAGCATTTATAGACCAGGCCTTGTATTATTGAGAAAAAAAATATCATAGGACATCTTATTAATGATTTGTTACAATGAACTATATTTAAAATTAGTAATGTAATATAAATAATCATTGTATGAAGTTTTTTTTTAATAGGATGCTTTAATCATTCAGGATTTTTCTCTCTCATATGATCAAATAAACAGTAATATAAACAGATAATTCACTTCATTAAATCACTCCATAGTTGGACATTTGTGTGTGTGTGTGTGTGTTTGTATGTGTGTCTAATATTTTTAAAAATAAATTAATTTTTTTTCAGATACAAATGTAATATATTCTTGGGTTAAAAGAACAGAAACACAGAAATATGAATTTTTAAGAAAAAGTTGCCCATAAACTGATCATTCAAAGATAATTAATCACTTTTGATATTTTGTTGCATAAACTTTCAGACTTGCTTCCATATGTGGGTATGAGTGTGGGATACTCTCTCCCTGCCCCCCAAAATGTGATCAAGCTTTTATAATATTTTATAATAATTTTGTTGTTTTAAATTAATATTATATGGTAAATATTTCGTGGGTTAAAAAAGAATTGCTATTACCTTTATAACACATACATCACTTTATATTATGTTGAGGTATTGTCATTTAGTTAATGAAACTCTTCCCAATTGACATTTTAGTTGTTGCTATCTTGATACCATAAATAATACTGTGAAAAATATTTTTGTACATCTTTGCACTTTTCCAATTATTTTTCTTTGCATAAATCACTAGGGGTGTAATTGGTAGGTCAAACTGCATGCACATTTTTAATTTTTATGCATATTGACTTCCAGAAAGGTCGAACAAATTTCCACACTGGTCAGTAGGATGTGATAGTGATTATTTCCACATACCCTCTCCAATTAAAGTGGGTTAAAGTGCCAATCAGGAGAAATGATATCTCATTATTTAACTTGCCCTTTTTTTAATCACTGATGATTGTGAGCATCTTTACATGAATGCATAGTGTACTTTTATAAGACTTGAAAGAATACTTACCTGCCATGTATATGGCAAAGATTTCCTAGTTATGTTCTTTTCAATAGTTTTATAGTGACAGGTATTATGATTGAGTGGAGAAGTTTTACATTTTTATGAAAGATATACTAATTAAATTGATTAATTTTAAGTATAAATGAATGTGTTGGCAATTACTTCCATGGAGTGAATATATTTTCTTTTATTTACTACTCTAGCTCAAAATTTAGTTCAAAATTCAAGAGGTCTTTCATCTGAAAACAATGTAGCTTTGTATTTTTAGATACTTCTTTAAAACCAAGGAGAATATGCTATCTGTAATGCAATTTGCAGTAAAAATTACATACTTGAATATCTCCATCTTTTGCTCCTCAGAGCAGAATACGTCTTTTACCACTCTAATTGTACGTTTTCTCTTCTTCCCATTGCCAAAATTGTTATATTTGTACCAACTGAGCATAGGTAGCTCCAACTACGTATTTTCCTAGATATATTTTGTATTTGCTGTGACAGAATATTTTCTTGAGAAATATTGTACTAGTATTTACTAAGAAGTTATAAAGCTTTTGTTTCTAAAAATATTTTATGATATTCTGGTAGATTTTTTTCCTTAATTAAAAATAATTAAAGCAACCCTAATATTATTGTATTTACACTCATGCTCTTAATGATATAAACTAAAAATGGTTAAAGCATTTACTTTTATATGAGAGAAGTATTCAAATGCTGTGGCCTAAGGATAAGAGATATGTTTGTAATAAACATTATTTTAAGTGTATTTGTAAATTTTTTTGAAATAAATAATTCTTACTAAATGTAAAATTTAAAAAGAAACTGTGTTGAGAAACAGAGATTTTCCCAGGAAGAGAAATTATTGATTTTATATGTGTGATGAAGTAAAACTAGATCAAGGAAGAAAGTGTGAAATGAGAAAATTATATAGTTCTGACCAATTACACTCATGTCATTTAATTGAAATCTCATAATTCTTATATTTCTGATTTCTTCATTGTACAAATCAGAAAACTCAGACTCTTGATTGAATCAGGAATAATAAAGGCATATGCATATGGAACATCTATCATGTTTGAGCATAGGATAAAAAACATTTTAAGATATCTAAAACTCAAAACAAATATCTCACATGCATCCTTTCTTTAAAAATGTGTGGCAAAGGTGCTTCTAGAAAAAAAAGAATAAATCAATTAAAACAAAAATATGAAGAATCAAAGAGGATGACCCAACCAGAGAAGTTCTAAGATAATGGAAGTAAAACAAGTCCAGAAAGAAGCCAGATCAATGGAGCAGGAAGAAGAGGGATTACAAGGTGAAAAAATGAAAATTGATAGATTAGCTCAAAGAGTTTACCATTTGAAAAACACTACCTATTTGAGGGGACATGTAGTAAAATGTAATGGCAAGTATACAGACAATAGAACATCCGAAAAAAATAAAACCATTAACTTCTAGATAAACACAAATGTATAAGGAAGGAAGTATAATTATACATGGTATACCATGTAGCTCTTCCGTAAACTTTTTTTTTTTTTTGCAGATAATAATAAGAAAAATTCTAGTCGCTAGTTTAAATTAAATGACAACATAATTTCACTGGAGGGTGAGAAAAGGAGAAAGTCAGGGTGTGAGAATGGGCTATAAGAGACATATCTTAACCCATCATCACTGCTAAATAGGAGAGTCTACAACTGGCAAGACAAAAATAGTGGTAGACCATAATTTTTAGAAATATAAGCTAACTAACAAAACAAACATCTGGAAAGATTGAAGAGTTGCCTATGAGAAGCAGAAGGTACAGAGGAATGGGTTAGAGAATGATTCACTCTTTTTTTTTTTTTTTAAATTTATTTCTAGGAGAGAGAGACAGACAGACAGACACACAGCGTGAGCAGGAGAGGGTCAGAGAGAGAGGGAGTCACAGACTGAAACAGGCTCCAGGCTCTGAGCTGGCAGTCAGCACAGAGCCCGACTCGGGGCTCGAACCCACGAACGCGAGATCATGACCCAAGCGAAAGTCGGACGCTTAACCGACTAAGCCACCCAGGCGCCCCAGAGAATGATTCACTCTTATGGAGCTTTCTGTAATATCTGAGTTTTAAATTTTTTCATACATACATTACCTTGACAAAAATTAATTAATTCAAACTAATTTTTCAAAAGAAAAGATTTCAAACATTCCATCGATACCAAAAATATCACAAATATGCTGCTGCTCAAAACTCGAAGTCTATCCCTGTCATTAAGTCGAAGTACTTCTATTCAATAAAGGATTAGTCTAGAACTATTTTAATGCTAAATGCATGGACTTGTAAAACAATGTTCCACTGACATAAAAAATTGGATAACACAAGTAGTATTTTAATGTAGAAAATTAATATTTTCTAACCGTCTCTTTTTTTTGTCAGTCTTTAAACCCCAATTCCCATAACTGACAGTTTATTAATTCACTTTTTCCCCACCATTTTAATCTTAAAGCATTTTTGAAGGTAATATAATATTAAGCCCCTACAAATACTAATTATAGAAAAGATGACATGGCTTCAAAAAGATGTTGCACAGCACCCACTTAACCAAACCTGCTCTGTTTTCTTTGGCACCAATAGCTATTATTATAACCTTTCCTCCCCTATTTTGACTGTCTTTTTCTTTCTTTTTAAACTGCATTAATCAAAGTCAAGTTACTCTCACTTGCTCTATTAAGTCCTATGATAAGACATTTAAGAACAGCAATTCTTTACAATCCTGAGAAGCACATCAATCAAGGAGTTGTATTCAGAAAGAGAAAACAATGCAACTGGATGTTAGATCCATTACTTCTATTGTTAAAAATGAAAGTAAGTCATTTTGTTTTCTTTTTATTTGTACTTTGTTTGAACATGTTAATATAAAAAGAAGAAGTATTGTCTTATAAGGTTACATTAAATTACATTTTGTGAAAATTAACAGAATAGAATAATTTGATGGCATTCTCTACAAAAAGTGCTTTGGTGTGTGAAATATAATAAAGCTTTGTTGATGGCAGTAGGAAATCAAGACATTAAAACTTAGATTAATAAAAAACTGTAATTTTGAACATTTTAACTTTTTTTAAATGTTTATTTATTTATTTTGAGAGAGAGAGAAAGGGGAGAGCAGAAGGAGAGGGAGAGAGAGAATATCCGAAACAGTCTCTACACTCAGCGTGTAGCCTTATGTGGAGCTCATTCGCACCAACCATGAGATCATGTCCTGAGCCAAAATCAAGAGTGATATGCTTAAATAACTGAGCCATCCAGGCACCCCTTTAATTTTTTAAAAAATCATTAAAAATAGGGGCATCGGGATGGCTCAGTCGGTTAAGCGTCCGACTTCGGTTCAGGTCATGATCTCAGGGTTTGTGGGTTCGAGCCAAACATTGGGCTGTGGGCTGACAGCTCAGAGTCTGGAGCCTGCTTTGGATTCTGTGTCTCCTTCTCTCTCTGTCCCTCCCTTGCTCACACTCTGTCTCTTTCTGTCTCTCAAAAATAAATAAAAACATTTTAAAAAAAGATAAAAATGAAATCTAGTGAATATAATACAAATTAAAAATCAACTGTGAATAGAAGTCAGTACATTAAAAAAAATGTTATGCAGTTGGTCAGGTGTGACCATCTTCAATTTCTAACACTGTTACAATATATAGCACACCTGGGGTAGGGTAATATTATGATTTCTTAAAGCCCTTTTCAGTCTTCTGATTTTAAAGCAGTTGAACAAAGACAGATGAGCTAATGTAGCATCTGCATAAAATGAACCACTGGCTTGTATAATTATTGAAGTTAATATTTTTCTTATATAAATAGGATTTATTGATTGATTCATCAAAGCACTGTGGTACAACTCCTTTAGACATAACTAAATTATGTGACATTCACTGTAGAAAATGAAGCACTCTAAATCAACTTATAAGTCAGCAATATTAACCTAAATCTCATTATTAACCACACTCAATACCAACTTTCTGATTGTCTCTAGGAATATTTAATATTACATTTTTTACAAAAGCCAAAGTACAAAATTTCTCTCAATGAGTCTTAATTTTAAAAAGTTTTAAATAATCATGACTTCAGGGGCACCTGGGTAGATCAATCGGTTTGAATGTCCAACTCAGGTCGTGATCTCACAGTTGTGGGACCAAGCCCTGCATTGGGCTTTATACTGAATGTGAGCCTGCTTCGGATTCTCTCTCTCCCTCATTCTCTGCCTCTCACCCTCTTAAAGTAAATGAATAGACTTTAAGAAAATAATTGTTACTTCAACCATCACATTATTATTTTAAGTTAATAAGAATTACATATTTCATTGAAAGGACATGTGTTCTAGTCAAGACTATTACAAAAAGGCGTAGATTCAATTCTGACTTCTATGGGAATAATCTATAAATTGGCATTTTCATTCGTGGTCTACCTCTTTGTTTGAGTCTCTTAATTCTAAATGCTTACTGAGTATTTTGATACATATTTATCTTATCAAATTTATTATAATTAAGTTTGGATATAATCTTTCTATTGAATATCTTGATTTCTCACACCACCACAGATTCTATTAACTTGTTTCTTTTAAGTATTTCAAGAATTCTCATGCCTTCAAAATCTTCATGTTTCTATATATTCTGCTGATCACCATTTTAATTACCTTATATAAAAACAATTCTGATTATGTCACCTATGACAGTAATTCTATGAATCTACGTGCTGGGCCATGGTGCCCAGGTGATATTTGGTCATGCATTATTTTGGATGTTTCTGTGAAAGTGTTCTTTTTGGATTATATTAATATTTAAGTCACTGGGCTTTGAGTGAAGCAGATTATCCTCCATAATTACATCATCTGATTAAGTGAGGTTCTTAATAAAGCAAAGACAAACCTGTCCTGAGCTAGAAAGTATTATTACCTGCAGACTGTCTTTGGACTTGAACTGCATCTTCTTCCTGAGTGTCTAGGCTGCTGTGCAACTTGTACTGCCACTTGGGCCATATGATGCAACAGATTTAATGGTCCTTGACATATCAGTGGCAGGTAGGGGTGCTGTTCAGAGCTCCACAGATTTGGGAACAAAGCTCTGCCAATCTCAACAGATAATTACTGTCCTTTTGAGAAGTAGCTTTTGTCCTCAATCAGACCTTGGTAGAGACTAAATATTTAACCATGGGCCACCAAGTTACCATGTGATCTGAGCTGCCAATCATGAACTGGGCATTATCTAACACACCAAACTCTAAAGTTGAGTGTGTACAGCAGTACTCCATCATCAAATAGAAGTGGTATGTATGATATCTGCCCTGATTAGGCCCTACATGCATAGATAAGATATGTGAAGACATGGCCAACGCCTATGGTTTCCACTCTTCTACTACCTTCTCTCTCCCAGCTCATATCATGGCCTCTGGGGGAGTTTCCATAATCAGTTGATAGAGCAAAAGACAACTCAGGCCAGATTTACAGATGATTTTTTCAGATATGTAGGCATCACCTGAAAGTAGACAGCTGCAGCACCACAGCTCCTTCCTAGGACCAAGTACAAATAAACAAAGTTGTCAAAGAGTGGATTTGTTATGGTCAATTTTATGTGTGAACTTGGTTGGGTGATGGTGCCTATATATCTCTGGTCAAACATGATTCTCGATGTTTCTATAAAGGTGTTTTTTTTTATTTTTAATGTTTTATTTATTTCTGAGAGAGAGAGAGAGAGAGACCGTGTGAGCAGAGGAAGGTCTGAGAGAGAGGGAGACACAGAATCCAAAGCAGACTCCAGGTTCTGAGCTGCCAGCACAGAGCCCGACACGGGGCTTGAACCCATGAACCATGAGATCATGACCTGAGCTGAAGTCAGACGATTAACCGATTGAGCCACCCAGGTGCCCCTCAAGGTGTTTTTTAAAATAAGATTAATATGTAAATCATTGGGGTGCCTGGGTGGCTCAGCTGGTTAAGCAGCAGACTTTGGCTCAGGTCAGGATCTCTCGGCTTGTGTGTTCCAGCCCTGCTTCAGGCTCTGTGCTGGGAGTACAGAGCCTGGAGCCTGCTTCAGATTGTGTGTCTCCCTCTCTCTGTCTCTGTCCTGCCCCTGCTTGAGCTCTGTCTCTTTCTCACAAAAATAAATAAACTTAAAAAAATAATTTAAAAAAATCATTGAAAATACACACACACACACACACACACACACACACACACACTACCATCATTCTCTTAGTATATTCTGTGTTTCTAATTCTCATGCATTGCTAAAGGAACCTTTTGACTGTAATTTGTCCCTCCCCACTCCATCCAAACCTACAATATCCAAATTTATTTTTCAAGGCCAAACTAAAATGCTATGTACATCCGGTTCTAAGATAGAGTCAGACTAAAAAACTGTGTGCTTGAAACTGTACTTCTAGTTTAAAGATGAAGCACTGAGCACTCCCAAGGAAACCCAGAGAAAATATGGAAGAGGCTTACAAATATATAAGTGAATTCAGATTGAATCCAGAATAAAAGAAAAAACTATCTGTGAACCAAAATCAGGTCTAGAGAAAGAAGCAAACAAATAATTGTAATGCTTGCTACCCTTGAAAACCTCAGCTACTACTCCCAACTATTCCAAACTAGATGCTTTGCTATGATGCTACAGTCCAGGAACCAAAGAAATCAAGCCTGGCTGCATTGCAAACACAGTTTAAGTACAAGATAGAATCACTGTGATACAGAACATGACCCACAACTTGGAAAAGACAGACACCAGAAAACAAACACATAGAGAAAATTATAACTGAAGGAAAGACATAATAGAGAAATCAGATAATAGCTTCAAAATAAAAATGTGTGAAAGTCTGAGAGATAATGAAGGCAATTGCATATATGGGGACAGGAGAGGGAGAGGACAAGAAGGGACCACAAAAAATATGTATATTATTATATTAGACTTTGGAAAGGAAAAATACTTCTAATGGAGAATATGGAAGACATAAAACAAATAAGGCAGTTGGAAAGATTATCTGAAGAATTATTGTATTTAAGAAAAAAGTCATCATAATCAAAATATCCCACTTAAAAGAATTAAGAGATATGGAAAAGATATTGAATTAGTTCTGGAATTCATTTAATATAAAATTTAGTAGGAAGAAATAGAAGTAATGGAGAAAAACATTGTTTGATAAAATATCAGCTGTTACTTTCTCAGAACCAAAGAAGGACTATAATCCTCAGATTCACTATTTAGAACCATTCTTAACCATTCTTATCTATGGAGGTAGATATGTGAGACCCTATCAGGCATCATTCCTTTAGTTGGGGAAGTGTACATGTGAAAGGCAGACATACATGGAATACTAATTCCAAAAATTGTCATCACCATCAACATCCTTTTCAAGGCTCAGATCTCACTGTTTTTGTATGTAAAATCTATATGCTAGATCCAAGTCACTTTTCTTTGCTCATCTCATTACTGTCCTCATACTAACAAATTCATTTTTCATGGAGTCCTCAACAACTGCTTGTAAGTAATCAATAAATAATGAATGTGTGAATAAATATCAAAGAGTAAATATAATCCTTGGTGAGCTTGATAAAGGAAACAGAAGTTATTTTAGAGACAAAATTAATATGTGGGCTAAAGAGAAGTCTTAACTAAGGATTTCAAGAATTAACAGAAGGGTGCCTTGGTAGTTCATTCGGTAAAGCCCCAACTCTTGATTTTGGCTCAGGTCATGATGTCATAGTTCATGGGATCAAGCCCCGAGTCAGGGTCGGCACTGACAGTGCAGGGCTTGCTTGGGATTCTCTCTCTCTCTCTGTTCCCTCACACTTGCACTCATGGTCTCTCCCCTCCCCAAGGTAAATAAATAAACATTTAAAAAAACAAGAAATGGCAGAAAAGACAATGGCTCATCTCATATTCTAAATTATGCATAAAAGTTTAGATTGCACTGGTAACGATGTATATAAATATAACCTAATTGTAATTACATAATGTGTTATGAAATGTTGAAAACTATATATATTCGAATGTTCCAAAACACAAATGTTTCTAAGATATTATAGACTTAGGTTGGTTAACTTCTTTGCGCCCTAAGAATTTCTCTTTTTTATTTATTCTCCTCTCTATTTATTCTATATTTACGCAAAGCAAATAGTCTACCTAAATTTTACTGTAGAATGATATAATACCAAGGTTGAAAGAGTCTTTAAATGGATTTTAAATACTCATTCTTCTACATTCATCAGAAAATAGACTTAGGTTACTCTTTTGATAATTGCATATCAGTTAGGAAGGTAATGGTAATTTGTGAATAAGAGGCAAACCAGCAGTGGGCTAGGACTAAATATTCTAACATGACAGGCCTCAAATTCTTGGACAGATAAGAGATAGATGACATAAACCAGATGCATCTTTTCTCTCTCTTAATGCTTTTAAGAGCTCTAAGAGTGGGAATGCAGAGATAGTCTGAAGTTTCAAGGTAATATTCAGCTTCTCTTATCAATGAGGTCGATGACCTTCTGATTGTCATGACAATGTTGTTCTAAGACTAAACACAAATACAAAAACTGGAAGCCATTTTTAATACTCTTTTATTTTTTCATTCATTCTTTCACATATACATAGAGTCTGCTATATCTAGGGAAGTGAAGATGAATGGAAAGTCCTATCTTTATGTTTTGTTGATCTACATGTGAATCAGACTTGAATATGTAGGTATATATGTATTGAAGTTTTAAAGGGGGGGTGTCATAGACATATAGGTACAATGTTAAATGAGGCAGGGCTTCATAGTGCATACACTTGATTAAAAATTCATCAGACTGAAAAACAGGTGTGCAGGTAAATACTGCAATCCAGTCAGAAGAATGAGTACCTAAAGAGTGCAGAGGTGACAGGGATAATAAGAATTCCAAAAAAATGTCAAGTGTTCAATATATTGTAAGAATCCACTTTGTGTGTGATTGTGACATGATTGGGCTGGGCCCAGATCACCACAGGCCTTGTATGCTAGGGGTTTGGATTTTATTTTAGGGACTATTATACATCGCACTATTATATATATTTAAGCAGCAAGATTGCCTAGCTTCTCTCTCAGTGATATCAATACGCTTGTAGTATTAAGCTATGGTTTTCAATTATTTTTTTTTTGCATAAGAATCATTTTTCATATTAGAATACATTGTGATAATTTTGTAGTATCTCAGAGTTCGGAATTCCTTTCATGAGGGATGAGTTGAAGAGATGCGAGGCAAAAGGCATGAAGCCATTTAAAGCAGCGATTCTCAAATTTTAATGTGCCTATGGATCACCTGAGCAACTTGTTAAATGCAAACCAGGATTCTTTAGGTCTGGGAAAGAGCCAAAGAGTCTGCATTTCTCATAAGCTCCAACTGAATGTATTGAGTAAGGGTATATTCTTTATATACCCAAGTCCAGTCACCGGTTATAATAACCGTTCTCCAGTTCTGAAGAGAGTGTTTGGTATTTCTCAGGCAAAAAACATAGTAGATATCCTGTATAATAAAAAGAAAAAAAAAGCCAAACCCTGAATTCTATGGAATAGCATCTAACACTGTTACCAATTTTAGGTAAATCTCAGAATTTTTGAGTAATTTCTGCCAAAATTTATTTCAAAGTGATGACCTAGAATTCAAACACATTAAATGTGTACTCCGGAGAGAAATTTTGAGTGGTTTCAGAGCTCAAAATGCTTAGAATATTTTTCAAATCTGTATGCATTTTACTTTCTCACCTGTATTGTATAGCTTTAATGAGAATTCCAGGATAATCTTTTTAAATCCCTGGTATCTTTCTTACTTTTATCTCTCAAAATGAGTCAAAAGGAACATCTAACTATTGCTATTTACATTGATGTGTAAATTTGGTCATACATATTTTATAGAGACATGTAAATGACTCAGCTGAAGCAGAATCACCTGTTTATCCCTTGGATACATGTGTGTATCCCGCTTAACAGGCTAACAATTGCAGACACCTGCTTAGCATAAGCAGCTTATTAAAATGCAGTGAGGAGAATACCTTTGTGAGCAATTTTCTTATAGTATTAATAATCCTGATAGAAAAACAATGGAACACAGATATGGACCTCTAGTGAACAGTCTAGAGTCTTTCAGTGTGAGTTGATACAAAGGACTTAACGGTTTCAAAGCGGTTAATGCCCAAAGCAAGGGTTTACATTACTAGAAAAGGCAAAAAGGTAAGGAGAATGAAAGATTTCACTTTGATTTAAAGAGAAAATTCATGGAAAACAATTCAGAAGTTTTATGTGGGACCTACTTGAATGTTGGGAAATAATAATAAAATTTAGAAAAAAAATAACTACAATAAATCTTTCCCTCTTTCTTTCATTATATGTTTTCAGATTTATCTCACTGAATACTGATCAAAAAGAATTAGAGAAACTAAATAAAACACTGATTTTTAAGTAAAGTCCAATCATACTCTCTGTACTGACCATTTAATTATGACTGAAATTGGTGTTTTCAAATTTTGAGGATTCAAAATAAATGTGATGTCAAGAGTGATCATAGATTTTTCTATATAACCTTAAATAATATTAAAGAAATGTAATATTGATGTTTATTTCACATTGAAAATTACTACTAATCATTAAAATCAAGTTTTGTTAATTTATGTTTTAATTATGATATCCATGAGTAATAGATTTTCCTTTTAGCATGCATATAAATAGACATGGAAGGACAGGTTTTCAAATAAAGTTGCAGTCTAGAAATCTGCTTCTGTTTATAGCAAATTTAGAGTAGGTTAGATGGAGTTTTGTTTTGACAATTACATATCTGTTTGGACATAAAAAACCAGGGAACATCAGACTTTTTGATATCCTTGTCATCTTCCATGAATGACTCCCTATCAACTGCCACCTCTGTAGAACATTCTTATATCAGAAAAAGAAATAAATAAACCACAAAAGTGTGAAAGCTTTTGAAATGAGTAAATGACTGTTGGGAATCTGTTCCATGGAATGCTAGGTATTGCTAGCAGACACTTGGGGCAATCTGGTTCCATACGGGTGTATGCCTTTCATGATCCTTACTGGTCTGTCATGCAAGTCTGTACAGACAGAAGCTAACTGTGGAAAGCCGATGTGATGTGAGTTATTCCTGTATACAGAGTTGATAAGTAATCATGTTGGATGGAGATGCAATTGATTTCTTCTTTCCCAACCCACCAGGGTGGAAGAGAGCATTCCAAACATTACGTTTTTTTTTCCTTCATTTTGAAATTGACCAGTTTTAGGGGCGCCTGGGTGGCTTAGTCGGTTAAGCCTCCGACTTTCACTTAGGTCATGATCTCATGGTTCTTGGGTTCGGGCCCGCTTCTGGCTCTGTGCTGACTGCCAGCTCAGAGCCTGGAGCCTGTTTCAGAGTCTGTGTCTCCCTCTCTCTCTGACCTCCCCTGCTCACGCTGTCTCTCTCTCTCTCCTAGAAATAAATAAAACATTAAAAAAATTTAAAAAAAGAGAAATTGACCAGTTTTGCATATATTAGCCAATTTATTTTAGCCTTCCTGATTGTTGGTATAGATGTCTATTCTTAGGAATCTTGAAGCAGTGTTAGCATCTTACTGGGTCCTTTATCAATTAAAGAATGAGACAAGATGTTTTGACACCCCGTTACTTTGAATTTATATGTGTGTCGTGATTTTGCCTTTAAACATATATATAGCTTTTAGCATTTGTTGATATAAAGATAGAACCCCTTTTGCTTAGACATGTTTATCATCCAAATGTTTAGAACATGTTTTCTGATTGAGAATGTACTACACATTATATCACCCTTGCATATTTCCAAATTCACTTGAGAGTTTCATGGAAGTGAAGACAATTCTTTTGCTATAAAAACTATTGAATTATTAAAGTAAGATAGTTCTTCGACAAGATATATTGGAACGTCAATTTGGCAAATTGCAATAATCTCACTTTTTTCATACTACCCATCAAATGCTACATCTGTTCTTTTTAAAAATTTTTTTTAATGTTTTATTTATTTGTAGGAGAGAGAGAGACAGCGTGAGCAGGGGAGGGTCAGAGAGAGAGGGAGTCACAGACTGAAACAGGCTCCAGGCTCTGAGCTGGCAGTCAGCACAGGGCCCGACGCGGGGCTCGAACCCACGAACCTCGAGATCATGACCTAAGCGAAAGTCGGACGCTTAACCGACTAAGCCACCCAGGCGCCCCAACATCTGTTCTTTTTATGTTCAGGATATCCTATGTGAATATTTGCCCTTTAACAATATGCCATCATTTTTTTCTGTTTACTATGTTGTATATTTATTCAGTATTCTGTGTGATGATTATAGCCCCCTGCAATTTTAAATATGCTATATGCCTTTTTATTTTTATTTTCAAATAACAGGAGTCATAGACATCATTTATATAAACTATTTAGAAATTTTAATCTATGATTCAGGAAGCTTACAATCATAAACCAGACAAGATACAGAGCTTTGCAACCTATATGCCCTAAATGGGTTGCATTTTTAATGTTGATGTAATGATGTAGTAAAGGAGAAATTTATGATTCAAACTGGAAAGAGGATAACTCTGTTGCAAAGACCTTGAAACTGAAAAGTAATGAGCTCTCAAGTCATGGGAAGGGGTTGGGTTGGGATAGGAGCCTGAATACCATATTTAATGATCAAAAGGGAAGAAAACACACACGTATGATGGTGGCTAATCCTTATACAATTATATCTATTTTCTCTCTGCAGCATGAGGTAAGTTCATCAGATGAGACTGAGGCATAACATATATATACATGTTAGAAGGAGGGAATAGTGATAACCTGAAGTTAAATGGCAAGAGTCTTACATGTTATTTCTTGATTAGAGATGTATTTGTGGGTAATGAAGAACTGTTAAACTTTTTGATCTACTGAGTGATATCATGAAAGCAATGAGAAAAGATATTTTCAGTGGATGAAGAAAAGGCAATTGAAAATAGAAAAGATTAAAAGCAAATAAATTGGTTAACAAGTTTTTATAATGATACATTTTCCAGTTCATAGGAGCTGAAGTGAAGTACTTGTACTGAAAAAAGAAAGATAAAAAAAATAGGGGAAAAACTCACAGAAAATTGAGAAAGATTTGTAAGATCCCCACAAAAAATAAAACCTTTAGATAGTCGTTTATTCAAAGAAATGTATACTGTGGTGTGTTATAACCCACAATATTATAAATGAAAGGATTTTCTTCTCTTTTTTACTAACCATCTATCTCTAGGATGTAATTTCACTAATGCTACCTAATATCCATCATTTATCATATTGTTCCCAATAAGTTCCATAAGCAAATGCTTAATAATGAAGAGATTTCTAGAAAAAAACAGATATTACTCTTTGTGCAAGCATCAGTTTACTCTAAATACATGATAAATTAAACATAAATAACACAAAGGTAAAATCTGCTGTTGTGTATTTGACACTTGCAAATCACAGAACTCTGTATTGTCTAGCTAGTAACCCTTGGCCATCATCATGTCTTCATTTTATAGTAGAAAACTAAACTAAATGAAAACAACTTTGTGCAAAGGCAAACTACGTGTAGTGAGAAAATTATTTCTGTTTTGTTTCTTACAAAGTCTTCTTTATTTTTCACTTGGAGACTTCCAAGATTCAGTTAAAAAACATAATTGCCTGAGTCAGAATTCATCGTTTGCTCTCAAGGATTGATTTGCCAGTGGTGTAGAATAAAAATATTTCTCTGTGTAAATGTAAAGTCACTTCACTGGAGTTATTTTCTCAGAGCACTTTTAATATGCTTCTTTGTATGTGCCAATTCAAGTGTTCTGAGACCAATTCTTTGGAGAAATTTTGAAGTGCCTTCATTCTTAGATCCCCGGGATCACTCTTTACTGACCTTGTAACAGTCTTGTAAGAATCCACCGTTGTTCAAGGATGTGAGAGACAAATATGTGACCACCACATATCTTGCTCACCACCACACAGAAATTTAAAGACTTCAGAATAGAATCTGTAAGTGAGTAATTAACTAATCAGGTTTATTTGAAAATCATGTTTGGGGTTGCCTGGGTGCCTCAGTCAAGTAAGCGTCTGATTTCGGCTGTCTGCATTCATATTCTTGATTTCGGTTCAAGTCATGATCTCAAAGTCCAAGAGATTGAGACCCACATTGGGCTCTGCACTTATAGAGAAGAGCCTGATTGGAATTCCCTCTTTCCCTCGCTCCCTTCCCCTTCCCCACTTGCACTCATGTGCACTCTCTCCTCTGTCAAAAAAGAAATAGTAAACGTAAAAAAAAGAAAAGAATGCTTATAATTAGCTTAAGCTTTTAAAATTTAGGATTCTATAAGGTGTATAATATTCATATTATTAGTTTTTTATAAAACATTATTGTTAAGACTTCTTTTGATCTTTCACAGTATGCCAAAAAGAGCCATGCTAAAGACAAATAAAATTAAAAATTGAGTTGTATATTTTTGTAAGGGTTTGAAATAAAAATATTATAAAGAGGATACTTATATAATCAATAAAAAAGCCAAAATATTTATTTTATCTCTCAGAAAGAATACTACCAAGAGTAATGTTAAGAGATATTGCTAGCAATGTCTTAGGTTATTGCTGGAAGTTTCCAAAGGAATGCAAGTTTCCAATTCCTTGAAGGGTGTCTGTGGGTGCTTTCACTTCTCTTTTTATTATCATGTGTTTTCCTCTTATTTGTTAATTAAGAGCAAGGCCTTTGGACCATTTATTTTCTTCTCTTCTTTGTGTAAACTTGAATAATTTTAATGAAGCAACTAGTCTTTCTCTCTCTCAAAATGTATGCATTGTTAAATTTCTACCTCCTTGATTACTTAATACCCTTAGTCGTTTATACTTTTTACATTTATTTGAAACCTGGCTTCAAAATCAGCATTACATTTCATAGTAAGTTTTTGAGTGTTGTTTTTTTCATAGCAGCATTTTAGAAATATTGACTATGTGATAGGGACAAAAAACAAATAAGAACTAAAAGGAAAACAAAAGAGACACCTGTAAGTGAAATGCAAGCAATGGAAATCATTAAGCCACCCACTTATCCTTCATAGCTGGTGCAGTAGCTGGACAAATTGTAACACAGGCTGACTCACTTTGCTGACAAGAGAATATATCTACCCCATTATCAAGGAGAGAACTTTAACTTCCTTAATTTCAATAATTCACCATGGTGAAAACTAAATATATTCCATACTATTACATTAAAAAATGATGAAGAAAAATGAGTAGAGTTTTAAAAGCTTTTTTAATCTGGTTTCCATGCTTATTCTATTACTGCGTTCCAGTAAGTAGACTTGAATATCTCATCTTCTAGGTCTATGGGTTTATTTATTTATTTTTTGTTAGAGACAGAAAAATAGATTTTATTATGGATCACCCTCCACAGAATGCTCCTTTTGATTGCATTTTCTCTTTTTTAGCATGTGTTAGACAAAAGGATGATAGCAATTAGAGGAATGTGGGCTAATCTAACTAAAAAATATATATATATATATTTTAAATTATGTTTAATTTATGTCTTTATGTTTTACTCTGGTCTGTGATAGAATATCTTAACATAATAGCCAAAGTACCAAAGCAATTTTATTGTACTATTACTAAGTTTTAACTATGTGTTTGATTGAAAAGTCCAATTTTTAAAATATACATGATAATATTAAGCCATATTATCCAGAAATTGCCCAGAAGTTTCTAGTTATCCTATTATATTGTTGCATGAGATTGTATGATGTTAAGGAAAAAGAACATTTTTTTTTCGCTTGCTACATCAATTCTGAAAAGAAATTTCAGGGTACAGGGAAGACTAGAAAAACGATTAACTATTGGCCTGAATGCTGGGGCTCCTGAAAACCTGAAGTATCTACTCCATTAATTAAGAACAGATTATAAGATCATAATAGTTAATATATCAAACAAAAATGTAGTAAATGTTTTCTTTAATATTAAAAACAAAAAGACGAAAACAAATGCCAAGAATTACAGCAAGAAACTGAGATGAAGCAAAACTATAGGATTGATATCTACAGCTACAGAATCTTTTAGGGAGATTGGAATGGAGAAAGAAATGAAAAAAGTTTTCTGTGGATAAAATCTTTGGGCCTCAGAATTAATAATGAAACACAAATGGTTATTGTTACCTACATACTATTTGTAATAAGAATTTCCAAAATATAGATGCTTCCTCTTAATGATAGTTTTATTTGCATCCTATTTTTGGTCATTTTAATAATCAACTAATCTCAGCTAAGTAAAAAATTAACCACTTATCGAAAGTATAATTAAGGAATGTGAAATATTACTTATGGTAAAATAAAAGTAATAGTAGTTTAAATTGCCCTGCATCCTGTACTACCCAATACGAATTGTGATTGTCTTTATATTGGCATTTAGTTTTCAGGGCTAGAACGTTCAATAACTTTGAGCCAGAAACTCGGGTAGTCATCTAAGATACAATAGTGTGCAAGCCTAAGATACAATATTATGCTATTACTAAAATACAACAAGGATAATCATTTAAGATATGATTCTATGCTCATGAAGTTAGAACATAGTACAAGAGATAGCTATTAACCTAATGAAATCACACTGATAAATGTATACCTTTAAACTCAGGATAGCACTCTAATGCAGTCCTTATGAAATTGTAATGTGCACACAAATCACTGTGAAAGTTGTTAAAATGTAAATTCTGTGGCAGCGGGTCCAGAGTGGAGTCCAAGATTCTGCATTTTTATCAAGCCCTTTGGTGGTGCTGATGCTGCTAGTCCACAAACCACATTTGTTTGAGTAATGTTTTAGTCAGAGTTTTCCAGAGAAACAGAACCAATAGTATACAGGTGATGGTGATAGGTAGGTAGATGATAGACAGATAGATAAAGATAGGTATAAATAAATATAAATCTATGTATAGTTACAGTTCTCAATATCTATCATGTATGTATATATGTACGTATGTATGTATGTATGTATCTATCTATCTATATACCTACCTACCTACCTAGAGAGATTTTAAGGAATTGGTTCATGCAATTATCAGGGCTAGCAAATCTGAAAGTCTCATAAGATAGGCTGGAAATTCCAGAAAGAGTCAGTGTTACAGTCTAGATTCTGAAGGAAGTAGAATTTCTTTCTCTTTGCCAAGACATCAATCTTTTCTCTTAAGGCCTTCAACTGATTGAAAAAGAAATCTCACTCATACTTTGGAGGGTAATTGGCTTTACTCAAAGGCCACTGATAAAAGTATTAACCACATCTAAAAACACCCTTCACAGCAACATCTAGATTGGTGTTTGACTAAACAAATGGGTCCTATGGCCTGGGTGAAGAAACACATGAAATTAACCACCACAAGTACTAATGTTCTAAAGCAGGGATGGGCAAAAATTATGGTCTCTGGGCCCAATCTGGCCAGCCTCTTGTCTCCTTCTTTATAGCCCATAAACTAAATGTGGTTTTCATGTTTTTAAAATACTTGAAAAAATCCAAAGAAGAGTAGTAATTTATGCCACAAGAAATTTTATAAAATTCAAGTTTCAATGCAGCTAAATAAAGATATATTGGAACACAGCCACACTCATTCACTTACATATAGTTGTGGACAATGCTGAGCAGCATGGGCTAGATGGTATGATCCACAAAGCTTAAAAGATATGTCTGGCAGAAAATTTTCTTGACTCCTGCTTTAAAAGAAAGAGTGTGGCTTTATGTGAGTAGATGTGAGATGAGAATACAAAGTAGAGACAATAATTGAGAGTAGTTCTAAAGCTTTATTGTACATCAGAGTAATTTAAATCACTTGTTAAAATACAGATTTTGGACTCCCACTCAGAGAATTTGTAATTTGATATGTCTGGAATGGGACCCCAGAATTTGTTTTTCTACCAAGTACCAAGTTGATGTTGATGCTGCCATTCTGGAGACCATGGTTTGAGATCACCGATCTAAAATATATTTAAGAAACTTCAACAATTTTTAGCTGTATAGAAGAGAATGAACCTGTAAATGAGTCAGGAAAAAGCTGATAGGGGTAAGAGAAGAATTGACATCACATAAAAGATAGTCTACCAAGGGAGGGGGAATAGTCCAAGGTATTAAATTGCTGAAAAATTAATAAAAAAAATAAACCAAAAGCTATTTTCAATCACCAGCTTAAAAAAAAAAGTCTCTGCTGGTCCCTCTATACTGAGAACTGTTCTGGTACACTCTTAGTACATCCTGGGAATACAACTTCTCTCTATATTTTTATGGGAACTTAAATGCAATCAGATTGAAGCTAGTAAATGGTACCTGCTAATTAGGTAACTTTATTATATTTGAGTAGATTTATGTTATCCTATTACATGATAAAATAAATATATAATATTGGAAGAAGTAAAACAATTTATTTTGTAGGTATTATTAAAGTTATTATTATAACTAGTGAAAGATTTGCATGATTGGAGCAAAGTAAACATAACTTCTGTTAAATCTGACCAAAACTTTTGGTGTTGTCTACCATTGGCATATAGTATTTTAATCATATTTGAAAAAATAAATTAAAACAGAACCATATTTAAAGTCTAAATAAAACTGCTGTGTTTCTGAGATTCTCATAAATGAAGTACTCCCAAGAAAGTGCTTTATTGAGTTCCTTGTCCTAATGGCATGTTTGAGTGAAAAAAGAAAAATCCAGCCATCCAGGAGAAAAAGCTCCTTTAAATTTTTAGCCATGTAAAATAAATCAAACACTCCATTACAAAAATAAATGGCTAACTTTCCTTTGTGAATATACTTTATTTATAAAATATGAAAGACATTACAGTCTTTATTGAAAAATAAAACTTAGTTAATGGTTTTACTGGACTGTTTGACCATTTTCCCCCTTTCAACATTATCTGAAAGTGACAAAATTCCCTAAATTACAATAAAAGCTTTATCTCCCAAATGCACTAGAAGTCACATCTGGAAGATCATCTTATAAAGTGGTTTTATTTCTCTGCTTGGAAGATTCCTGTGAGCTTAGAGATTGACGGGGCAAGCAGACAGACAAGTCCACTGGAAAGGCATGTACTGAACAGAAAGACCCGATCTCCCCCAAAGTATGCTTATTCTTAGTTTAGTTTTTTTTTTTCTTCTGTGTGGTTGCAAGAGCAGATAGTTGTATGTATCAAATTTTTACATTATATGTGTAGAGTCTATGGGAATTAATTGCTATGTGTTCAACTTTTTAAAAATCTTGGGCTCTAGGGGCACCTGGGTGGCTCAATCAATTAAGCATCAACTCTCGGTTTCAGCCCACATAACTTATGGGTTTGAGCGCCACACTGGGCTCTGTGCTGATGGTGCAGAGCCTGCTTGGGATTCTCTCCCTCTCTTTCTCTCTGCCCCTTCCCAGCTATCTCTCTCTCTCAAAATGAATAAATAAGCTTAAAAAAAAGAAAAACAAATCTTGGGCTCTAAATCATTAAAGAAAGACAGGAAACTAGACTCCATTTTACATTTTTAATGAGTTTTTTTCATATTTATCAACATTAAAGGTCTTAAAGATAAGAATAATATTGACTTTGTAGGCATGAAAGTAATTATGTTCTGTGAGTAATACTCTAAACTTTGCTCTTTGGGACTATTTTTTAACACATTAAGATAATAGATTACATTGATTGATCATTTCATAACCACTTTATAGTATCTGTGAAGGTTTTAAATAAATATGTGAT
Organism: Hyaena hyaena; assembly: GCF_003009895.1. NCBI lineage: Eukaryota > Metazoa > Chordata > Mammalia > Carnivora > Hyaenidae > Hyaena > Hyaena hyaena. Next base: position 301,740 of record NW_024081722.1, on the reverse strand, counting down.
TACAATGTGAATGGGATGTGAATTAAAATGCCCAAAATGCTGGCTTTAAGTGTGACTCTCACTCCTGCTCTAGCTCATTTGTATAGCCATTGGGTCTTTTGTGGAAACTGGAGCAATTAGGAGAGATGTGGTAGGAAGAGGAAAAAAAAAGTCTTCATTTGAGAAAATAGAATACGTTGGGGAAAAGGTAAAATGGGGGCAAGCAGATTGAACCTTAATTTAAACACCAGACTTCCTCAGTTCAAACAGTGGCTCCACCACTATGGGATTTTGGGCAAATTACTTCTTTTTCTTTTTTTTCTTTTTTTAATTTATTTTGAGAGTAGGGGGGCAGAGAGAGAGAGCAAGGGAGGGTCAGAGAGAGAGAGGGAGAGAGAGAATCCCAAGCAGGTTCCCTGCTCAGCACAGAGTTGGGCAAATTACTTCCATGTGCTTTTTCATGATACATTAAGAAGTAACTGATTCAAAGAGCTGTTGTGAAATCTATTATAAACACTTAAAAGGACACCTAGCACCTAATAATCACCCAAGCATATTTTATTTTTATTATTATTACCCTCGAGTACTTTAAAAGACAGCATTAATAATAAAAAATGACTGTCTCTCCCTTGTCTAGTTTAAATATATTCTAATTAAGTTTTATCTCATTTTTAAAAAATTTAACACTGAATATTACAATAATAATGGTGTTTCCTCAAAAATTGTTATGTTATAATTAGAATAATATCAATTTTTAAATCTGTGTTGGAGAAACCCCTCCAAATACTCCTAGTTTAAACGAATTCCTATTTCCAGTTGAAAAAAATACAAATACATGTAATTACCAATTATAGTAATCATATAAGCTATATTATGGTTTACGTGCTCAAAGTCCCATAAAGTTTGTTCAATTTTATGCACAAAAGATGAAGTTTATATGCTACACAGAAGAGACATCTGTATTTGTCATTGAGTTATGAAGACAGATTTCCAACTGTTATGCTCTTTGCCTTTGCTCTGCTCTGTACATCTCATCACGTTTAATTTCTCTGACTTGCTGTTTATGTTATTTATCACACAGATTCTTCCCTGTATTTTAGGAGAAACTAGAACTATCTACGTATTTTGAAAACGTAATTATAAGGAAGCTCTTTATTATAGTGACATATCCATTCCAGATTCACGGTATAACATTCATTTAATTATTGAATGTGTGCTTGGGAGACAGTGGACGTAAGGAATTAGCAAAAATCTCCATGATTCTTTTCAGTGTAAGTAAGTTGGTTATGGAGATATGAAATTGACTAGAATTATATCTTTTTTTATTAAAATATAAAAGACTACTTTTTTGTTTTTAAAAGTTTAGAGGTCATTTAAAAAGTTATTTACCATTTACTGCAAATAGCATTTATTTCCAAAAATATCTCTTTCTTTATCAAAGTAAAGGATGATGAAATCACTATATTCTTCAGTTTGTGTTACTAAAGTTGAGCAGTCTCTGATAATGAAATAGTTCTAGTCGAACAAAATCAGGTTTAACAAACTTCATATAAGCAATTATTTTTCCACTAACTTTGAAAGCCAAAGGATATTCTGTTATTAAAAATCAGTTTCCTAGATGGAATACACTTACAGAATAGCAAATTTTCTTTAAAAAAAAAAGACAATAAATTTCAAAGAATAAAATAATTTCAAGCCAAAGGCAATAACTTTTTGATAAAATATTAACCATGTTGTAATATAGAACACTCAAGCTATTAGCAGTTCTGAACTACTATAACAGGTAGTGAACAGTGAACAGGTACTGAACAGGGGGGTTGATGGGCATGGAGGAGGGCACTTGTGGGGATGAAAACTGGGTGTTATATGGAAACCAACTTGGCAATAAACTATTTGTAAAAAAAAAAAAAAAAAAAGTGACCAAATAAGAATACAAGTAAAATATAGTTTAGAACACAAATGTTACCAACTGTCTGTGTTCAAAATATGCAAATTTCAATATTCAAGCAACTACAATTTTAACAATGATTTTTTATTTTTTCCCCAATTTTGAAAACTACCATTGCTTAAGATAATGTGTTTGTAGGGCTACTTGTTTTTAACAAAATGAATAAAACAAAAATAAACATTATTTAATTACACACATATTTTTCCAGGTATTGTTACCTGTTACTAATTACATAGTATGAAATAACATCCTTGTGCAGAGAAAAAGAGAAGGGATGACAGAAGGAAAGAAGGTTTTAAAGAGACAGAGAATACAATAGTACAGGGAGGGAAAAGGAAAGAGAAATAGAAGCTATAAACAGCTAATACTGGAGAGATCAACAAAATGAAGTTCTATGAATATTGAGCATTCTGTTGCAAACCCAGGGATCTAAATAATAAATTCTTAAAATGTGTTTCTTCATTTAAACATACACTGCCTGTTAAAATGACAGATTTTGCTGGAGTTTAGCCAGGTACTTGAGGAGGATTAGAGAGTTAAAAACATGAATGATTAGTCAGGTACATGAAGGACAGGAAACCAAAGTTGTTTCAGATCTTTGTATTTTATAAATAGCTTCGGTTTTTTGTTTGTTTTTCCTATTCTCTTTCTTTCTTGTAATGGACCTAAGACTATATTCTTTTTTTTCTTTTAAGTGTATTTCTTTTTGAGAGAGAGAGAGACAGAGAGAGAAAGAGAGCTGGGAAGGGGAAGAGAGAGAGAGAGAGGGAGAGAGAGAATCCCAAGTAGCCTCCACACACCGAGTCCAATCTTACTAACTGTGAGATCATGGCCTAAGCCAAAATCAAGAGTCAGTTAGTCAGCCAACTGAGCTACCTGTGCAACCCTATGACTATTTTCTTAATTTCAAACTTCTGACAATTTCTGGAAAATGTTGTTTCTAATAGGAAAGTTTGTTTTATTTGCTCACATATATAAACCCCTAAAACAACACAGATCAATTTTTACTGCTGTGTTAATCATGTACTTGAATTACTGAGTAATATATGAAATATTTCTCAACATCACTGGATGTTTATGAAAGAGTTTACCCTTTTGTTCATTATGAATTCTGGTGCAAGAGAAAGCATTTAAGAGTATGTTGATGACATTTATCAGATTCATTCAACATCTGTATGCCCACCACCTTTTTCAGTTTTTCATTAATTCTTTAATGGACTTCAAATAATTTCATCACCATTACAGTGGTAGTTTATGGGAAATGAAATAATTTTCCACAAACAAGAAGTTTGTCTATTTCTCCAGAAGCATATATTTTCTTTAGACAAAAATAAATGATTTAGAGGGAACTACTGTATAACTTAACTACACTAATTTCCCTGATATATCCTAATAACTGTGCTTGCCTCCTAAATTGGTTGAGTCCCCAGGACTTTCTTAAAATCCATTCATTCAACAGATGTTTACAGGGTAACTGATTTTTCCTCTAGGCACAGTGTTGTGCAGTTTGGATGCAGTGGTAAGCACAAATATCATTTGGTGCTCTCTGGACATTATAATCCAGCAGGATAGATAAGATAATTAAGTATGTGATTACAGTAAAGTCTGGCAAATGTGTGTCATTCCTTTTACCAAATTGCTTCCTCATTCTTTAATAAAGATTGAAATGGATTCATTTTTGTGTGTAATGCAACACCATCTAAATCATCCTTCTCTTTCCCAAATGATGACTTATTAATCAATTTGTTTTCTCATTCATCACTGTATTTCAGTTATTTATCTAGACACTGAAATAATAGCAGTAAGCAGAGCAGATACAATCTTTGTTCTTAGAGAGCTTACATTATAGTAGTTAAAACAGACAGTGACACAAAAACAAATACATACACGAGTTCAAGTAGTAATTCATTCTGTGATGATAAATCAAGCAGGTTATAAGATAAAGAATCTTATGGAGTGGGAAAGAGAAGGTTTGAGCAGAAACCTGATGGAAAAGAACCGTGGAGATCTCTACTGGAAGTAATAGTCCAAGAAAACAGGAAGTGGTGAAAGAAACTTGGTATAATTGAGACACGGCAGGAAGGCTATAAGGCTAAGCTAATGTGAGTAGAATTAAGTGAAGAAAATAAAAAACAGAGACAAAAACAAATTGGATGATAGATTCAAAGAATTTCTGAGGATATACTCTAATTAAAGTTCTGTCAGACATGTTTAACAGATTTTGGAACAGAAAGCTGTTGTAGAATTTGAGCAGTAGGCTGACATGATATGATTTAATTTTTTAAAATAGAATTCTGATTACTTTATGAAGAACTTGCTTAAGGGAGTAATAATAGAAGCAAGAAGATCAATTAGTTGGTATTATATGTAAGAGAAATGGAGGTGGTGAGAAATAGTCAAATTTGGAATATATTTTTAATGTAGGGCCCATGGAACTTGCTAAGCAATTGTATATTGGATATATGTACAGAGAACAGTAGTTATTTCTAGGTTTTTGGGATGAGCAACTGAGTGCAGGATAATTCCTTTTATGGAGAGGGTGAAGAGAAAGAGAGAAGCAGGCTTTTGAACACAAGGATCAAGAGTTCTGTTTTGGATCTGTCAAATTCATGAATTCTTCTAGATATCCAAATGGAGACATCAGAAAGACAGTTGAATACATGTCTGTAACTGAAAGAGTGTCAATTCTGAAAGCAAATATTTTGGAGATATTGATATAGGCAATATGAAATTACTTACAGGAACAAAGCTGAGTATGACTTGAGTGTAGATTGGGCATGAATAAAGAAGAATGGAATCAGTGATACTTCTAGAGTTATGGATGTACTCTAGAGGCTAAGGGAACAAAGTGATTCAGAAAGGAGAATATGGTATCTCAGAGGTTGAGTAAGAGGAAGACTAAAATTGACTATTGCCTATGTCAATATGGAGATCAATACTATTTTTACTACAGTTTGATTTACAAACATACACTTCCATTGAGTCTTGATATACGTCATTGTTTAAGTTTAGGGCATTTGGCATGATAGTTCGATTTACATATATTATGAAATGATTACCGTAACTCTTAGGATTTACTTTCTTAACAACTTTCCTATATATCACACAGCAGCATTAATTATAGTCATCATGTTATACGTTATAACTCTAGTATTTACTTATATTTACCAAAACCCCGCCTTGGTAACCACATGTCTGATCTCTTTTGCTATGATTTTTTTTTAGATTCTACATAAAGATGAGATACTATAGTATTTGTCTTTCCCTGTCTGACTCATTTCTCTTAGCATGATGCCTTCAAGGTCCATCCAAGTGATCACAAATGATAGTGTTTCTTCATTTCAAAAAATTTTTAAAAACTTTTTTAATGTTTTATTTATTTCTGAGAGAGACAGCATGAGCAAGGGAGGGTCAGAGAGAGAGGGACACACACAGAATCCAAAACAGGATCCAGGCTCTAAGCTAGCTGTCAGCACAGAGCCCGACGTGGGGCTCGAACCCACGAACCATGAGATCATGACCTGAGTTGAAGTTGGACACTTAACCAACTGAGCCACCCAGGTGCCCCAGTGTTTCTTCATTTTAATATCATCTTTGGAAAAATGTCTATTCAGGTATTTTGTATCTTTGTTATTGGGTTATTTAGTTTTTTTGCTATTGAGTTATATGAATTATTTACATATTTTTGATATTAATTCCTTATCAGATATATGGTTTGCAATTTTGATTCCATTTTGTATGTTGTATTTTCACTTTATTGGTAGTTTCTTTTGCTGTATAGAGCTTTTTAATTTAATATAGTCCCACTTGTGTTTTTTTTTAAGTTGGTTTCCTGTGCTAATCATTTCCAAAGCCCATGTCAAAGAGCTTTATTTATATATATTTTTTTATCTAGGAATTTCATGGCTTCCAGTTTTACATTTAAGTCCTCAATCTACTTTGAATTAATATTTGTGAGAAGTATATGATAGAGGTCCAGTTTCATTCTCTTACGTGTGAGTAGCCAATTATCCAAATAGCACTTATTGAACAGACTGTCTTTTCTCCACTGAGTATTCTTGGCTCCCTTGTCAATTAATTGACCACATGTACTTGGTTTTGTTCTGGGTAATTCATTCTGTTTCATTGGTCTATTAGTCTGTTTTTATGACAACATCAAATTGTTTTGATGACTACAGTTTTATTATATAGCTTGGAATACAGAAATTTGATGACTCCTGCTTTATTTTTCTTTCTCAAGATTTCATTGGCTATTCAGGGTCTTTTGTGGTACCACATAAATTTTAGGAGTATTTTTTTCTACTTCTGTTAAAAAAAAATACCTTTGGAATCCTGATAGGGATTGCATTGAAGCTATAGATGGCTTTTGGTAGTATTGATTTTAATATTTATTTTTAATTCAGGAGCATGGGACAGCTTTCCATTTATTTGTGTATTCTTAAATTTCTTTTTGTTAATATCTTGCAGTTTTGAGAGTTGAGAATTTTACCTCCTTGGTTACATTCATTTCTAAGTATTTTATACTGTTTTTAACATTATTGTAAGTGTGATTAGTTTTGTTTTCAGAAAATATATTAAGGTATAGAAACACTTAATTTTTGTTAATTTTGTATCCTGTAGCCAATGAATTCCCATAGTCTTTCTCCACTCCTTTTCATTTTTTTTCTTTTCATTCCTCCACATAATTTCTAATGCCCTATTCACACTGATTCTTTCTTCTGCACGGTCAAGTCTGCTTCTGAAATTCTATTGAATTCTTCAGTTATTGCATTTTTCACCTCCAGAATTGTTTTTTTTTAAACTGCTCTCTATTGTTTTGTCAATCATCTTGTTTGTTTTCTGAATTTCATTTATTTGTCTGTGTCTCTTTCCTTCTTTTATTTTCTTTGTTCCTTCCTTTATTTCTTCCTTCCTTCTTTCCTTGCTTCTTTTCTTTGTAGATCATTAAACTTTAAGAAGATATATCTGAATTCTTTGTCCAATAGTTCATAGATTTCTAGTTCTTTATCAGTTGTCACAGCTTTATTACTTTCCTTTGGTCATGTCATATTTACCTCTTTTTTCATGACATTTTATTTCTTTCATTAGTATCTGTGCATTTTAGTAATCAAATTCCTTTCCAGGCTTTGCAGATTTGCTTTAGACAAGGCAGACCTTCACCAGCCAACCAGTTTGGATTTCTGGGAATGTCTTTGTGAAAGTGGGGCCTACTATTATGCTCTGCTCATGCTCTGAGGTTAGGGAAGGGGAGGTGTTACTCTGGTTGAAAACATTTAGATAAAGCTCTTTGTTCCCTACCCTATCAAGGCTGTAGGATAGGCTTTGTATTTGCCTGGATTCTCTGGTCAAGTTGGTCAGGACTAGGTACTATATTTAGTTGTTGATAGGACTCTGAATTTGCTTTCCTGCCCTGACAAAGCAGCAAAATAAGACCTGCTGCCTTATAAGGCTTATTGATTAGGGACCTGTATCAGGCAAGAGTGTGCCTTGAATTCCTGGTCATTTGAGGCCACTGTTTTTGGCCACTTGTTTTGCTCTGCAGAAGGGGAAGGCAATGGGCTGTGCCTTCTGTTCAAGTGCCATGGTAAGTAGGGCTGTTGGATGACCCACAGTTTCCCATGTGCTCGGGTTAGGTTCCTTGGTCAGGCAGGCTAAGATTGTATTCAGTAATGAACAGGGTTATGAATTAGTTTTCTCGCTTCACTTGCTTCTTGCATCACTAAGGTCAGTATAGCTCTTTGTTGTCTTAACTAAAGCCAGCACATTCCCCAATTTCACTGGCCAAACAAGTCCGCTGGCTTTTCTTTGCAAACTGTTGGCTCTGTCTGCCCTTCTCTCAGTCTAAGCACCAAGCACCAGAACCCCACAGCTTTAGAGTGTTCTCCCCAGCTTTTCTGGTTGGATGCTGGTGGGTGGTACTATGTCTTAGCTTCTTCATTGGAAAGAGAGAGACTGCTCCAAGCAACTCTCAATTTACCAAGCAGCTTGTCTAGTTGGGAAGAGCTGAGAGGTATGTTCAGCCTTGTCTATGCATTTGTCTCCCTATCTGTGCATAGCACAGATATCTAGAACTGACTTTGCTCTAAGGTGATCAACTCTGCCTGCTGCTAGACTACACAGGTTTCAGGTGTTCCTTTCAGCCTGTCTGGCAACATATAACCAGAGGATACTCTCCACAGCTTGTGGGTCTATGACTCAGCTCCTTGCCTGGCTGTGGGCAGTCTAGGCTCTAGGGCTGACACAACTCCTTTGCTTGAGGATCTGAATCTGGCAGACCTGCACTTTGACAAGTGTTTGATCAGAACACCCCAACTTGGTTTTGTGGATGAACAGAACCACTGGCTGGGATTACTACTAGGGCACAGTTATGAACTCCATCTGCTGAGATCCATGTGCTGTGGTTGCAAACCCTTCCCTCTTTCTCCATCATAGTCAGATTCTCAGTGGTTGATCTCTGGATATTACCCATTCTAGTAAAAACTCTACTTCCAACCCTGGGCTCTGGATAGAGGCTAATCTCAACCTGGAAGAAGGGATTGCTTTTTTAATTCATGTACTCAAAGCAAATACCTCTACTGAAATTTATACACACAGCAGAGTCCTTTTAAAGTAATTAAGATAAGATAAGATAAGATAAGATAAGATAAGATAAGATAAGATAAAATAAGATAAGATGAGATGAGATGAGATGAGATGAGATGAGATGATAAAATGATTTGAACAAATATACTAGTAGTCTCTGGTTAGATATCACCAAATGTATAGTAAGAAGTTGAGTTGTTAAATTTGTCAATGAATGAGACAGATTGACAGAAATATTTTATATGATGACATCAAAAAAAGGAGAAATAGTATGTTCTGCTAGCATATCCTTTAAATGGATTTTAGCTTAAAGGGGAGAGGCAAGCAATGGTTTGGACACAGCTATAAGAAGCAAGGAAGATACCACCCTGCTTACAGACCTTGTGGGTGTAAAATCATCCATCACTTGACCAGATTGCATGATAAAGTGTGCTTTGAGTTAAGAGCAGATTTCACTTAGATTAAGAAGATAAGAAAGATTTGTTTTACTTTGTTTTTTTATGAAACAGTTTGTATCCTGGCTTTGCTATTCACTGTGTGTTACTGGAATTCTTTGTGCCTCAGTTTCTTCATCTGTAATCTGGGAATCATAATGTAATACGGGAATGGATATAAATTGTCAAATTGCTATGAGGTTTAAAAAGATACACAAAGAACATAAAACATTTCCTAATACATAGAGAACCCTAAGATATGACTTATTTTATGCTTTATTAAATAGTCCTGAGTGTGTCAGTATTGTTTGATATATGTGCATGAGAGATGGAAAATGAGGGTATGTGTGATATGTGAGAAGATGTGGTTAGTGACAGTCTTACCATGAGAACTCTTACTGGGGTGGTTTCTTCCTAGCTGCATTGCCAATCATTATTCCACCATTTACATGTAAAATCCCTCCCATTTTATGAATATTTGAGACAGATATAATATTCACTACCCACAAAACTTTTTAGCTACTATTCCTTAACTTCTGAAAGAAATTTTCAAGATTTTTACCCCATCTTCTTTTCTTCTTACTCAAGTTTGTTTATCCTGACTAACTTTAATGTGTGGAATGGTATCCTAACCAACACTTAGCCTCTTAATTCCTTGGCCTTTCATCCCTGAAATTCCCCACCTTAAAAAACATTAAGTGAAATATGTCCATTACAATAATATCTATGGAGGTAGTTGAAGTACAGATGGAGATTAGAGGGGAAGCAAACTTCTCTGTATAACTGCTAGTTTGGAATAAAGTCTGGGAGATTGAAAGTAACTACCAATGTCACATATCTTTGGCTTTTCTGATTTCAACCACATGTGTAGCACAATTGCAACTTACACTGTTTCTCATAACTTTTCTTCAATGGGAGTCCAATAACTGTTTAACCAGCAGCTGAGGCTGAATGCAAGGGCAGGAATCAAGCCTGACTTTAGCATTTGTTAATTTCCATGGTGTAAATATTTTCACTATGCCAATTTCAAGCTACTGCATGACATACTGATGTGTTTCTGGGAAGACATACACAACAGCACTCCATCTTGTTAGCATTCCACCAAACAGATAATAAAGAAATGATCACGAGGGGTAGAAAATAGAAAGAAAATAATTAGGACAAGATGAATTTTGAGTGTTAATTACTTTTGTTCTTCATGTAATTTATTTAATTATACATTTATGGAATTTTAATTTTTAATGATGGCTGTGTTTTACAACAGGATCTCAAAATTCCTGAAAGGTATGTCATCTTTAAAGCATGGCCTTTTTCAGAGCCATAACAGATTGACCCTTTGCACAGTAGTGCAGCCCATGAAAATGAGGAAGTTAACACTCCAAGGTACAACCCTCAACAAATATGCATAAGAGCTACTATATAGGTACCCCATTATCCCATACTTCAAACAGTCCTTCGTGGGAGGCAATTTTTACTCTTCCTGGTGATTCCAGCTGAAACTGTTGTAAGCTGTGTCCAAGAACCCAAGGGCCAAGAGGCTTTTTGGCTTTGCACAGGATAGAAAACAAAGGTAAGCCAAAAGGAAGTGAGCCCAGTTTCTGAAGACATAGAGTGCAGATACAGAGCATTTGGGAGATTCAGAAAAACAAAACAAAAACAAAAGCAAAGCAAAACAAAAAAAACAAAGAGTGAATGTCATCTTTACTTGGAGCCTGGAGTTTTTAATTGAAGATTGAGGTCCAGTACAGTATCTTCTCAGCCATCCAGGAACAAAGGGAATTGCTTAGGTGTCTTCCATAGATCACTTATGTCTGGAAGCCACGGGTTTTGATGAGTCCCTGGTCTTGGAAAATATTCAGGATGACCCCACCCTGTCACCACTCCTTAGATGTTATCTATTTTGCTGGAAGACTCCAAGAAAATCATTAACTCCTTGACCTTTCCCAGGAGAACATACATTATCTGTTCTCTAAGGCCTGTGTAAGGTGGGGGTATAGGTCCTAGCAAGAATAAAGCAGAAAAAGGAGCAAAAAAAAAAAAAAAAAAACCCAAAAAACAAAAAACAAAAAACAAAAAACCCAAACAACCATTTTTTTTAAATCCTTTCAGTTTTTTGGTCTCAAAATGTCAATAAAGCACCCACTCTGATGTTTTTTCCTCTTTTCCTGTCTCACTTTCTCTGTTCACCAACCTCTTATTTCTTGGAATCTCATCTATAAACAACCTGCAACCATGACTTTAACCTAGGTTTGCTTTGGAATAAACACAAAAACTTAAAAGATTACAACCAGAAGCATTCTTAGAAAGTAAGAATTGAGAATAAAATTCTGGAACTAGGGCACTCTGTTATCTTAGGTAGAACTACTTATCTGTCTTATCTGTGGGGCTGCCTGCAAGTCTGACACTGACTCTAGGTCAAGATAAGGAGGGGATAGGCCAGCTAGTAGTTTATAATGAGGTATGTAATGCTTGAAACCTCCTCAGCACCCACAGCCACCTTGTTTTTGTTGTTTAGGGACATGGAGATTGATGACTTTTACACCCAGTGAAATCAATTAACATCTGGCTTAGGTATGTGTCCACTGGGGCATAAAAGACCCTCCTGGAAACTTTTGCTCCAGCTCTCCTGAAACCAGGATTCTTCAAATATGTCTTGGTCATTCACACTCTGTGGTTAAAGAGCAAGGACTCTGGAAAACTGTGTAAAAATATCTTGGCCTTCCATGTTGACCTGCATTTTATTTCTACTGTGCTGTACAAAATTGGTTAGCTTCATTAAAGCCTTACATGAATATGCTCTGTGGGGCTTATGAATCCTTTCAATTATCTACCCTGTACAACCATCAAAGTCTCTCATCATCAGAACATAGCGTGGATCCTGTTGCTGGTGGTTAAGTGGCATGCTGTGATATCACAATTAATAAGATCTTCATCTTAGCTGATTTGGGATAAGGTACAGGCAAAGTGAAATACCAGATTATGAAGTCATTCTAGTATTTGACTGGTGTGATGTATTACTAGGTAGTAATAAAGACTGATGATAAGTGACTTTGTGACCTAATGGAGTTTATGAGTATTATCTGTTCTATTAATTCATAAGGTCTAGTGAGTGCAGTAACAATCCATCATACAACAGAAAAGGTATATTTTGGATCAAGCTTCAGCATATCCAGTGAACCGAAGTCTGTTTCATAAAGTGGTGGTACAGTCTCCCTAGTTACCCATTTGTGTTCCACTGACATCTCCCAGTTCACACCTCTATTACTCCAGGGTTTTGGAGCTTCTGGTGACTGAGGAAAATTGGAGCTTTATTTCAATAATTGTTTAGCTTGCTGTGTTGGTGTTATCTAAGAATAGGCTGCTGCTCCATTGAGCAGGCCTGTGAAAAGTATATATACTTTGGAGGAGTGAAAAGATGACCTAATGTAATAATATACATAGAGTCTGTATACCTTGATAGATTGGCTTGGGAACCTGTAAAGGCAAAGTAGACGACTAGAGACAAGGACATATGAAAGGTGAATGCTGGCTGGATCTATGGAAATGCACACACACAGAGAATCTCTGTGTTCCATACCCAAGTCCACCACAGAGCATGTGATGTAGAAGAGACACTCATAAACCAGGTACCTGACAGATATCACCTAGCCCTACCCATGGTTTGCCAGTGCTGGAACAGTGGGCTCATGTGCAGTAGTCCTGGTGACAGGCATTTAAGTTATGCAGAGCATACAATGCATACAATGCAACAGCATTGTCTCCTGTACATTGTTTCCTTTAAGGTTGATTGAGTTACTGTTTCCCTGACAGTGAGTACTTGATATCCAATCACTTGGTAGTAAATCAATCATATAACATACATTCTACTCTTCCACACCTATACTGGATTTAAGTATACCTGATGACATATGCTGATTACAGTGTCGTTATCAGAACTTTTAGGGGAGTGCTGATTGTATGCCTGACTTCCTAACGTTGGATGCCACATAACAGAACATCAAACCAAGGATCCAGCTTATAGTGAAGAATTTGTGATTATGCATGCATGGGCATAGAATCCACTGATCTTACTATAGACACATCAGTCTGAAGTTGTCAGCCAGATAGAACCCTAGAATGCCATCATCTATGGCATCAGATGGGAAATGAAGCACTGCAAAGTGATGGAGCTTCCCTCTAGGATGCAAAATTTATGATAATACAGGAACCCATTCATGCTGCTGTATGACCAATAGGTGGAATATCTAGGTTCAGAGACCAAAGACTGAAAGTAAGATTTATCATCAGACTCAGTGACTGTTAGAGACTGAAACACGCCTTCTCCTCCACATTCTCAACCCATATGTCAAAGTCATAACCCCCAACATTTCAGAATATGACTGTATCTGGAGACAGAGTCTTTAAAGAGGTAATTAGGTTAAAATGAGTTTGTTAGTGTGTGCCCTAATCTGGTACTATCTGGTGTTATAAGAAGAGGCAGTCAGGTCACAGACATACACAGAGGGAAGATCATCTGAAGACACAGAGAAGAAAAGGCAAGCCAAGAGCTGAGTGCTCAGAACAAACCACCTCATATAGACACCTTGATTTTGGACTTCTAGTTCCAGGATTATGAAAAAGTAAATTTCTATTGTTTAAGTCACCCAGTGTATGGCATGTTGTTATGGTAGCCCTAGCTACCACTGTATTAGTTTTCAATACAGTGATCAACTTACCTGTGTTTTTATTTGGGCTCTACTATACTGAATGTGCTGGTTTGGGATTGGAAGGAAATTATCCTCTCCCAAATCTGAGTTTAGGTTACTGAACCAATAGACAAATGAAGTATGACATTGACAAGCATAACTGACCCTCATTATTATTAATAAGAGTTAAAATTGTACCGGGCACCTGGGTGGCTCAGTTAGTTACGTGTCCAACTTCAGCTCAGGTCATGATCTCATGGTTCGTGGGTTCAAGTCCCACGTTGGGCTCTGTGCTGACAGCTAGCTCCTGTCTGTCTCTCTCTCTCTGACCCTCCCTTGCTTACACTGTCTCTCTCTCTTTCTCAGAAATAAATGAAACATTAAAAAAAAAAGAGTTAAAGTTGTTCATACATAATATGGACAAAGAAAGATGTCAAACTTGCAGAAGTCATGGGGAATATTTCTGGGCTTCTCTGCTTTTGAATAGGAAATTGCAGCAACCAGAGAAAAGACCAAGGCAATAAAGAACTTAGATCACTCAGGGTTGACAGTGGGTCTTCTTACTGTGGCGAACTCTACTGTCTGCAATATCTACTGAGAGTGAGGGAAAACTAGAAGGTAGAGATGAATATCATTTAGGGCTTTGGGTATAGTTGCAACAGCTTGTGTCTTCTGTATTATGTCCTTTCTTAGAGATTATGGTTGGTTACTTCCTTGTAACAGAGCAGGCTCTGTGATTTGTGAGGCCTAATTCAGAATGAAAACATAGATCCCTTTGTTCCAAAAGCAGAAAGATGGAGCCCCTGGGTGGTTCAATCGGTTAAGTGTCTGACTCTTTGTTTCAGTTTGGGTCATGATCTCATGGTTCCTGAGTTCGAGCCCCAAGTTGGGCTCTGCACTGGCAGCAAAGCCTGCTTGGGATTCTCTCTCTCCCTGTCTCTCTGTCCTTTCCGCACTCACACTGTCTCTGTCTCTCTCAAAATAAATGAATAAAACTTAAAAAAAGAAAAAGAAAAGAAGAAAAAAATAGTGTTAAAGATACAAAAATGCTGTTTAAAAGTTTTTCTTCTCTTTTTTTCCAAGCTCTCTCCTGACCAATCAATCAGGGTGTTTTAAGTTTGCTATTTAAAGTTATGTTCTCTCCAGTAGGGGTAACCCCAGGGAAAGTATATACCTTCACAGGTGCCCAAGATGGCCTCTCAACTCGGCATGTGTGTGAATGACTTTGGGGATGTCAGGCTGCCCCTTCTGCAAGCCGCAACACCAGCACACCATGCAGGGCAGGAGGCTGTGCGTAGTATTCAATTTTCCTTTTCCTGCATGGTGACCCACAAGGGATTGCAAGTTTCATGTTGGGAAGCACTTGGTCTCTGCGTTGTGGGTGGACTTGGGGCTGGTCCCTGCCTCGTTGCCTGCAATGATGCCATCCAGGACCAGGACTGCAAACGTTATGCTAATTCCAAGACACTGTAGGGCATGCAGCTCAACACCAACTCTTCCTGCACCTGTGCCCAGGCTGTTGCAGTGTCAACTGGGGATGGTAGAACATAGGACTACTTCCATTGATATAACCTGGTCACTATGGCAGAAGGGAGGGCTGGCAAGAGTGTGGGTTGAGGGAGACAGGGATGTGCAGTGCTAGAGGGAGAGGGTCAGGGAGACTAGAATCTTTCCCAGGAGGGTGTTCAGAGGTTGAATAGTTCAGAAGCCTAGACTCCAAGTACTCCTCTTCCTCATCTACCCACACACCCCCACACTGCCCCCACTCACAGAGGCTTCATTGTTCCATCAGCTTGAGATTTGCAAGCTCAATGATGACAAAAATCAACTTTAAGCACCAAGCCTTACTGGATGCAGATCTTGCAGGACTGTACAGATCACAGGCCACTGAGGCTGGCTCTGTCTCAAAGAATAGAGAGGCCTGAGTGGATCAGAGCAATGCAAGGCTTGGACTGCAGCCAACACTTATGGTGTCCTGGGTCACATTCTTTCATCTGACTCATTTTATCTGCAGCTATGGTGAATCGTTGTGTCTTATGGGAAAAACACTCACCTTGCCTGTGCTATATATAACTCTACTTTTCTGCTTCAGGGCCATTGCTGAACCCAAAGGAACTCACAAGCCTGTGTGCCAATGCAGCATGAAAGTTTGTGGATGAAAAAGCCCCTAAGGAAAACTTTCAGTCAGTGTGGGGTAGGAGTGGGTGGACCAAAGAACAGACCTTTCATTTTGCAGAGACTCACTTTTGGGGCATTAGTAAAGCTTCTCAGAGATCCTGGTGGAAGTGGAATTCTTCTACAGATTTATCATTTGGCTTTTGCTCCTTTCCCCTTCCTCACTCTTGCTTTTGGAATCATCTCCCAAATGAATCTCATGCACCCAAATCATTGCCTCAGGCATTCCTTTCTGGGAATAAAAATTAAGATGTGGCTCAGAGAATGAGCAGCTGATACTATTACTTCCTTTCCCTCTACACCCCTCAATCATTCTCCAGTGCTTTAGCAATAATTCCTAGTATTTTGAATATGTGAATTGTAGTCTTGAATGAATTCCCAAGGCACAGATTATGACTTCTAGAACCTGGGGAAATAAAAGCTTCATTTCAAAACTGCAGTTTCCTTTTTCCCAAAAAGTGGTCATCATAAGCCTTCCCTCACCCACCCATATTTGAACTTTTTTCCCCTCCTTTATTCTGGTAATCTCGTGTAGTCTCAATAATTATCCCTTTAATTCAAAATGTATTCAACAACTAAGCAAACCACTGTTTGGGATGAAATCTTTGAGGTACTAATGGAGTTTTAAACTTCTGAGTCCAGTGTTCTTTTAATAATGTGAATTGATGTCTATGCCTTTTCGAGTCATGGCTTTGTCAATAAAAATGGTGTTGCTCCTTTGGGAGAAATGTTTCTTCTCTGGATATAGATTGTAACTGCACTTTCTAGCACGGCGATGCTTTCTTGTGTGAACATCAATGTTTTCATATTTGAATGTTCACTGAGGCCAGAACTAAGATCCAGGGGCCTGCAAATGCGATGTGAAAGCTTGGTCTCTGCCTTTAGTCAGAGAAATAATCATGAAAAGAACTAGGCTGGATTTATTGAATCGTACGCAGACACACGAAACAAAGCATTCTGTATTCTAATAAATCCAGCCTAGTTCTTTTCATAGTAAGCAGCCACTTAGCCACCCTAGTCAGATATTTTGGACTCACCCTTCTCTTCTTAATCAATGGCATTCATCCATCCATGTGTCTTACTGATTCTACCCTTTTAATTTCTTTTTATTAGTTCCTTTCTCTCTATCTGCACCTCCACCACTATATACTGGGTTTAAGCATCTCTTGTCTATCTCACTTACTAGATCTCTAATTGGTTTTGGACTCTCTCTTACCCTAAGGTATCCCCCACACAAAATAACATGGAAGATTGTCAGTTCTCTAGATTAGTCTTTCTACAATGATGGGTATATTTGATACCTACTGTGTCTTATAGGATGGCTGCTAGCCACATGTGAGCATTTGAAATATGGCTGGTGAAATTGCAGTGTTAAATTTTTAATTTTAATGAATTCAAATTTACAGTTAAATAACCACATTTGGCTAAGGACTTCCATATTTATCAGTACACTTCTAGAATGTAAGCTTCATAAAGAGGCCTTTCCTTAGCCATCAGAGATCAACTATTCCTCCTTACTTGTTCCTAAAACCCCTTGTGCACATAATAGTTTACTTATTTGTTTTTTGCTTATATACCTCACACTGATAGGTTATAGTGTTTTAAGGGCAGAAAGAGTATCATGAAGATAACAATAAAAATAGCAACCTCAAAGCAATAACAGGAGATAGTTAACACTTACCTCCTTTCCCTATGTTCCTTCTTTGGTCTCAGAAAAGATTCCACAAACAGTTTTAGTTTCTTAAAAAAGCTATTGGAATAACACCCTTTTCTTTTATTCCACTGTTCTTCATTGAGGGAAGATTCACTGAGTAACATAGTATGTGCCCCTACATGAGATAACTTTGCCTCAAAACTTTGTAACAAAGAAACACATCTTGGCCAGGCATTGGGGCAGCCTTCCAAAAGAAGACATAATGACTCAAAAACTGTCCATAATCTTTTTTCCACTATCTGCTATTACAGAACCTGAATTTGTGAAGTAGACCAAAATCTCCTATATGAAGAGTGTGTAAATGTCTTTGAAGTCACCTCTGTGATAGATTTTACTAATGGGTGACTTCCAAAGTTTTGATTGGGAGGGGAAAATTATAGCTTCAATTTGCTCTCAAATTTAAGCTAAATTCTTCAATTCAGTTGTACTATGGAGCCCTATATATTAGGAATTATAAAGGCTTCACTTAATAATGATTCCTCTCTTTGATTTTATTGTCTCAGGTGGGTACCTAGAAAGAAGAATTGATCAGTATTTGATATCTCTAATTTCCCAAGCCTAATAATCACTAGCAATTATTTAGGACTTACTGTGTGCCACAATGTGATGAATACATTATTCCTTCTTTCATTCAGACAGTAGGTACTGAATACCTATGCTGTTCCAAGAACTGTGCTAGGTAATAAGCATACAGCAGTCAGCAAAATAGACCTGGTTTTCGCTTTTATTGAGCTTATATTCTTTAGGGAAAGACAGATAATTAGCAAACAATAAAATACACAAAGAAAATAAACACATATTTGTGAGGTGCTTTGAAGAAAATAAACACAGTGCCATAATGAAAAAAGATGGGGTGTCATACTTTCAGACAAGCTGAGTAACCCCGCAAACATTTAATCAGAGACCTTATGAATAAGAATAATGAGCCATACAAAGTTCTGAGGGAGGAGCGTTCCTGGCATAGGAAACAGCACATACAAAGATTCTGAGGTAGATAGTAGCTTCAAAATCTGTGTGACAGGGACATAAAGAATATGAGGTGAGCAAACTACTCATAGAAAATTTGTTATTGTCTGTAATGAAGGTGAAGAGGCAGAAGCATTGAGATGTAAGCTAACTTTTCCCAAAGTCACATAGCTAGTGAGTGACAGAGCAAGAATTTGAATGTCATCTATAGGTCTCCAGAGTTGATGATTGGGATCTTGAGTACCTAACATAATAAATATTTAAACAAATAAGAAGTTAAATAAATAAGTGTTGGAAAAGGGATCTATCTAGACCATTAACACTTGTCTGATCAGCCAAAATATAACACTAGGCTAGATCTAATACAATAAAACTTGTGTTAAAAATCCTTTTGTGAGGGGCATCTGAGTGGCTCAGCCACTTTTGATTTTGACTCAGGTCATGATCTCAGGGTTGGTGGGCTCAAGCCCTGCATCAGGCTCTGCTCAGACAGTGCCGAGCCTGCTTGGGATCCTCTCTCTCTCTGTCTCTCTGCCCTTCCCCTCCCATTTCTCTCTCTTTCTCTCTCTCTCTCTCAAAATAAATAAGCAAGCTTTAAAAAAATCCTATTGTGAAAACAAACCTATTAGATTTCACATCCATATAATTTAGTAGTTAGGTGACTTCCTACTATTTTTTAAAATTGCTCTTTATATGATAATATCATTGTTTTAGCTACATAGAATTTGTTTAGTGTTAGCATAGTTTTCTACTTAGTTCATAGGAGAAATCAGATTATGTTATCTCTAAGTCCCACCACAGTATGAAGCTATTACTATCAATATCTTTTGTCTACTGGCTTTGAGATACAAAGAACGTAATCTCCTAGGAGCATATCTCAGAATGACTCCCTAGGACTTAGATTGAACTTTGGAAAAATAAGTGGAAATAGTAGGAGAGTCCTATTACAAATTGTTTGCTTAGAGATACAAGAAGTCACTGACTAGAGGATATTCAATTATTACTTTGCCAAGATTTTTAATATTTTATGGTCTGCAATCCTTTGAGAATTCATTGATGGCTTTAAGAATCCTCTTTCCAAAATACACATTGATAATTTCTGATGATTTACAGGGTTTCTCCATCCCCAAAGGCTATCATCTAAAGGCATTTAATAATATTTTACAAGGTTTATAATGCCTGCTTTAATGTCTTTGGTTGTAGATCATTTCTCCGGAAATATCTATGAAAATTTCCATATGTATTTTCTTTGTTTTACTTACTTTCTGATTTATTGGAGGTTTCCTCCAATATCCAGGAGTAGAGCATTCCTATGAAACTTTTTGTAAGCTGAAATGGCTTAAAGCCAAGACTGGGGTGCCTGGGTGTCTCAGTCGGTTAAGTGTCATACTTCGGCACAGATCATGATCACACGGTTCATGAGTTAGAGACCCGCGTCGGACTTTGTGCTGATGGCTAGCTCAGAGCCTGGAGCCTGCTTCAGATTCTGTATCTCCCTGTCTCTGACCCCTCCCCCCACCGCTCTCACGCTGTCTCTCTCTCTCAGAAATAAAACATTAAAATTTTTTTTTTAAAAGCCAAGACTGTCCTCTGTTTCCCAAAAATTTGCAGTATGTCACTTAGCTTTTACCAACGACCTACATTAGTACTACCTATTTTTGCTAAGTGAAAGAAATTTGAAGAGAATTTTTGTTTTTATGAAAAACGCCATTTTCTGTATTAATGTAGGTCTTTCATTAGAGGGAAGCAATATAAGGTAAACTTTCAGAAAATAGAGGATACCTGTATGTATCTCTATTTTTTGTATCTCTTTTTCCCCCACATAACATCCTTTTTAAAGTTTAACAAAATGTGTGTGTGTCTCGATTTTCAGTCTTATCTCCAACTCAGTCCGTTTCCTCAGTCCCTCAGGGTTGATGTGTAGTGGGACACACTCATTTTCACAAAGACTGTTCTGTTCTATCAACAGCTTCTTGTTACCCATTTCTTTCTTCTGAGACAACTTCTGTTTTCTAAGTGTATTGCCTTCCTTGGCATAGAAGATTAGAAAATTTCTATAATTTTTAATATCAAATAACATTTACCAGGGAAATAAGAGTAATAAGAACAAGGTCATGTTTCAATTTTTGTTTTAATATTTTATTCAGTAACCTCTTATTTCAAGGCCACATCCTAAGTATCAGAAATTAATGAAATACAGTACATATAAAAGTAAAGTTGATGAGTTAATTTTCTTATGTTTTAGAGCCTATGCCACTCCTCAGTTGCATCATAATTTTGCTTCTGCATTGATCTCCAGGAAAAGCAGGCATGACTGTGGAAGGATTACATTGATACAGATAGGACTCAGAGTGGATATCTTCTCACTTCCCCAGAGTAGCATTGGTTGAGAAAATATAACATTCTCATAGTTAATTTGAGAAGTGTTCAGAGGGATGACTATCTACTCTTAAAATTACCATGTGGTAGTAGTAATAAATACTACAAGCTAAAATGGTCCCATTGTGAAACAATTAGGGAATCATTAAACTTAGGTGAGCCTTTGTATTTCTAGAAGGTTTTGTGAAATTCCAATAGAAGATAATATAAGCAATGTTTAAAGCTTATATGACTCTGAATTTTGAATCATTTTTTTTATAAAGCACAAAGGAACATTTATTTTTTGGAAGATTTCTTTTATATTATGACCATGTGCTTTGACAAGTCATAAAGGGACAGCTCATGATTAAACACTGGGAATATTCAGAAAATCCAGAGGAAGCCTTGGGCTTTACCCAAAAATTAGATCATGACTCCTGGTGCTTTCTTCAGCATGAGCAAAGCAAATGACTGAGAAGTCTACAATATGCTTTACCTGAAAACACACCTAGATTGCACATTCTGAAGATATGAACAGACACTTCTCCAAAGAGGACATCTAGATGGTCAACAGACACGTGAAACAATGCTCAACATCCCTCCTCATCAGGGAAATACAAATCAAAACCACACTGAGATACCACCTCACGCCAGTCAGAGTGGCTACAATGAGCAAATCAGAGGACTCTAGATGCTGGTGAGGATGTGGAGAAATGGGCACCCTCCTACACTGTTGGTGGGAATATAAACTGGTGCAGCCCCTCTGGAAAGCAGTGTGGAGTTTCCTCAAAATATTAACAATAGAACTTCCCTATGACTGAGCAATAGCACTGCTAGGAATTTACCCAAGAGATACAGGAGTGCTGATGCATAGGGGCACATGTACCCCAATGTTCATAGCAGCACTCTCAACAATAGCCAAAACATGGAAAGAGCCTAAGTGTCCATCAACAGACGAATGGATCAAGAAGATATGGTTCATCTATACAATGGAATACTACATGGCAATGAGAAAGAATGAAATCTGGCCATGTGTAGCAACATGGATGGACCCTGAGGGTGTTATGCTGAGTGAAATAAGTCAGGCAGAGAAGGACAGATATCATATGTTTGCACATATAGGAGGATTAGGAGGAACTTAACGGAGGACCATGGGGGAGAAGAAGGGGAAGAATAGCAGGGGAAAGGGAGGGAGGCAAACCATGAAAGAGTCTTGAATGCTGAGAACAAACGGAGGGCTGATGGGGGTGGGGCGGAGGAGAAGGGGTGATGGGCATGGAGGAGGGCACTTGTGGGGATGAGCACTGGGTGTTATATGGAAACTAAATTGACAATAAGCTATTTTAAAAAATAAAAAAGAGATTGCGCATTCTGAAATATTTAATTTGACATTCATTTTCATTATAATTGCACTTCACATATTTTCAGAGAATAAAAGAATAATTGAAAAACATCTGTTGTTTGGACTGACTTCCATAGCTCCTAATAGTCAGGGCTGTTACCCACTCCAGGGAACATGCAGTAAATCATTTTACTTTATCCTTCTATCAGAGTGGAAACCCTTCAAGGATTATCCTTTCAAATGACTGTGACTAAATTTTTATTATCTTTAAAAAATTTTTTCAGCATAATCCAAGTCAATTTATTTGCTGACATGGTTCAGAGCACCTTCTCTATAGGGCATATGTAATTGGACAAAGGAAAAGTCTGTCTGATGTTTTCCAATTTTTTTTCATTATCTAAAATTATAAGAGTGGAAAAATTTTGGATAAAACTGCTGTTTAAGATTCATAATTGATTGCTCTATGGTGTAAGATTCCCACTTAATTCCCATCATAAAAATGCATAAAATAAAATACCAAGTAGTTGTGTCCTATTGGTTTGGGGTGATGTGTTAAATTTTCTAGGCAACATGTACTACTTAGTTACCTTTGATCTTTGTTTATTTTTCTACATCTGCTGGTAATATGTATGAGAGGCATATTTAATTTAAAACCAATACAATCTTATGGTGAGTTTTACAAAATGGTGAGGGTAAAGGGGATTTAAAATATAAATTTTAGATATTTATGTTTGTTACCTATACATAAGGCAGTATCTTCTACTAGGACTATGGTAGGAGGTAGAAGTTCTGTTGAAGGTAAAGGTCAGTTGGGATATGCTGATTTTAAGAGGCATGCATCAGGGGCACCTGTATGGCTCACTTGGTTAAGTGTCCGACTTCATCTCAGGTCATGATCTCATGGTCCATGAGTTGGAGCCCAGCATAGGGCTCTGTGCTGACAACTCAGAGCCTGGAGCCTGTTTTGGATTCTGCATTACCTTCTCTCTCTGCCTTTCCCCTACTCACACTCTGCCTCTCTCTCTCTCTCTCTCTCTCTTTTTCACAAAGGTGAATAAACATTAAAACATTTAAAAGGCATTCATTACAGAGACCTTCAGTATAAAATTATACACATGGAGCTATATCTTTGGAGAAATAGGGTACTGGCTATTCAGTATGGACTGTTATTCCTATGCATGTTAAAAGTGAAAACTTGTGATTTGATATAATTTTCAAGGGCAGGCATATGATATGGAATGAGAAGAGTATTAAAACATAATTTTGTAATTTTAGCATTTAAAAGAAGGGCAGAATAATAAAAGTTAATGGAATTAACAGAGTAAATGGCCAGAAATATAAGCAAAGCTGGAAAGACTGAGTTCTTGGATGCCAAGAAAGGGGAATAGTTAAAGTGGACCTTCTTAATGCTGTTAAAACATTAGTAGAGATGACATTAGTTACAGAGAGGATATTTGAACCTATGACCACATTTACATAGTGACAGAAAAAAATAACACCAATCAACTTCTCTACTTTGTCTATATAAACTGTACCTCAGAGTAACTAAATAGTTGATAGACAGAAATTAGTCTTTTTAAAAGTAGTGTGACAATTAAATGAAAAAAAAATTGATGAAAATCAACATTTCAAATAAAAAAATGATTTGACAATAGTCTTGAATTACTGTTAACATCACAGAGATAGCTTACTTTAAGTGTGCACTGCTGCAAATACACACAACTTGTGCCTTCTTAAAAAAAAAATCAAGCCTGAATCTGACTCATCTGAATCTATAAGTCTAACTGACCACTTACAGGAAATAAAGAGAACATTTAGATACTGATTCAAAGAAACTATAAAAAAAATGTATGATAAAATACCCATTGATGATTGGATGCATATGATTGGAATCCATATGATGATTGGATATTTAAAAATATTTTTAAGGATTATGAATTTTAAGATAGTGTAATAGTAGTATGATTATATTAAAATAATTCTTCTATTTGAATATACACACTGAAGTATTTATTTATGAAATGATAAAGTATCCGGGAATTTTTTTTAATCTGAGAGAGCAGAGAGTCACTGAAGTTACATACAAAAAAAATGGCCTTGGTTGCTAATTGTTGAAGCTGGTTTATAATAGAAGGGAAGTTATTAAAAGATTATCAAATTTTATATGTGTTGGAAAGTTTGATAACATTAAATTAAAACAATTATAGAATGAGAAGAAAGCTTTCAGTAAAAAGAAAGATTTCAGTGAGGAATATATATATATATATATGATTAATAACATTTACTGATCACTTATGTTGTTGGCACTCTTTCACTCTCTGTATATGTATTCATATTCTTGGATTCTCATAACAGCCAAATTATTTGCTCATTTAATAAATGAGGTACGTGGAAGCAGAGGGATTAAATGGCTTGTCTGAGTTCCACTCACTTAGTGAGTGAGAGGGCAGGCTTTGATATGCTGTCTCCAGACAGCAGCATGCCATGTATCTACCCCCTCACATACATGGAGAGGGTAGGGAAGGGAACCAGGGAGACTGGTAAGTGAAGATATTCCAGACCAGGTGCAATGGTTGGAACAGATTCCAAAGCAGCTAGGAGAGCATCATCTGGAACTCAGAGGCAGAGGATACAGTTTTAAAGACAGCAGGGATATAGTAATGAAGTGTGTGATCTGAGGAAAGTCACTTAGCCTTGTGTGGCCTCCAAAGGAAAAAGTGAATAAATGTCTCACATAAAGGACTGCTGTGAGGACTGAATAAAAATGTTTACTTTCTGAAAATTTAGGATGATTAAGAAACTTCAAACTGAATTAAATAACCCCAACACATTAATATTTTTCATTATCAACTTTTAAAATGTTAGAGGGATGACTTAAGAACTAATAACTCTTTCTATGAAAAAAAGATTTATCCATAGTTCAACATTTTTGCCAACTGTTCCAATTTATTATTTTTAGCTTACTAATTCAAGAAAAATTGTATTTAATATTTTATATAAAACTCTATTTGATTTAAATGGCTAATGTGAATTTTAATAAATATAAATATATATATATTTTTACTTTTGGTAACAGTTTGGTAGGGAATCATTAGTAGACTTCAAAGTTCCACAAACAAAATTCAGATATTATAATTGGAAATGAATAGTAAAAATGTATTGCAATTTTCTGTGCTTGTAGTTGAGACAAATATGCATATACTAGAAATATACACTGAATTAAATTGTGCTCCTACTCAGTGGAAGAATTATCAATAAGAATGCAAAGCAGAGGTGAGAACAGTCTACTTGGTAACAGAATACTCAGAGTCTTTACATGAGGTTGTTTACTAAAATATGAAATGATAAATATACCTTATAATACTGATTCAATGCATAGGCAAAGGAATTAAGGATTATTTTCATATGCATGATGATGTCACTTTTTATGAATGTAAATGCAAAAAATTTACAAATATGATTAATTTCCTCGAATACAGCAGATTGCTTGGTATGCTTATTATAAAAGGAGAGCAATATGATATAATATATACAGGAGAGGGAGCATTTGTACTTACTGACACCCTTTCTTATAAGAATGCAACTCCTCCACCCTCTGCCATAAGCAATGAGAAGATGACCAACTAATGCTGGTCAGCATAAAGTCTCTTTTTGCAGATTGTACACACAGTTTTCTGATTTTTTTCCCAAGTAATATATTACATTGTCACAAACCAACTTCTAATTAGGTTTCACACAGTTATGCTCATGTCCTACAATCTTCTGTTAAACTTGAGTTGCAAAAAATACTCGAAAGCAAAGATTCATGAATATGTCTTTGAAGAAAAGGAATGCTGATTGCGTTTTAAATATTTAGCATAGGAAATTCAAACATTTTTATTAGAACTAACTGAAACCATTATACAAAGTCTGTAACTTTAAAGTCTTTTGGAGGAGGGTCAAACATGACAATTGGATTTAACTGTATTCAAAGGGTTTTTTATTTTCTGAAAAAATATAAAATTTCGTATCTTACACTACAAAAACATGTACACAAACGAAATGAACATAGAGCTTCAAATGGGGAAAAGATATAGAAATGCTAATCCTTTCTTGAATTAATGCTTAGGCAGGAATTTGAGATATCCTGATGCCTAGCATAGAATAAGATACTCTATACAGCTGCTTCTGATCTGCTTGAAACTAAGAGAATTTAATAAACATATTAACAAGTGACTGAGTCTAAACTTTATTCTCAGACTATTATAAATGAAATTTACATACAGTAAAATTATTAAATGTAAAACTATAGCAATCTAAAGATTCACAAATATGTTGGCCACTAAAACCTTTACTGTTAATGTATACCAGACTAAATAAACATGTATTTTGCCACCTTCAATTTTTTTCATTTGCATTTAGAAGAAACAAATGACACTTGATTCTGATTATTATAGATTGACTTTCTCTCTCTTTCTCTCTCTCAAGAATTGTGTCTTCTCCTAAGCAATAATTTTGTGGTTATTCTGAACAAGGACATTCAATCATTCATGTGTAAAAAGATTTTTTTCATAAACCAACATGATAGGAAAGTTCTTATCTATTTCTCCTTTGATACATTACTACATAATTAAGAGCATATTAGAGAAAAATATTCCATGTAACCAGCTGTGCTACAGAGTTGAAACAATGATGACTTACTGTAGTTATTAATTTCAAATAAAACTAGCATTTTGATTGTTCATTCATCATCATCATATTGTACCTACTTTTTACTTATTTTGAGTTTAAACATCTGGCAGGACATATGCAAAGACAGTTTATTATCATACTTTGCTTTTTGTTTTCTCATTTTTAGAAATAAAAAAATGGGAAAAAGATCTTATTCTACTATGCAACATCATACATCTACTAAATTTTTAACATCTGATGCAAATAGCCTTTGCCATCCAATGCACTGATACAAACAAAAATGTCTTCCATAGATAAATATCTCTATTTGTGCTTCTGAAAGTCCACTTTAAATGGGAGAAAGAATGGTGTTAAAAAATATTTGATTTTCATATAGAGATTAAATAGTAGACATGCAAACACATAAGTGTTCAACAGATATTAATTTTCATTTTAAACTTAAGATGTGAAACTATCTCTTCACCATTGCACACTGGTTAAAACTGGTTAAAGCTACATGAAAGATGTTCTGTATTGTTTTGGCAACTTTAAAACTAATAATGCTGGCCACATTAAAGTTTGGACAGAGTATTGGAATAAAGATTTTACAGTAATCCTACAACTTTAGAACACTGACTTGGTGATTAAAATAGAAGACATAGAAGACCATGCACATTATTTTTTTTTTAAATAGGAAAATCAGAACCTTACAGTTTTACATACAGTTCAGACATTTCAACGGCCCAGAAGAACATGTGAGCAAGTGGGAAGGATAGGAAACAAATGATGACTGATAAAAGTAGTAACTGAGTGACTTCAGCAGGTATCAGTAAGTTGAAAGAAACTCCCTGCTCGTACCTATTTTTCAAAGTTCAACACTGACAGGGACTCATGCTTTAGAGGGATTGCTACTTGATAGTTACAATAACATTATGTATTATTTGACAAATCTATCTTATGTGTTAAAATCATTGAGTCTTTGTTTTATTTTTAGTTGTCTGGTGGGTGACAAAATGAACCAAACGGATAAGAAATCACACAATCTAGATTTGTCAAACCTCGCCCTGGGTTACTGCCTCACTGTGTTTCACAAGAGCCGCCTCTTGTCCCTGTTCCACTTCTCACATTTATAGATGAGATTGGCACTTCCCAATTGGTGACATATCCAGTGCTGAATAAATATTTTAGACAGGAATTCTCTCCTCTTTTTAATTTTGGGGGTGTGCATATCTTATTTGCAAGTATCTTTATTTCTTTTAGAATCATATTGACATTCTCAACCAAAATGGGAAAAAAGAAATTCTCAATCAAAGTGAAATATCGATGAAATCTATGAGTCTAACGTTCGTCTCAATTTATGTTTCAAAATGAACACCAAGACTGCAAAGGAATCTGATCCATCCTAATTTGTAATGTTCTGTGAAAAAGAGGAAATCTACATTGTAGCTTTAAGTTCTAATCACTTACATGCATTCTGTGCTGACCTCCCAGTCATTTTTGAACATACAAAGTCAGAAGACAATTCAGAAAGTATGTTTGTTATGTGTAAACAACTGTGACTCGTCCTAACATTTATCATAGTTTGTCTTTTAAGTTAATATGTCTATTCCTACTCTGAAGTTTCTCAGTTGTTACTTTATCACATAAATTCAGTTGTTTTTACAAAATTCAATAAAGTGCAACACAGTCTCCAATTATTTTGTAAAAAAAGAATTCGTTTTCATTTTGTTTCTTGAACAAAGACATCTTTTATAATGGTGATACCAACTTACTTGTGATTTTTATCAAGACAATGCTAAATCCACCTTTCTTTACCTTCTATGCAAATTTCACGAAACTAATAAAGGATACTCGAATCATATTTTGTAAGGACCCATGGTATAGTATAGACCTAGTAAGTAATTATAGCCATAATTGGGCCAAACTAAATATACTAATACACCATCTGAGAGTTGCTTACAACTTTTTCTTTTTCTCTTTCTTTCTTTGTCACATTCTTTAGCAAAGAGTTACTTTACTGCTTAAGTAAAAGGTGGGAGGGTAGAAAGAAACTATTTCTTAAAGGTTTATTCTTGTATGTGCTAACATTCAACGAAAACAAATGCTTGGAAAAGAGAGAGAACACCATTAATATCATGCAGGAATATTTTCTATAGATTTCATTAACCTAGACTACTTCAATATACTAGTGCCATTGATGATTGTAAGTAGGCTATACTTTGTTCAAATGCTGTGCTCCTTGAATAATCACGTATCATTCAATGATTTCTATAAAATGCAACATCATAAAAAAATTCTGTTATTTCACCAAAGAGCTCAGTTTTGTTCAAAGTCTAATAAACCATGTAATTTGTATCACAAATGCCAGTCTTAACCAAATGCGGCACATAGAATGTACACAGAACCTATCTTATGTTCCGTAATAAAGCCAATTAAATAATACTTTGGACTGGTTTATCAAAGTAAATTCAATTTGATGAAACTGAATACAAGATGAAATTACCAAATGAATAAACAGCCATCAACAAATAAAACTTGTTAAGTCTTGAAACAAAGAAAATTCTGAAGGAAGTACATATATATATATTTCATCAGTCCATTGCTGCTTTAGTATCAAAATTTCTACAGCTGAACCACAATGGAAATGGTTACAAAGGATTAACACTTAGGGGTAATGCTTAGTGCTATGTGCCTGGATTTAACAACATTAACAGAAGCCTGCACAGTTAAATCCTCCTACATCCTGCTGAAAATGTGCCCTTCAGTGTCAACTTTGCTTGACAAGATATTTTCTGGGACTCAGAAAGGTGAAATTTCTTACAGGGGTGCAAGATTAATGGCTAGAAGAACTGCATTGTCACAGATATCACAAAGAGTTTTCAAAAAGCCAAAGGGGATTTAATCTTATAGACATTTCCTGTTAGTGAATAAAGAGATTTAGTAGCTTTTGGACATATGAGAGGAAGAAAGACACAAGCTTGTGTTCAATTTTGTTTTACTGCTTCCCTATTTCTCCTACTCCTATTACACTCTGGAACACTTGTTCCTGTATGTTGCTAAAATTAAAACACTATTAAAAATGCAAGCAGAATGGTAACGCACACATGTGCAAGCATCACACACAAAATTCCAACTTAAATTGATTCCTGGGCATATAGCAAATGATACAGTATATACACACTTATTACCTAATAGTTTCTAGAAGAGCAACTAAACATAAATTTTATAACACAAAAAAATAAATATACACCCTGTATTGTACTTGTCCTTGATCAAGCAACATATTTATACACTAGTTTCTATAACTTAACGCTGTGTAACAGCATTTTAAAATTACAAAAGAAGGTATCTATTAAGAAATTATCTAATCATATTGCTCTTCAATACACTTACGTAGACAATTAAGACTTGAAGTAAACTTCAGTAAATTGCAGCTTTTGTTAGCCCACAAACGGCTATAAGCTTTTCCTTTCAAGTAGATTCTTGGAAGTTTTGAAAGGGGCTGCCTTAATTCAGTCTGTAAAGGTGCTCTATATAGTTATATTTTCGTTTATAAAATTTTGTAGAAGTGGTGGAAAGGATTTTCTTGTTGCAACATAAGATCACGTTTAACCTCATGTTTTTATTCTATGCAGGTTTTACTTGCTTCATGAAAAATGAAGACACGGAGAAGAAGATAAGGAGATTTTAGTAAAACACTGATTACAAATTCTGTGGTTTGAACAAATGATCTCCTAAGGTTTAGAAATCACTGAGTTTTCCCTTTTTCCCCTTTTATGTTAAAATAAATCTCAGGGCTTGTTTACAAAGTGCAGAATTATTCACTTGACGAAGTGACATGAAAAGGAAGTTACAGTGGCACCATCCCATTTACCAGCTGCACCTTCATTTCTTGAAGGCTGTTCATGATCTTCTTCTGGTGACCGACAAGAGTCACTCCGAGCCGTCTCAAATCCCTGTATGAAGAAAGCACACATTGGATGTATGTATTGATTCAATTGGTAGCACACCTCAATATTTTCACGCTGGCAAAGATACATTTTGCAGAAGCTAATTAGATTACATTCCCAATTGAGACATATCAGGTCCAATTTTCAAAGGCAGGCTCCAAAATTGTACCTTGAAAATCTGTTTATAGTCAAAGAAATATTTAATATAAGAACTGATATCATATATAGTTGCTCCTCCCGCCCCCACCTTTTGGACATCATTATTTTGGTGGCACAGATTAGTGGAAAAACAAATTTGCACATGCTTACCAATAACATATTTAAATTAAAGGTACAATTTCATTGAATAATTTTGAAAATGTGGACCTACAATAGGAACAAGAACTTTTTTTTTTTGCTAGAAGAAATAAACAAAATATACTTTAAAAATTTTACAATTAAGCAAAGACCAAACTCTTCAAATGACTCAGTCAGTACAATCATTTTATATAACAAATATCTCTATGGGATAATGACCACTACATTGCTGTTAGAACACTTCCAAATATGTAAACCCTTGGATTGGGAGTAACTTGCTCCGCTAGTGTTCTGCAAGATGAGAAAACATTTCTATAAATTTTAATTGGATAAAGGAGCGATTGTTTGCAATACCAGTAGTACATGACACCAAATGTCATAATCACAACCGAGTCAATGGTTCTTGAAATTCGCTTTAATATACAAGTGCTTTGGATTATAAGCATGTTTCTAGAATGAATTATGGTCACAAACCAAGGTTTTACTAGCATTTTTTTTTACTTGGAACCCAAAGTACCAGAGCTTTCTTCCTTTACTAAATAATATCTAGGCTCTCCTGGCATTTAGAGCATCCTGAAGATTACACACTATCAGAAATCTTTTCAACCAAGATATATTTATACTGTTTCCTTTAAACAACCTTATTAAAAATAATATTATAAATGTCTAGATTTCTAAAGTAACAGCATATTATGGAGTTCAAGGTCAGGATCCATGGTTCTTAATTGTTATTTCACAGAAAATTCAGAAACTGTTTTCCCTTGAAGTATATATTTGGGAAATATCATTATTCAGGTATGTTTGGCAAATGACAACATTAATTGTAGGGGAAAAAATAACAGTTCAAGATTTTTGAGTGACCAAACTGTTTGCCATGTTCGATTTCTTTAGATAATTACTTTATTGAACACATTATAGTAAAAGAATATTTGTGCATTCAGTAAATGTATTAACTTCAGACTATCTTAGACTTCCTTAGAATTGGATGCAATAACATTAGAATCATTATATGTATATTTGGATAGCTTTAGAAACAAGTAAATCTCTTAATTATTAGAAGATAGAAATTTTAAAAATGGGTGCTTAGGCTCTACATGTGTTAGTACTGGAAATAATTGCTTATTTAAATAAAATCTTAGATTTCTTTGTCCTTTTATGTTTCATTGGTTTTTTATGAGAGTTTTAGCAAAGGGAAAGTAGCTAAAAAAAGAAGCAATTGATGTTTATGGTGGCAACATAGTTCTTTCTCTCTTAGAATTGATCATGAGAGAATATTAAAACTACAAGACACCAGAGTAAAAAATAAATATATTATTATATCATATCATATTATATTATTATATTATATATTTAATTGTAACCATGGAAGATAATTAGCAAAAAGAAAAAGAAAACAGTAAAAATTCACTTTGAAACAAAATCACCATTGCTAGTTATGAAATTGACTACAAAATAGTGAGTTACTGACTAGTATAGGATTAAATTTCTCTTTTCAACTACATCAGAACTTCTTAACTTTAGCCCTGTTAACATTATGGGATAGATAAGTCTTCATTGTAGGGGTCCCTCTGCATTATAGAATATCTAGCACCATCTCTGGCCTCTACCCACCAAAATACCAGAAGAATTGTACCACTGTTGACCCTTTGTGGTGATAAGACAAAATTTTTACAATTTGATCCCTGAATAGCAAAATCTTCCCTAGTTGACAACTAGTATAGTAATATAAAAATAATAGGTGAAAATGAAGATGTTCTCTTCCCATATGCTAGGAAAATACATAATTCTATAATAATAGATTTTTGTTAATCTCCTTGTATGCATGAGAAAATGAAGTGTTAGAGAATTTAAATCACTTGGGCAGATGGCACAGCTAGATGGTGACAGGGCTAGTACTAAAACCAGGAACCTGGTACCAAAGTCCATACTCTTTTAATTTCTCATTACTCTGAGATTTTATTTTGAGCAATGTACTTCAAATTACAATCATTTCCTCATCTGTAAAATGAGAACTCTGTAGCTATAACGTCAAGTATCCAAAATTCTAAAGAAAGAGATATGAACACATACTTCTTTGAGGCTATGGTAACTCAATCTGTACTTCATGGAATTTCAGTTATGGGCTAATCTATACTTCATGGCAATTTCAGTATTTTACTTCATGGCTGCCCACTAGCATACTTTGGACCCAAGTTAGGTAAAAGGGCTGAAAATATCTTAACCTGAAAATAATCATTCTCTGCTAGAGAATTTAAATAATTATTAATTGAAATGGAGTTTTAAAACATATGTCGTATCATATGCTTTATAAACCCACAGGTGATTCTGACAAATCCCCATTTGAAAGTACTGATGTTACAGATACATACTTAAATTGCACAATTCATATGGCTAATCCAATTATTAGGAATGAGCTTTTGAAAATAATCCTTACAATTTATCCTGAAAGACCTGAAAAAGAAATTGTAGGTTTCCCACTGAAACAGACTGGATTTTGAATATATAATACCAAAATCTTAATTTGAAGTGTGTGTGCGTGTGTGTGCGTGTGTGTGTGTATGTGTGATGTGCATGCATGTGCCCCACATTCCAAACATTGTTGTTTCACTGATATCCACTCACTGGTTTGATTTATTTTTACTTTCCTATCTTAACTTATATAGTAGTTATATTATATATAAGTATAAATTCATTCTCTGAAAAGAGCTTGACCACAAGAAAGACTCGGGTTCAGTGTTTGGAAATTAAAAATTTTTATGACATCTATATCCTGCTAAAGAACGGATGTTTTGAGGAATTGTATTTGACTAATAAATGCCATTATAGAGCTTGTGTTCATTAGCAAATACAATCTTTCTTCAGAACATTTCATATATCTAGATTTTAAGTTGAATTTGTTTAAAATTTTCCAGTGTGTTAAATATAAGATTTTATTCTAAGGTCAATTTGTGATCTGATTATCCCCTAAGATGCATATGGAAGGTCAGACCACTGAAATTCTCTCTCCCTCCAATCCACTTCCTCCCATCCTTTTTTCCATGGAAGAAATGGAGTTATAAAAACACAGCATTGCATTTTATACATTGTCATAAATTATGTGTGTCTATAATGGAATGCTGATGTTTCCAAAATCTGACTTGTCATTTCAAAAGCTGTCAAATTAATATGCACAGATTTAGAAAATCACATGATTATAATACATGCAATGTGCATATACCTTTATGCAATGTGATTCTCAGTGAAAAGATGAGAGAGAAATAAGATCATTTATGCAAGCTAAAGTTGTTCTCAGCAGCAAAGTAGTTCCTTCAAAAATTGTATTTAATATTTTCTAATTATATTACAAATGACCAAATAGTATTAGAAAAATGTTTTCAGTAAAGGTTAAGTAACTTTATTCCAATATTGCTAAATGCATTAATGTATTTTAAATAGTTTTGTTTCATACTTTCATGATGTCTAAGCATTCCCATTTTATTCTTGTACTCCCATGTACATATTGAATGGTCAATTTAGCAATAATAATGTGAGATAAATTAGTTATAAATTAAAGTATTTAACATTTGATTATAAAGAAAAAAAACATTTGATTATATAACATTGATTATAAAGTA
Source organism: Hyaena hyaena (assembly GCF_003009895.1). Classification (NCBI taxonomy): domain Eukaryota; kingdom Metazoa; phylum Chordata; class Mammalia; order Carnivora; family Hyaenidae; genus Hyaena; species Hyaena hyaena. The sequence continues at coordinate 267,046 of NW_024081722.1, read as the reverse complement.
GTTGCTCTACTTATAATGATTGCTGAAAAGTTTTTCGAAAATGATGCCAGATATGCTATTTACTCATTTTTCTATACAGGAAATTTTATGTTAGGTAAAGTTATAAATCTATCCCCATTACAAATATTACACTAAATGTATCATGACCATGCGTAATCTTAAGTAAAACCAAGAATGATGATAAACTATGATTCAGCATAGACTTATGCATTTAACCATGATAAGAAGAGTATTGTTACACAAAAAACAAGTTAGCTTTTGTCAACAAAGCATGATCAGTTTTAGAAAAGCTGCAAATATAAGGAACTGGCATTGATGTAATTACATTTCAGCCTATTTTCAAGTGTTACTCTACAATATTAAACAATGGAAAACACTGATATTATGATACTAAAATGGCAGAATGAAAAACAGAATAACAAGAGGTGTCTACTTGATATTGGAACAACTCTTGATTATTCAGGATTGAGTTCACCCATCTGTGGATGAGTCATTCCCTCACTTCTTCACCCTTCTGCTTTACACACCTGAAAGCCATATCGCTGGTATTTACCCCAGCAACACTGGCTGGATAGGAGAAGGGAGAAGAGAGATTAATAAATATTCACTAAATTTCAGTGTTTATTCTTTTTGTCATAATTTGGTCATGCAGTTGTATGCTTGAGATTTTTTGGTTCATTTAAAGATTCTTGATAATCATTTATATATCTACTATACAAGATAAATATATTTACATTTGGCAAAGATTAACCATGATTGGTCATGATTCTCAGTGAGTGAGACATAGTGATGCATTGTACTAGAAACTTGCTTAATTATGTAGAATGAAGAGGATACAAAGTACTCCCGTGTGCATTTTAGGGGTATAATAAATTATTCATAATGTCTTTATTGATAAGATAAAAACTCTACTTGAACTGGTGTGCATAAATTTTGGCCCTAGGTTTGTCAAATTTCCATTTTAGTAGTTTAAGACCCCATTTTAATAAGTGATACTAACATAAACCTCTTCAGTTTACACACGTTTGGCATAATATTTAAAATTCACTGGATTTTGTTCATCTTCTGAATAATCAAAAATTGACAGTCCTGGCCTGACAAGAAGTTTAAAAAGCGGCTGTAATACTGTCCTTAATACAGATTTTTGGATTAAACTTGCAGCTCACATCAAGCTTAACAATTCCCCCGTCAACCACAATTCACTGCATTTACACACCATAGTACAGGCTGCACCATTACTGCCACAATGATTGTTCTGTGCATTGTACACAGAATAGCAAAGTTTAGGTACAGAGATGGCAGACAGAACCTCTAAGGTTGAAAACCACATTGCCTAACATATTTTAACTCTAAGATTGTTAACTTGTTCATTTCCTTTGCACATTAAGCCTTATATGTATGTTACTGGCAAGAAATAAACAAACAAAAAAAAAAAAGAAGGAAAGAAAGAAAAAAGAAAGAAGAAATCAGAAACAAAATTAAACCTTTATAAAGGAAAATTTTTATCAAAGTTAGCGGTTCTGACAAATTGTAATATTTTCTCTTCCTTTTTTTAAACCAGCATAAGAATAAGTTTGATGGCATAAATTCTAACATATTTTTCTAATTTAATTATATGGAACTTTGATCTTTTACTTTATATTAATTGATCTTAACTGCACCCCCCACCCCCCAGGTATACTTCCAGTTCTCACTTTCTATTATGCCTTGGCAATAATGTGAACAATAATATTTATTATACTATTATAGCATTAGCAACCTCCATAAAATTAGTATTAAATATTGGGTGAAGACAATGTGTAAATAAATCATTATCTAAGTGTTTAAGAGCTTGTCTTCATCTTTGCCGCTATCCAGCTCCTTTGCCACGTGCTTTTAATCCTTTTTTTGGTGAAAGGCAAGCAAAATGCACAGATAATCTATTTTGTATATTCCTGACCAAATAAGTAACTGATCACTCACTGTTCTGTGAGTTATTTAAATAACATTTTGATAAATGTGTTCTTGCCCAACAGGAAGAATGTGGTCAAAACCACAATAAACCAGAAGACATATATTTAAAGGTGTGGGACTCCAAGAAATCAGCTTTACTGGATTTGAGGTTTACTGGGTCAGTCCCTGGTAAGGAATATGTTCATTGGCCCAGGAATCTGAAGCAACTGACACATGGAGACAAACATCTCAGGACAAGAAGATTTTAGCCAAGTTTCTGGATTTTACTTTACTCTTCTTGTTAAGGTAAATGAATCAAAAGACAAGATATCTGAAAGGAGACAATCTAGCCAGAGGCAACAAGGTAGGCAGAGAAATGAAGACAAAGAGAGAAAACTGAACCAAGTAAAGAAAAACTGATCAGATAAAAACTACCAGAGAATAGAAATGGGGTAGAGAACCATAATTAGAAGAGAAAAGAAGGCTATTAAGTCTTTAAAGAAAACAAACAAAATGGGAGTTTGGGGAAAGAGGAACTGACAAGTAAGATAAGAGAAAACAATTAAAATCAATAAATGAAATACTAAAATACAATGCTAAGATATTTAACATATTTCTAGTATTTGGGGGCCCCAAAGAGATAAAGTAAAACAGAGGTAGTTAATGCAAAAACCATTATTTGTGATTAAAACTATTCTGTGAAGGCAGGAGCAAAAAACAGTGGATGTAAATATATGTATGTATATATGTATGTATATGTGCTATTTTAATAAAAAAAGAGACATCATTTAATGCAAATAATTTTATTATATATTTACAAGTAGTCTGACATTGGGTAGAAGAAATACCTACAGTATCATTTTAATATAAAATGACAAATGACTTTAATAAATTAAAATGACCATTTTTACTGAAAAATTAAATAGCAATCATGTAAAAATAGTTTTAAATTATCAGCAAAAGTTTGTTTACTATTTTAAATATAGCACAGATGAGTTCTTTGAGGGTTGAAAGAAATAATGGCCAAAGCATACGTGTCATTAAATAGATACAATTCAGAGGTGATGTTGAGGATGAGATTCAGCAGATTAAGAGAGCATGCCGAGTAGTGATTTTAGGTCCAGCATAATAGGGATGAGGATGAGAAATGCTGAGAATGTGACATTAATTGGTGACAAATGATGGTACCCTGTTACCTTTCGTGTGGACTGGCAGTGAATTCAATGAGTCAAAGAATGCTAGAATACAAATGGTGAGTGCTCAGTGTTCATATTATGTGAAGTAATGGAATAAGGGCTGTGGTTTAGTGCTTTAGGTTGTTCTACCATGTTCTAATCCTTACAACAATATTTTAACCTTTGAATTTGTAGGTAATTTAAAGTAAGTTGTCATCATATTCACAGGTTAAAACATTATTCATGTTAATGTAAACTAGATGGAACCACCATAACAACAGTTAATTTTCACAAATAACAAATTTTAGGCTAAAATAATTACACATACAGAGTATATAATAAAATACAAACAACTTACAACCTTAAAGAATTTAATACTTAACTCTAGTGATTTTTATTTAATAAGATTTGATAAATTTTATCTTAAACGTGCAAACAGAAAAGGGCACAATTGGTTCCACTGAGATTATACCAAATAACAAATCAGAGGCAGAATCTAATATATCCTTGGATTGCAAGAATATATGGTGCACCACTCAAGAGATTAAATGAGATTCCTGCCTGGGAAGCTTTGTTTAAACGGTTGCTACCCGGGTATTCATCATAGCCCAAATTTAAGAATATGTTTTGTTGTTATGTAGGACTAGCCACACCAATTGTGCTTACAGTTTGTTTTGTAATTACATTCATATAACATAGGTTCCAGTATAAAAACTTCATCAAGAAAACATCTTTTCCACAACACAAAATACCAGTATTTTGCCATGGAGCTGTTATTCCACTTACTCAAATATTCAAATGCTATTTGTTTGAAGCAAAGAATCAAAGATACTGGCCACAAGTAGCATTAACCATGCAGTTGTTAACAATACAGGCTAAAAAAGAAGAGGCTTCTTTGAAAGCTGTCACACATGGGCAAAGGTTAACTGATTTCCCTTGACCTCATCCAGATTGGATTCCGAACAATTTTTCTCGCCCCAGCAATTATGTAAAAATTATCAGAAAAATTACTCACTCCAAAGTCACCTGAGCCACAGCGTCCATTGAACTGTATCCATTTTCCATGAAAATCTCTGTATACCGGCCCATTTTGATTGCTTCTAGCCATTCACCTACTGATCTGTAGGCCCCAGATCCCAGTGGGCCATGTTCTGCCAGTAAATTAGATACTCTGAAACACAGAGCACATCAGTGTTAAAAGTGACATTTTCATGTCTCTTACAACAAATTGTAATATTAGCTCACAATCAAGGGATTTTGGGTTTATGGAAGAAAATTTTAAAATTATAGAACACAAAATTAGTCTTTTCAGATTTTTTTCTATTCATAGTCAATGAAAAGTTATGATGGCTTAATAAGTAAATGTTCTGTAATATAAAATGTTAGCTGAAAATTCCATTAGATATATTTGTTTCCTATTATTGTATTTTGCTTATAAAAATAATACTGAAAATACTGCCAAAATTAGATAGGAGGGATACTTTGTGTCAAGCCAATTGCTCCTAGACTTTGCTAGAGAAACTCATGCTCATTTAAGCTAATTTCTCAGGAAGGCCAGAAGTTATTTATCCTTTATTTTAAACTCCTACATAAGTGTGATTGTTAACTTGCCTCAGGAGTAATAGAATTTGGAAAACAAAATGTAAACCCAAATACATTAAAAAACTGAATAGGATCAACCAAACCATGAGATACTCTTAGCTGTACTAAACTCATAATTTTTTAGCCAATAATAATATGATATGATTATGAGAACTATTTCCGGAAATACATCCTAAAGAAATAATTAGGAAAAACGACAAAAAGTACTTGTACCAATTTTTACTTGTGGGAACGAATATTAAAAACAATTTAAATGTCCATCAGGGAGATTTGCCTTGGTAAATTTCAACCATACAAATGAATGTAGGACAAATACATTTCTTTTGACTCAGGGTCTCTGCCCTTCCTCACACTCTGTTTACATTTCAACCTATTTCAGTATATTTTCTTCCAAATCAGTTTCATAACAATTGCTCTCATTGTGGTCAGCAACGACTTCTATTTTGCCAAAATCTGTAAACATTTCCTATCTGTCAAATGATTGACTTCTCAGAAATTTTCAACATCCACTTCCACCACCTCCCTCTTGAACTCCTATGTTGTCTCAATCCGTTTTGAATAATTCTCTTTCTTGGCTTTCAGGACACTGAATGTTCCTTGGCATCTTTTACACCTCCTTTCACTGTTACTCCTTTTCCTGACTTTAAAATTTGGCCCTGTATCTTCTCAGCTCAGGCTAAAATTCCGTTCTAGGTAATTTTACTCAACTTTCGTGCTTCAAGTAGCATTTAGTTTTCTCCAATTTTTACCACTGGCCCAGATTCCTCATGTATTTCTATAGCTACTCACACATCTCTATTTCTCAGAGGAATATAGAAACATGTCTGAAATCAACATGTCTGAAACCACACTTGCCATCTTTTTCACATCCATTCCTCCTGCAGTCTTCCCCATTCTAGACTATGATACAACAATTCACTCCTTCCTTGTCTGCAGTTCCCTCACCATGTATCATTATGGGTACTATCCATTCTACTTCCAATATATTGCATATTTGATCACTCCTCTCTATCTCATTTGTTGCCACTTTAGTTCAAGACATCATCATGTCGTACCTGCACAATTACTCCAGCCTCTGAGTTATCCTCTGAATTCTATTTTCACTCTCTGCTGCACAACCAAGGTTGGTTTTTAATGTTTTTATTTTGTTTAATAGCTTTTTCCTCCAATAGTGTGTTGCTCAATGCTGTATATTCACAGCACCTAGCCCACAGCATGACATGACATGGACAGGAACATGAATCTGAACATGGATATTGGATGAATAAATGGGTATCTTGTGATTTGTAGCTTTTAAGTAATGAGGGTCAAAGGTTTTATGAAGGTAGAAATACAGAAGAAATAGTTGGAGAGTAGAATGTTGAAGTTGAAATTATGAAGGAGTTGCGATTTTAAGTAACAGCAAAGTCTAGAACATGCCTATGAGAAGGAGAATTCAAGGTAGAACAGAGACCAGAAGTGAGAGATATTCAAACATCATCTACATGGTAACTGAAATCACCAAGTTTTGTGATTTGGTTGGGAATAAATAAAGGATAAGACAATGACTGGGAATAAATATCTTCTAGAATTACGATTTGGAGATGACCGAATAAAGATGACTAGTGAGTGGTAAAGTCTTCAGCCAAATATGTTTAAGTGAACCCTAGAAAGTTGATTCTATATATTGCACACACAGAAAAAAGAAAAATTTTTGGAGATTCTTAAACTGCTCTTAATCTATAATGATATCAATATAGAACTAACACAATTAATATCATCAGAATGTTTCTTTATGATTTCTTTTCTTTAGGTACATTTGAGACAACATAATTCAAATAAGTAGATGAAAGGAATGCTTAATATTTTACATGAAAATAAATAACTTAAAGGCATATATTTCAGGAGCAACATAAGGAATAATCACTAAGAAGATAAATTCTCCAGTTGCTACTACAGAAAGTTAATGATGCTTGAATAGAAGTTGAAGTTTCATTCCTCACTTGTATTTAAAAATGACTCTGCCTAATAAACAAATGTTATGTCAGAATCATAGAACTTATGTAACTTTGTCAACAGAGTATTCCTCATTTCATGCTAATAGGAGGCCAATTGGTTACACTTCTTGTAAAAATAAAAGTCTGCCTCAAAAATAATGAAAATAATTTGGCAATATTTCTTGAGTACAGAATCAAACTGATCTATTTTTTTGTGTGAGGATAATTCTGTAATTTGTCAGATCAAAGAGAAAAACATACTTTAAAAATATGTAACATTATTTAAGTATATTCATGTGCATTCAGAAACTTTTTAAAAATATTCATTTGTGGGGCGCCTGGGTGGCTCAGTCGGTTAAGCGTCTGACTCTTGGTTTTGGTTGAGATCACAGTCTCAGAGTTGGTGAGATCGAGCCCTACTCCCTCTTCTTCACTAGCAGCACAGAGCCTGCTAGGGATTCTCTCTCCCTGTCCCTCTACTTCTCTCTGTTTCCCTCTCTCTCTAAAGAAATAAATAAACTTAAAAAAATGAAAAGTAAAAAAGTAAAAAGCTCATTTGTTCATGCAAATTTATTCACTTATCCATTTTAAGTATTGTTCCAATTGCCCAGTAAATGATTCGACAAATATCTGTGTACAGCCGGATAAGAGCAAAGAATCTCTAAAGGAGTTGTCATTGTTTATAAAATATGACAGACACTAAAGTCTATTATAAGGAAATAAAAGAGTAATTATTTTTAGATATCTCTGGTTTAAGTCTCTCAGTGCTTACGTGGCTTTTCTCTCTGCTCTTATACTTTTATTTTGACCCATCCACACTTATTTGAGATCCAAAACACATGGAAATACATACACTTGATGTTTTTAAATGTTATCTGAACTTGGCTGCAGTTAACATTTTACAGAAACTGGCATTTACCCTGTTAGACTAGGCATAGATACTTTTAATTTGATTGTTTACATTTCACTATAAAAGAGTAACATTATACAAAAACTGTAAGTAAATTAGTGTCATACAGATCCATAGATTAACCTGTGTACCGAAATGATTTTACTGATTTAATACTCATGGCATCAATTTGAATTAGCTACATTAGGAGAATCTCTCAAGTCTGGCTTTGTACCTGCTTGATGCATTAACCAGAGTCTTCAAGCTACTTGGGTTACGTATCAGCTTATCCAACATGTTGACGATTTCATCAAACTTGGGCCTGCTATTTCGGTCTTTCTGCCAGCAATCCAGCATTAATTGGTAGAGAGCAGCAGGGCAGTCCATGGGGCTTGGCAGACGGTAGCCTTCCTCCACTGCTTTAATCACCTGCATAAAGCAAAACAGAGCCATATTCAACACCACAAACTTAGTACAGAGTAGCTTGAGAAATGTCCTTCTATCCAACTTCCAGCCTGTTTTAGTCTTACGCTTGCACTGATAATCAACATCACTCTCTCTCAAATCTCTGATTACTTCTATTTGCTGCAAAATAAAACAATACCAACAAGAAGCAAATATGTTATCACAATGTAAAGAGCTAGGTTTTCTTCACATATTATAAAGAAAATAAATGGAAATCATTTTTACATAAAATCTTGATGAAGGGTGATTTGTAAAATTAACTGACATAAAAATAATGTTCATGTTTTATTTATTTATCTTTGCATTCTGGAAGCAAATAGGGATTAGATTTTTTTAGTGATTTCTCTGAAAAGTTAATGTCTTTGTAATGAAAAATTATGGGCAGATCCACATTTTTTAAAGCAATAGAACTGCAATTTTACTTCAAAAGAGACTTTTGGAGGGTAAATGATGGATAAGTCAAAGGCTAAATTAGCATAACTGTCTCATGTATCATTTAATAATGTCAAAGTATGGCTGTTTATTATCATCTCCCGATTTCTGTCAGGAATTTGGAATGACTGCCTAAGTAGCACAGGCATTACAAACATCATCGATTTTAAATAAAGCAACACATGTGAGTATCGGTCTAATTGTGAAATTGTTTTATCAAAAACATTCATAATGTCGCTGCTACCATCAATATGTCTAACTATAGAAGAAATTCGTTTATGCTTCTGAACATAATACAGGTTCTATTCTAGAAAATTCAAATATTTAAGTGATCCTAAAGTCAATAATAATAATAAACATGGTTCTCAAATTCCTACTGGGGATATTTCCTTAACAATTAAACGTAATTGCATTTTTTGAGAAAGACTTCAGATTTGATTTAACAAATGAAAAAATATATATAATGATTAGAATAGGAAATTTAAAAAAACAATCTTGCAAGATTAGAACCAAGCCAGTCTTTCAGTGGTAAGTAAAATGGCATCTTAACAGAAGCAGGGGCACAGGGGCACATGGACAGAGGATGAAATGGCAGATTTAAGGGACTTTTATGACCTAGAGGTAGAGGGGAGAGGAGAGAAGGTGTGTAAGTTCAAACCTACCACACTGGATGGTTGTTGCTATTTACTGTAGCTAAACACATTCATGGGGGAAGAGAATGTTGACAAGCATAATTTGGGGCTTGTTTTGTTTGGGGTGAGTGGGGGCACCCAGACACTTGGCAGGAATCTGGTTGGGGTGCAGGAGATATTTGAGATGGAAATGTAAATGTGAAAGTCATCATGACTTGGTCACAGTTTGAAGTCAGACGTAGTATACATAAAATAAAAGGGTATAAAATATAAGTTCTTGACAAGCACAAATAGTTAAGTTCAGGCACTTCAAGGACTCAAGGACTCCAAACCATAAATGGTCAAATAACTGAATAACTATGAGCAAAATTCCTGAGAGTCACTTACCACTTTAGTTAAATAAAAAACAGTGTAACAACAAGTAAATGGCAAGCCATGGTAGAAACTATTACAAAAACTAAAACATATGGTTAGCCTATTTAATGTATTAAAAGTTCATGCATATTGAGAAATAAAATTATAAAACAATAGATTCTTGAGGAATAGATACTAATCAAAATTTACAAAAGAAAAAACACTAAATATATTTTAAGAAAACATTTATTCTCACTGGTGATCAATAAAAGGATAGTGAAAGAATAAAAATTACTATTCATACTTATATATTAATACAAGTTTATTTATTTATTAGTTTGTTATTGTAAGACTTCCCATTGCTGATGACAGCAATAGCAGTTATCATCTTTAGTAACTTTTAAATACCAAAATAAAGTGTTGTAATATGGTTTGTCATGAAATATTTCACTATGCAGTGAGAATAGTGATTTTTACTTATTTAAAACCTGATTTATTTCATAATGAATTTTTCCCAAAGCTGCTACCAATAAGCTCTATTTTTTCTTTAGTACCTATTTTTTTAAATTATTGTCTTTCTTTCACTGAGCAGCTAGTTTTCATGTGACTATGAGATGAGTAAATAAAACCAAAGCATTAGTTTTAAAGGACTTTTATAAGTTATTTGATTTGAGATGCTATTTCCAGAATATATTACTTAATCAGCTTTATTTTCATGTAAATTTATAAATAGAAATATATACCATGTCTCTAAATTAACTGAAGTACTTGGTCCAGGAAATTAGGTCATTGAATTTAATTCTAAGTTCATCTTCAGAATTAATCTTCAAAATCTGTTTAAACTATAACTTGAGATTTTATATTTAGACCTATTGAACTTTGTTTTTCATTTTTAACTACAGTTTCCTTCATAGTTTGGGGAGAAATGAATGTATATTCTAGTAGTTTGTGAAGTGCTTGAAATCTATCAAAGTGCAATTTAGGCTATTCATTTTATTATACAGATTATAATATATAACTAAATGAATAATAATAACAATTGACCTTCTTATTACCATTACATTTGTTAATGTAGATAGTTGAGATAAACAAAGGAATGAAAGAGGAAAAAGAAAAAAAGACAACCAGAATTTTACAGATTATCTGGTACATGTTCACATGGGCTACATCTGGGAAATTATTATAAGCTATGCATTTTCTTGGCATTGACATGTAAATCAACAATCTAAACACAATTTTAAAAATGCTGCCTCTCTTAATACATAAAACTTCAATACTGAGCACCCAATATGGCACTATTCACTTGGTGGCAAGTTGACTTCATTGGGCCCATTTTGTCATGTAAGCATCAGCGGCTTCATCTTCTGGGTAGTTTGCTTTTGTTGCCCACAGAGTCTCAGCCACCATTACAAGTTTTGCAATGCTTGATCCACAAACACTGAATCCCACACAGCAAATCATTCAATGAGGATACCCACTTCCTAGTGAAGAATGTGTGAGAGTATCACATAGTCAGTGATATACAGGTAAATATTTAACAACAGGCTCTCCTTGGTGGGGGGAGGACATATTGTATCATTTTCTTGTTTATATGGTATAAATACTTCCTCCATATCAATTGCAAACTGTCAACATGATCTCATTCTGACAATCTGCTAGCTGGTACAAGGGTTGTTCCAGCAACCACTGCTCATAGTACATCATAAATTCATCCATAAGGCATTTATACTGCTCTCACACAGTTGGGGCAGGGGAAAATGCTGTAGAACCCAGGTGATACACGTAGGACTTCGTGTTACTCTTTTGTAACAACTGCGGCCTCAAAATTCTGACCCCCAAGAATGAAGGATGGAGTCAGGCTACTAGTCCAGCCACCATGAACGGCCAAATTGATAAATGAGGGGAATCTAGAATGGATAGTGGAGGAAGGAGAGGCGAAGGACCAGGTGAGGTCCTGAGATCAACTGAAACCACAGGGACTACAGTTCAGTCCATAACCTGCCTCTTCTGAGTTTCCCCTCAGGAAGAAAAACCCATAGAACTATAAAACAGATGCTCCCTGAACTTGTGTGGGGAAGTAAGTCTGTGCTGAAAAAGGTGGAGCATAGCAATCATGAAAATGTGTTCCTCAGATCTTTACCTGCTGGATGGTAATTAATCCTCAACTCTCAACCCTAAACCTCCTAAAACCATCATCACATTTATACCAGAATCAGGCTTTGCATAGGTTACTTCCAGTCAACTATTGAGCATGACAATGATAATAAGATAGCCTCATTTCTATGTGACCCCTATGACAGAATGCTTTCACAGTCTGACATCTTTCCCAGCTATCCCGCATTCTTTTTCCTTACAAGAATTTCTCCTTAATAATACTAATGTATATCTAATTCCTTCTTGGAATAAGATTCTTGCAGGACCTAGACTAACCACAGGCATTATATCATAGGCACTACACCACAAACTGTATATATGATATCTATATTCATTGTTACCATATATTTGTAAGATAGGCATATATTATTATATGCATTTAACAGATGAAATGTATGAGACTCCAGAAGGTTAAGTAATTGCGTGTTTACACAGCCAAGGAGTAGCAAGGGTAAGATTTACATGTGAGTCTCTCTGGCAAGCAAACCTGTGATGCTGATCCTGATGCTGAGCCTCACCATTAGAATTAGAAATGACTACCTTCCAAGAAAATAATTTGGGAGAGTTATGGATCTTACTCCATGGAATCAGATTTCTTGCTCCACAAGAGAAAAAATATATCTACAATTACAATGTGCTATTTTGGAAAGTAGTACATATTTCATCACAGGAGACAAAAAATGTAGGTTGGATAAATGAGTCGCAGGAAGTTTGTAGGGGGAATTTGAGCATCAGCAAAGTGTTTTGATAAATTAAGTTTAGCTAAGGTGTGAGTGCCTATGTTGCTAGGTATTTACTTGAAATCTCACATATGAGTCATTTTGTTACTGTGAGATATGAGGCTTTCCAGAAGTGACTAGAGTTTAAGAATATTTTCCTCAAAATAAGCTCAGGTCCCAAAGAAATAGTTCTGGATATACCCATTTTTTGTAGGATTTATTTTCTCTTTCCAATATTATTGAAGATATATTGAGTATATTTTTTCTTAGTACATCAATCTTAGATCAGTAGCATTCCAGAGATTAAAGACATATTAAATATCCCCTATTCAAGTCCATTCCCTTTGTAATCATTGAAATTGACCAAGATTTACAGATTCCAAAATGAATGGCTTTCAGTTTGAGATTTTTGTTTTCTGTTTTTGTTGTTGTTGTTGTCAAATAGCAAGGTACAGGACTTCTGAACTTAATATAGATATTTCCTTATGTATCACTTTTTCCAAAGGTATAAGAGTTGAAATGAGGTTACCAGTCACTAAAATAATTACTTTCTTCTCAGGGCAGGCAACATTATCCTTGCAAGACTAATTTTATCTTCAAAGACCAATATTTGTCAAATACACTCATTTTAGAGTGAGGCTACCAAGTCAAATAATTTGTTCCCTGTCAAATCTTGGTAATTTTCAATATTTAGATAGGAACTAAGTTCCTCACACTTTAATAATAACATGCTGTGTGTTCTTTTTGTATTACCATAAAATATTTCAGAAATATAAGATATGTGTACCTTTTTTTTTGTCCCATCAGAAATTACAACAAAGAATAGAAAGAGGACGAGAAGCACACCCCATACAAAGTAGGTTGATATTCATTTGGGGTCAAAAATTCTTGCTGCCTTAGAGTAAGATCTAGGCCAGCAGAAACAGTAATAGAAAATGGCAAAAAAACCCAACAAAGAACAAAAGTAATTCTAACATAAGATTGAAAAACAGATAAATGAGTTTCTAAAACATTGTTTAATATATGTGCTTAGTATACTCTACATAATCATATATTTCTCAATAAATGCAAAAGAAAGACACTGTCACTAAATATAAAAATGCAATGCAATTAAGTCTTTATTTTGGTTTGGATTTTAAGTTCAGAAAATGTTGCCATTTAAGACATTTGCTATCAATAAAGAAGCTCTATTGACTTCAGGATATTATCTTGGCTTCTTAAGCTAGAATCAGAGTTCATGGTCTCGTATTTAAATTATCATCGTCATTCTGGTTTATTTTTAGGATGTGTTACGTTTTTTCTGTGATGACAGAGGCAATCCTAAATCAAAAGAAACCTACTGCAGCATTCTGTCCTCTTAACATATTGGAAGATCTCCTCTAAGAGATTTAGAATATTGTCTACAGCCATACCACCCTGAACTCGCCCAATCTCGTCTGATCTCGGAAGCTAAGTAGGGTCGGGCCTGGTTAGTATTTGGATGGGAGTATGTCTTGGCAATGTAACATTTTCATGATGCAAAGCCTTTTAAGAAGCAGATAGTATCTGGAATGTAGAGGTTATGGGATATATCATTCAAAACATCAAATCACTACTTCTATTTTGCTCTCTAAGAATTTGTTTCCAAAGAAATATTCAGTGATCATGATTTCCAAATACAGTAGATATATCAAGTTTCTTAAATACAAATTTGGATAGCAATTGAGGAAATCAAACTTAGTGCTATATGTAGAAACTAAGTGCTACTAAAGATTGTGGACCTGTTGAGAAAATATATAGCATTTATTATACAGTTTATTAAAAGCAGACATTTTAAAAAGATCTGCAATTGTATAATCATTTACTATAAACTTTGTTTAGATTCTTGGAAAACCTAGTCAAAGCCAAAACATTAGTTTTTATTATAATTTCCTGGGAATATTATATCAGCACTCCTTTTATTTTTTAAATAGTTTGAAATAATGTTATCTGAGAGTGCATCAAAACTCTCAAATGGCTGAAATCAGAAAAAAAAGTGTGTCCCAAATCCTTCATACCTCCTTGCTTCTATGTCCCTCTTAATGTAATGTTATATTGTCCATTCACAATAGGCAGTGTGATTGCCCTAAATATGGGATTAGCCAATGTAATTGGCCTGATTATGGGATTGACTAATGTAATTTTAAGTTACTGGATGAGATGCAATAGGGAAAATTCTTGCTTTTCAGTCACTTGACAGATGAGCTCACATCTAGTCTAGTCTATGGGTATCCAGAGGAAGATGAAGGTCATGTGGATTAGAGCCATGGTGTGCGAATAGAGCAGCCAACCCCATTGCCAACATGAGCAAGTCCAGTCAAGATCAACAAAAACACTATGAACATTTATGTACCATCATGTTCTACTTTGGTCTATAATTTTATTTGTGACAGATGCAACTCTATCAGGTATAATTGCCTATAATATAGATAACAATGCTACACATATCATATACTAGTTGGGAAGGACTAATAATTCTGAGTTACAGATTGAGAATTGAAAAGAAATTAACTAGGCAAATAAGGGACAAATGTTTTCCTTGGCATGGCAGAATACAATACTTTCACAACAATTAAAGGACAAAATGGCATTATAAGAAGTCTTGGAAAAAGTTAGACGTCAACTGTGAAGAGCTTTGTAGTTTAGGTTAGCATTTGGTATTTATCTGGAGAATAGTAAGTAGCAAACAGGTCTGGTCTTCCTTCAGGTTATAAAAATCCAGAGTAATCATTGCATATTGAGTTGAAGATTTTATATTCAGCCAGAAAGCTGATCTAGGATCATTCGCTGAAAATGGTAGTTTGGTACAAAAATTTTAGAGAATCATGCTGAAATTTCTGATATGACTTTTGTTATTTTTTATGACCTTAAGAAAGTCATTTAATCTCTCTAAACTTAGTTTCTTAACTGCAAAACAGGAATTATAATAGCACTCTCTGATGAGAGATACATAATAGAAATTTAATGATACTTTTTTATACCATAGCACTAGCCCTAAAATTGTAAATCTGAAGTGAATAGATACTATGTCCTCCCAAATTTAGAGAAATATAATCCAGCAGTCCCTCCCCTAAACCAAGTGAGAAGGACACAAAAGAAAACCGATTGTAGCAATTTTAGATAACTGCAAAAAGGGTTCACTGCCTTGCCATAGGCTTGTTAGGGGGTGGGGATGCATTAAGCCCAATTTACTGTTTCTTATCAGAGGAGATTGCTATGAAATAAGTCTTAGAAAAGCCAAAGTGTGACCTTGGCTTCTCACCAGGAGAAATTGGAAGACAGGCTGGCTGGAGCAGTCTGCAATATTAATCCAAAAAGGGAACAATGGTAGAGCATCCAACCAGAATGGGTTTTGCTCTCAGGTGAAGTACACATGTGTACTGGACAGCGAGGGACTGTGAGGTCGGGAGCAGGCAGCAAGTGACATGAACCCTAGGAAGTCAGTCGAACTAAGATACCACCATCCTCTGGCGACTGTCTCGAGGGGACTTTTATTTTTATTTTTCTTTACTCTTTTTTTTCTTAAATAGTTTATTGTCAAGTTGGTTTCCATATAACCCAGTGCTCATCCCCACAAGTGCCCTCCTCCATGCCCATCACCCCCCTTCCTCTCTCGAGGGGACTTTTAAAGAACTCTGACACACACCTCACTAGGGAATCAATGTTTGGGTATTTGACCTGTAGGAGGCATCAACAAACTAGCATAAAAACAATCTTGACCTTTCTTTGCTACGTATCCATCAAGGGCAATTGTATCTGAAAAAATCTAGATACCAACTTTGCCAAAGGAGGAAGAGGAGCAAAAATGTGACCATTCATCCTTCTCTAGGTACCGAGGATCAGGTTGGTCCTGTGGTTGTGGAAAACACTTTGAAATGGATATGGCATTGACTTTGATTTAGACTGGACTTGAATTTTTATATCTGAAATTGAATCTTAATTACTGGCATGGGACTGTTGTTTCAACAAAATGCAGCTGAAGAGCTGTAGGATCTGTCTTAATAACCCCTGAAGGCATGGGAGTGGGAGATTTTACAGAGCATGGATGAAAGAAATAATTGGAGGAAAAAAATAAATGTTTTAAATCAGTATGCTGTTAAGACTGCTTCATATACCGGTTTTATAAAGAAGTAATGAGACAGTTGATAAAGCACTTAAGACAGTATGTGGCACATAGTTAGGGTTCAATAAATGTTAGCTGCTTTTACAGTTGTTGTTATTTGAAGGGAAAATATCAAATTTCAATGTGATCCAAAATGGGAAGTCTATATTGAATAGTAATGAGGAAAATCACAAAAGCAGAGACCAAAAACACCTGTGTCAGGCAACACATAATAAATATTCTGAACTTGAAGAGAAGATTCTTTCATAGTTTCTTTAATTTTAGGATTCTTTTATTCTAAGTGCGAATTATTTTTCTATGAAAGGAAAAGATCTGTTTTTCCCCATATGAGAGAGTCCAACTCTTCTAACATTTTTTACATTAAAAAAACATAGATTATCATTTTTTATCTCCTAAAAGCATCCACTATTATATCAATATCATTCATCCTTTCAGTTTGGAGTATTAGCTGCCTTTATCAAATGTAAATCTTGAAAACTTGCCTGTCAGTATGCATTCTCTGATGGCTCCTTCTTCATCTTTGAAAACAGAACTGACATAAAATGAGTGAATCATCACTATAGTACAGCTAACACTATCTGGCAAGGGACAAAGCTTTTATGTAACAGTAACTTACTTTCCTTTGTACTAAATCATTCTGAGTTTCTGCATAAAGGCTATTTCAACAACAAGAAAACAGATCAGAGGGTAAGCCAAGTATTTCATTTTTTTAAGCAACTGTCATTTTGAGAAATGAAAATTCTTCTATCTCCTAAGAGAACAAAGCATTTCATTCTCAACTTGAGGGAGAGTGGTACCATACTTACATCTTGATTGGTCATCTCCCAATAGGGTCTCTCTCCATAAGACACAACCTCCCACATCACGATTCCATAGCTCCAGACATCACTGGCAGAGGTAAACTTTCGGAAGGCTATAGCTTCTGGAGCAGTCCATCTGATTGGAATTTTGCCTCCCTAAAAATGAAAAAGAATACAAGAATTCCCATGTACTTCAAGCGTGTTTGGGGATATTGCTGCCTCACTGGCAAGATCTAGAAAGAGATGTAGCATTTTTAAGTGAATCTGTTTGACAGCATGCAGTCTCTTTTCACATATCTCAGCCCGTAAGCGCTTGTAGACTGATTACTAATTGACTGTCCAGAAGGTTTCTGGTTTGAATTCTGTTTGACTGCTGGAACACATACAGGACCCACATCTCAATTACAGTATCAGGATGGCAGCTCCAAAAAGGGAGAGCAGGCAGTCAAGCAAATCAATAAGGTAAACTTTCATGACTTTCTAACAGAGAGTAAAGGACTCAAATTCCCAGGGCATTTTTTTTTTTCTACTTTCTTTCACATAGGGATTAAAAATGGAAAGTCTTGATTGCTGAATGCAACCCTGAGAAGTTTAACAGTAAGATGAGCGTGAAAATCAGATACAGTTATATTTTCCCCCAGCATTGTGCAATTTCTTTTAGATTTGATTTCTCTTATTTTCTGCCAACATAGTTTTCTGTTTGTTGTTACAGACTTTTTATTTTTACCTAAGAGATAGGTGTCTTACTTAACTTAACCAAATTAAAATTTATTGAAATGAGATGGTGGGGAGAAAAGTTATGACATGATGTCAAGTTTGGAGTTTTTTCATGGTAAAAGAAAAATCAGGTTGGTAGGTTTCCTCTTAGTTCACAAAATAAACACTTTTATATCCTGCAGGCAAATCCAGGAAAGCAAACATTTCACCCATAAGCAAAAATATATTACAGGTAGAGGGCATAGGATTTGAATATTTTCTTGCAGAAAAGATTCACATATGCCTTCCCATTTTGCAGAGAAGGAATAATTTAATTCATATACTAGGGAAAAAATGGAACTTAAGGAAATAATGGCTTCATGTAATGCTTGACCTTGTTCTGTAAGCTGAGGTTAATTTGAACTTTTCAAACTATGTTTAAATTATTTGTTCCTTAGATACATGGTAACACCATTTTAAGAAGACTTTCCTGATACATCCTTTTGTTAATTAAATATGCATAGGTAAGAGCACATCCTTATGGTTGGCTGTGTGTCACTGTGGTATTTTATAACTATACACTTGTAGTATTAAAGTTATATTCTATAATGATACTATTCCCCTCAAAATTGTAGTTTGTCAATTACTTTAAACCTCAGCCTAGAATTTTTCTCCTGGTCCTCTGACCATCATATTTGACATCACTATTATCTAAAGTTCCCTTATCTTCTCATCTCTCAATATAGGGATTTTCCAAAAACCACTATTATGACCCATTTCAAAGGAGTAAGTCTTCAAGGTCTCAGGCTTTCTGCCTCCCCTCTCCTTCCTTTCCCCCCTCCCCCAGCATGATACATTGACACAGACCTTGACAAATCTATTTTATGCATTTAACTAAAACATCAACCAATCATACTGGGAATGGATTTTTCTAGAAACTCCTTCTTGCTTAGGCCAAGCCTATTAAGTGTAACAGTAATCCCAAAGGAATTCTTAATTGAGGTTTCATTTAATCCAAATAATGAAAATGATAATTAGGTTTAGAAGAAGAGGGATATCCCATCAATTAATTTATTGATTTATTAAGCCAACCATTAGAAGGCTTTGTTTGCTTAGATAGGTTACTCTTGATCTTCAGTATAGTACAGTCCCTAAATATCCATGAATCACAAAGCAACAGCTGAAAAAAAAAGCCTTATAATCTATGAAAAGAGTTTTTTGTTAGACTATGAGTAGAAGTAATTTTAAATAATTGAATTAAATAAACGAATGTGTAACATATCTATCTTAAGAATGTGAGATGACTCCGGGTTCCTGGATGGCTCTGTTTATTAAGCGTCTGACTTAGGCTCAGGTTATGATCTCACAGTTTGTGAGCTCGAGCCCCGGGATTGGCTCAGTGCTGCCAGTTTGGAGCTTGGAGCCTGCTTCAGGTTCTGTGGCTCCTCCTCTCTCTGCCCCTCCCTGTCTTGTGCTCTGTCTCTCTCTTTCTCTCTCAAATATAAATATTTTAAATTTTTTTAAAAAAAGAATGTCAGATAACAAAGTGTCCTTCTGTATTGAAACAAATTTACCAAATCTTAGAGTGAAAAAGATACAATGATAAATTTTTAGCTTCACAAGTAGCTGGAACATTGAGGATATTTAACTTCATGTCTTTTTGACATTGAAAGATTTAGAATTATACACAGTTTATCATAAGGGATTCAGACTCAAAAGGTGCAATACATAGATTGCTCCAAAAATTCTGTTCTATCAATACCCACAGTTTTCTGTAGAAAGAATTGTCAGATATATACCATATCAATTCAGGAAGCAATTGCTTTGCTGGAAAAGGATGTGGATTTATGTTAATTATGACAATATGAGTTAGTGACCAATTTTCCATAAATGTGAGTTTAACAGTTAATATAGCATGTCAGGAAAGTAATTAGGCATTAAAATACCTCCAGTAAATCAAAACTTTCTGAAGGAATAATTATTTTATTCCCTACCATGTGAGGCCTTAAAAGGTAGGTTTAGATATTTAATTTCTATATTTGTTTTACAAATGAAGACACTGTGGTACAGAGATTTTAAGCTTCCCAATGTTATACATGTTTATATATTCATATATACATATACAATATTTATTTATTTTAATGTAGGATTTTCTCTCTTTAACTTTCTCTTTTACATTTAAAATTCTATATGTATAATGTTCAAATGGTTATATTCACTCTGAACCACTGTGAACTCAAAGTTTTTGTTTTTAGTATTGGTAGGGAGAAAATGAAATTTTGCAACCCATACGGTGAATATTTTACTTATTTGAGTTGAATATGTAAATTTGTTTCTTCCAACATATAGAATGATCTATACTTTTTGTGTCCCCTTCCCACCATCCTGTTTTCTCTCTGTCTTCCTGTATGAGAGGAATGTTCTTTTTGCTATTTCCTTTAAACACCTTTAAAAATTAAACATGCCTAGTCTAGTTTTTCAGAAATGCATTCTGTTAGATCTTACCCTGGTGGTGTAGGCTGCCTCAGGATCATCTTCCAGCACCCGGGAAAGTCCAAAGTCAGACACTTTGCACACAAGGTTACTGTTGATTAAGATGTTTCTGGCAGCAAGGTCTCTATGCACGTAGCCCATGTCGGAAAGGTACTTCATTCCTGCGGCGATGCCTCTCAGCATGCCAACAAGCTGAATCACAGTGAATTGCCCGTCGTTTTTCTGTAGAAACGATGTAGAAATATTAGTCCTGCAACAATAATTACCGGGGGAATATTTGAAAGGATCTTCCTTCAAACCCCAAATTAACACTATCACCCAATTCATATGCAATTCCTAGCTGAAGGAGAATGGAAAAAAATATGAAATATTTCATTAATTTTGTAACATTTATCAGTCCTCTGCTTGGTCAAAGCAGATCAAGGCTTTGAAAACTCTTGTCAAAAATCTTGTTGCCCTTTGCTGCATTGTAATTCCTTTATTCTCAATAATCAGAGTAGTACATTCATCACTCCAACCTAGCGCCTGCCTGAGATGAACACTGCACATTTTTGAGGTGCTTTAAAATCAGTTAGCTGGATAGCCATATTGGGGTAAAAAAGAAGTGGCTGGAGGAGATAAAGGAGTTTCTGTAGGAACAGATGGGAGGAAGATGACTAAGCAATGACCAGGACACAGCATTTCTTAGAAGCTTGCTGTCTGTCAAGGGCACTGAACTTACTGCAGGTACATGGAATAAGGTCCTACAAATGATTATTTTGAAATAAAGGAATGATATAATCTTTAGAGACTAGAGAACTTGAAGATATGTGTAAGAAATTTGGCAACAGAATCTGGTAGAGTCTGGAGATTAGAAGAAAACTTCATGTTATCAGTAGACAGCTGTCCTCTTCAATGCACAGGTCCCTGGAATAATCCTTAAGAAAGCCATTTTAGCTACACTAAATGTGAAAACCTGCCAGCCTACAGTTTTAATCAGTCCTGTAAATATGTTACATTGTCCAGAACGAACTATTTAGTAATATAACAAGTTGCTAACAATTAAAATTTGGACACTTGCACATAAAAATAAAACAAAACAATTTTTATTTTCCCCTGGGACCCAGAAGATCTGACAAAATTAGTGGTACTGTCTATTACCATGCGGCCATTCCACTTGTAAAAGTGGTGGATGGCCCTCAGATAGGTTACAAGCCTATTTGGCCCCTTCATTAACACAGATGATTTGTGTGGACCTTTTACACATTTTTTTCCTGGCTCTGCTTGATATTATACACTCTGAGAAACTTAGTACTTGTAAAAAAAAGTTTCTCTTTTTTTCCCTTTCCATTTCTTTCCTCTGTCCTTCTTTGTTTTTTTATTTTCCTTTTTCTCCCTTTTCAGAAAGTTTTTGGGGACAAATTAACATATATTTAAATAAAACTATAGGGACATATGATTTGGATTTGTTTACATTTCTGAAAAGGAGGAAAATTTCAGACCAAAGTTGATTTTTGGAGTATAACCATTCTGACTCCTGATATTTCTATTTCAAATTTCTGTTTTACAGTGGCTCAATTCCACCTTCAACATCATAGTCAATATACAAATAACACTTTGAATAATTAAATTTGTCTCAAACCTACCTTTAAAAATGTATCTAAAGAGCCATTTTCCATGTACTCTGTCACTATCATCACGGGTTTGCCTGAAAAGAAACATGGTATGAATTGTAGTTTTTGATTTGGCATTCTTACCTAGGAAACATTTACTGGAAGTTATTATTTTTGTCCAAATTATATATATTCTTTTAAAAGTCTCCTCTTTGAGTAGCAAGTAAATTCATGACATAATGATATCTTAGTGTAATGGGAAAGTGTCACAAGAATAATAACAGATTGACATTTAAGATATAAAAATACACAATTTTGCATATTAAAATCAATTTGTCAAAAATGAATTTAAAGATGCACTAGTTTAATAGAGGTAATGATATAATGTGCCAAATAACATCCAACAAAGAACTCTGAACATATTTATCTTTCCTGTAATGCTGAATAAAAACTGCCTGTCCCATTTAACTGTCCTGCATATGATCTCTTGAATATAGGCTGTATTTTCCTAACTTTATTTCTATGTTCTTGTAACTCCTTTCTTCATGGATATATCCTTTTTCCTTTCTGTCACACACTTAAAATCTCTCTCAGTCCAACTTTATTTCATTCGTCAAAACTCTGTTCTAGGGCTGTTGAGTGGGGGGATGGGCTAAATGGGTGATGGGCATTAAGGAAGGCACTTGTCAGGATGAACACTGGGTGTGATATGTAAGCGATGAATCACTAAATTTTACTCTGAAATCATTATTACACTATATGTTATCTAACTTTGATTTAAATAAAATTTAAAACATTAAAAAAGCTGTTCTAATTTCTCTTGCTATCTGGAAACTTCTCTAGCAATCATTGTTTCCTCCCCTTTCATGTCTGATATAGAAATGCAAACTAGAGGTCAGCTAAACAGACTATGGAGTCACACTGCATGGCTTGAATCCCAGATCAATCACTTATGATGCAATCTTGGGCAAATCATTTGTTATCTCTGTGCCTCGGTTTTCTCATCTGTAAAATTAGGGATTTAATGACACCTGCTTCATAGAGTTGTAGTGACTATCCGGCAAGTCATATGGTTATGCAAGTCACTTCGAATTGTGCTAGCCAACTAGAATTTGCTGTTTTGTTATTTTATGAACTCTAACTCTGTACCTGTGGGTTACATTTCTGGCTGGATATAGTTTGATCTAAGAGAATAGATCATATTTTATACTCCATAAAATATCCTCCATAAAATTATGTCATATATATATATGTATATGTATATTATACTATATATATATAATGTATAAATGTATAAATGTATCTGTGATACAAGATGAAAAATACAAGATCAGGGGCACCTGAATGGCTCAGTCAGTCAAGCGCTGACTTTTGATCTCAGCTCAGGTCATGACTTCACCGTGCCTGAGTTCGACCCCACAGTGGGCTCTGCGCTGATAGTGCTGACTCTCCTTGGAATTCTGTTGCTTCCTCTCTCTTTGCTCATCCCCTACTCATAATCTCTCTCTCAGAATAAATAAATAAACTCAAAAAAATACAAGATTAAAAATCCTTATTATATGAAAAAATATCTAAGACATGATTGTTAGTTTTATCACTCCACATTGCCCTCATATGTCCCTTTACTAATTTAATAAAAGCATGCTACATAAAATTTGTGTTAATTTAAAACATTTTGAGTTAAGTAAAAGGAGACCTTATGTCAGAAAGATTGCTATCTTATATGTCTATTAATTAACTTTTTGTATTATGAAAAGAAACACTTAAACAATCAGGAAATGCATTATAATTAATGTAATAGCATTCTCCAGAAGGACATCTGTGTTTTACTGAAGAAGTGATTAATTCAAGTTATAGAATTAGAAATTACATATTTATTCATACAACGTTATCTAGAAGTGCAAATAAAGCTATAGAAAGTTAAGACAATTACATATGAAAAAGAAATAACTGGGAAGAAAAAAGATTTTTCATTTCAAGATCACTTAAAAGTTACTATTTAGAATAATAAGGTAGGACGGTCTAATTTCTTACTCAGATAATTATCTTTTTAAAAAATACTTCAGAAGCACTATTCTTTTAATGGAATGTGATGAGTATGTTACAAAGTCAGACATATTTTTCTCTTCTTATTTAATGTTTAGGAAAGTAATTTAAAAAGCTTGTCTAATATAATTCATTTGCCATATGTTTGTAGATGCCTACATTAGGTGAAACATCACATATGCAGAGAAAAAACACTAGAGATGGAGATGTCATCATTTGATCTGAACTTTGAAGACCTAAGGGACCACCCCTGTAATCAAAGGTGACAGATATTCTAGAAAGAAGAGGCAGCATGTGCCAAGCCATCTTGTCAGAAAAGAACCCATCAAGTTCAAATATGTCTAAAGCCATGAGTTTTTGCTTTGTCAATCAGGAAGTGATAGGAGATGAGTAGGGAAACAGTTTTTTAAAAACTCACTGGGCATACAATACCTTTGTAAAAAAAAAAAAATTCGTAATATATGTGCAAGTGCCTGTGACAGCACAACAGAAGCAAAGATTCTAAATGTTTTTTAAATTAGTATAATTGTAACCTAAGCTCATGAATAGAGGTGCTTCCAATTCAACTTTATTTTATTTATCCTGCCACACCCATTTTAATTCAAATTTTAAAATAAATAAATTTCTGCTTTCGGCCTTTTTGGTCACATTCTCACATCACAGAGCCCATTTCAGCCTTTAATGTTGAAACTCCCCATCTCCCCTCCCCTCCAAATTCCACAACTAATATACTTCCCCAAGGGTAATGGCCAAAATATTTGATAACTGCTTTGGCACAGGTACCTATGTGTCAGAAGTTACACCAGCCACAGTGCTGGAGTATCCTGGAATGTCCTCTATACCAGAATATCAGCCCTTCATTTGTCAGAAATCAGGGATTCAGAAGTCACCAGGGATGAGGCTGAGTAGGCATATAAAGGGGACATATGGGTAACCATGTGCCAACTTTTTATCACACAGTATAGAAGTACTTCAATAAATTTCCAGCTAATAGAGTCAAAGAGTACGTACTTGCTAAACATCAGCCTTGATCCAACTAGAGGGAGGTCTTCATTTTCTGGAATCAGCCTGGGTAACTCTTTTACCCTGACTTTGACTCTCATTTACAGAAATCCATTGAGGAAATTGTCATAGTTTAACTGGAATTGGAAGAACTGATTTCTGGCAGATATCCAGAGAATATAGTCTTAGCTTTCCCTCATTGGCACCTCTCAGCTCTTACTATGTAAGTAGATGTCTTGTCCATCAGACTGAAACCCTGATCCTTGTCTCTCATTATCTACTCTACCTCAAGACCTTTACGATTACAGCATCTTCCCTATACTTTGACTTGTAAAACTTTCAGTTTCTTTCCACTCTCCTTTACTAGAATTTCTTCATTCTATCTACCCTCTAATTTGTTGGACTCTCTTTTTATCATTATGCGTTAGTGGTAAATATTTAGTACTGCTCACCCAAGGTCTACTGAGTGGAAACTGGATAGAATTACTTTGTAGAACTATCTTTTCCTTGGGTAATTGTTCCTTAAATTCAACCCAAATTCACTAAGTTTAGAAGAAAAAATGTATCTTCTAAAAAGAATGAACTGATCAGAGGACTTATTGATATTAAATAATATACATTTTGAAAGAAAAAAATAAATGATTACGTTTTGGGAAAATGGGCACCTGGCATTTGTTCTATAAGATTTCTTAGATTTCATCATCTAGTTTTAAAAGTCAGATTAATTATTTATGACAGTGTAGGTTGTAATGTCAATAACAAAAATGTTATTTGAGAAATATGATAGGGAACTAAAATACTTCTCACATTTTAGAAAATGGGAGAAAAGCAATTAAAATGAATGTTTGCAAACAAGGATGATCTTCTTTTGTTGACAAGAATAAGACACTTCAGGACCCATTCGATTATTTTTCATGCTTGAGTCATTTTAATGCTAATTATATTTAGTTTGGCTTATGTTTTGTCTCAGTTCCCGCTAGCCTGCAAGAATGACATAGCAATAATTAATGTGGCTTACTCTAACTCTTGTAAATTCAATAAAACTGTATAAATCATTTTCCATTATCCAGCTCGAAGTACAAAGAGTAGATTTGCCAATAATTTTGAAAGCATATTATCAAAAATCTATATAAAAAGAGCTCATAAAGCATGTCAAAACATGATTCTAATCACAGAATGGAGTTTTTATATTACTTTATATTATTTATCAAAGACCTAGCTCAGAGTCTAAGTAGTAATAGAAACACATTATTTGTGGAATTCACCAATCTTATATTTTAATCATTCAGTATTGATAAGTATAAAAGAGCTACAGTTTATTTATTTATTGAATTTTCACTCTTTATAAGGCACAATGTTATTTTTAATTTTATTAAATCCCATCCTAGTGATATTACAAAAGACTTTTTCAGAGAAAGAAGAGTGAGATTAAAAAAAAAGAGCTTGAATACATAACTTGGGTTGATGAGTGCAAATATGTAAGAACCAAAGTTGGGAATCACCTTATGTCCATTTGACTATAAAAGCTGTTTTACTTACCTCCATATATGATGTCTCTGATTTCAAAATACTTATTTTAATTTTAATTTTAAAATGTCACAAATCTTTACTCTTTTGTGTTAATACAAGCTTGGTAATCATGACTATAGCATGATAAACTATCCAACCACTAATGATATATCCGGTAGGAATTTAGTTTCTCTCAGTAAATAATATATGACTATATAGATATGACTATTACTTATATATGTTCTGAGTGGTCTGAAGTGTTATATGGTGAAATGAATGGTCATGGATTCTATTTATATGAGGTATCTAAAGTAGTAAAACCCATAGAAACAGAAAGTGGAAAGGTTATTGCTATTACCTGGGGAAAGAAGAAAGGAAGAGTTACTCTTCAGTGGGTATAAAGATTCAGTTATGCAAGACCAAAAAAGTTCTGGAGATCAGTTGTACAACATTTTGGTTATAAATAACAATATTATATTGCCCACGTGAAAATGTAAGAGGATCGATACATTAAAAAATTGAGTTTGTTGCCTTACTCTGTGATTTTTTGGTGTTAATGTCTACCACAAATTCAAGAGAGGAAAGAATATATAATTCTTGGTTATATAATCTTTTCCCATAAGATACCTTAAAGTTAGGTGGAACAAACTTTGGGGAATCGTTGATCTAGTCCTTGCTTTATAGAGCACTGCCCCAACAACAGGCACAGCTATCCTCTGAGACCTTGTTAGAAATGCATAACCTTAGTGCTGAACCTGATCTACTGAAGCAAATTCTGCCTTTTCTTTTCATTAAAAAAAAGTTTTTAAATTCAAATTAGTTAGCATACAGTATAGTATTAGTTTCAGGAGTAGAACCCAGTGATTCATCACTTATATATAACACCCAGTGCTCATCCCAAGAAGTACCCCCTTAATGCCTATCACTCATTTAGCCCATCCCCCACATCCCTTTTTCCCTCAAACCCTCGTTATTTTCTGTATTTAAAAGTCTTTTATGGTTTGCCTCCCTCTCTATTTCTGTTTTTTTTTCCTTCCTTTCCCCTATGTTCATGTGTTGTGTTTCTTAAACTCCACAGATGAGTTGAAGCATATGATATTTGTCTTTCTCTGACTTATTTCCCTTAGCATAATACATTCTAATTCCACTCCTGTTGTTACAAATAGCAAGATTTCATTTTATGATCACCAACTAGTATTCCATTGTATATATATATATAATATATATGTATATATTATATATATATTATATATATAATATATACATACATATACCACTCTTTATCTATTCATCAGCTGATGGACATTTGGGCTCTTTCCATAATTTGGTTATTGTCAACAGTGTGCTGTTGTAAACATAGGGTGCATGTGTCCTTTCAAATCAGCATTTTTTTTATATCCTTTGGATAAATACCTAGTAGTGCAATTTCTGGGTCTTTTTAATTTTTTGAGAAACTTCCATACTGGTTCCAGACTGTCTGCACCAGTTTTCATTCCCACCAATACTTCAAGAATTTTTTTTTAAATGTTTTACTTATTTCTAGGAGAGAGAGAGAGAGAGACAGCGTGAGCAGGGGAGGGTCAGAGAGAGAGGGAGTCACAGACTGAAACAGGCTCCAGGCTCTGAGCTGGCAGTCAGCACAGTGCCCGACGCGGGGCTCGAACCCACGAACCGCGAGATCATGACCTAAGCGAAAGTCAGACGCTTAACCGACTAAGCCACCCAGGCGCCCCAGTTCCCACCAATACTTCAAATTCTGCATTTTGGC
Source organism: Hyaena hyaena (assembly GCF_003009895.1). Classification (NCBI taxonomy): domain Eukaryota; kingdom Metazoa; phylum Chordata; class Mammalia; order Carnivora; family Hyaenidae; genus Hyaena; species Hyaena hyaena. The sequence goes on along the minus strand of NW_024081722.1, from coordinate 238,669 downwards.
AATATCCTCAGAGGCACATAATTTCTAGAAACAGTAAATCAGGCTACATCACAAAAGCTGCGGCTAAACCTGAGCTTACTGTTTTATTTGCATTGATACCACATGCTTTTCTGAAACCATTAGCTCATCAATAAACACTTGATACCACTTAAGGCTCCACACAAGGAGCATTTGATTTTAGAAGCATCATAATTTACTGGAGAACCATAATTTACTGGAGAACCATAATTTACTGGATTTCTCTTAGAAATATTTTACGAGACTTATAAATAATTAAAAGTAAGCCTGTACTTATATATCTACATTTTAATTTCATTCAGTCATTCTATTTGGGTTATATTCCATTTAATATATGAACACTTGCAGCTGTTTGAAATTACTTTTATTTTGACTCTAGGAGAAACTTGAGATGACTCAAATATAATGATTCAATTATTAGTGGTTAATGGTCAATGGGATAATGGAAACTTGTGCTTAGAGAGGAGTAGATAATGCTTATTAGGGGGGTAAAGAAGGGAAGACAAAGTATGGGGCAATTAGTAGGGTACTCATAGGGACACCTGGGTAGCTCAGTCAGTTAAGTGTATGACTTATGATTCTTGATATCAGTGCAGGTCATGATTTCACGTTTTTGTGAATTCGAGCTTTCCATCAGGCTCTCTGCACTGACCACACTCATGGAGCCTGCTTGAATTCTCTCTCTCTCTTCCCCTCCTCCATTTGAGCTCTCTCTGCCTCTCTCAAAATAAAATTAAAAAAAAAAGTGGCTCTCATATTTTAATTCTATTATGGTCCTTAGTTGTTGGTTAACACTTTAGGGAAAAATAATTTATAACACTATGTAATTTTAATTTGGGGAAAGATGATAAAATAAAAAATCTACATATGTTAACTGATATGGGAACATGAAAACACTAAATGTTTCTATAAATAGAAATTCCAAACTTTCCATAATATCCTCTTTTATTTCAGATTGTTTACACTGATAGAAACTTTTTCATCAGAAGCTTATTTCTCAAAGTAAAAATGAATTAGAATTGTTCTGACATTAGTGAAGGTAGATAATTACATATGGATCAGAAAATATGGACTTTTCAAAGGAGGTAGGGAATCCAAGAATTAAGAAATATGACAGCTTTGTTTTATTAGTAATGAAAATAATTTTTAAAATATAATATTTAATTTACTAATAATCAGTAATTTATAGTAATAATAATTTATAGTAATTACTAATAAACAGGAATTTATACTGTAAATTTTGTCTCTATCATTCTATGAGCAGGATTTAGATATCAAGAAGAACACTTGTAAATACCTAGTAACTATTTTACATATATTTTTTTTCAATCTCTCTATGTCCTAACAAAGAAAAACAGGTACTGAATTAATGAGCTGACTTTTTAAAATCTATTTCAGCTTTACATCTGTTTCCATCATGGTTTGTCACTGGTTCAGAGAATTTGTTTCATTTTGTGAAATGGACTATGCAAAATTCAAGCATACTCATACTTTAAGCATTTTTATTTTTATATCTCAGGTCCAGAGGTAAGTCCATCTTCAGACAAAACATCAGTCATTGGATCCTTCTCAAATGTAAGTTGTCCAAAATTGAACTACTGATTACTAACCACAGCCTTGCTCCTCCCAGACTTTTCCCCATAAATGGCAATTCCTCTCTTTGAGGAACTCGTGACAATTTATAATTATTGTTGACTCCTCTCTTTTTCTCATACTTTATATCTAAATCACAAGAAGCCGTTCTGTAATTGGCTTCAAAATATCTACACAATTCAACTACTACTCTCCATCGTGTTAGATCAGTACTCTGATCTAATCCATAAGGATGTCTGAATAATGTCAGTAGCTTTCCCCTGCTCCTTCTGCCTAAACATTGGTTCTTACCATCTATACTTAATACAGAAGCCTGACTGATTCTGTTAACATTGATATTAGGTGCCATCAAATCTTGGTTCTAAAGGCTGCAAAGCTCAGATTAAGAGATGGTCTTTATAGGGACCAAAGAGTGTGCACTATCTAACCTCTTACTGTATCTTCAGATTAAGCTCCTTCCTCTCCTTCATTCCACTGAAGCAAAAATGGTCTTGATATTTTTGAACAGCCCATGCAAGTTCCATTTGACACTTGATGGTACTTATTTCTATAACATTCTGCCACTAAATCTCTGTAAGTCCACACCTTTATTTATTCAAACCTTATCAGAGAGGGCTTTCACTAAATAAAATAGAAGTCACTAACCCTCAATAGAAGCAATCCCTAATTTCTTCACCTAGCTTTATTTTCTCATTTAAGTATATCATAAATGCATTTATTCATGTAGTTTCTGTCTCCCCCACCCAAAATAAACTTTATAAAGGCAGGAACACAGTCTTTTAATTTCTGCTGTATCAGGCTGATCAATAGAGATATGCATGTTTTAGGTAATCAGTTACTATCTTTGAATAAACAAATGTTTGTCAAGTGTATATTGAATGATAAAGTATGAGATTGGTAATGTGCACTATTTAAAAGACTGGGTTTGGGAGTTACGTAAAACTCTTTTAAAATGTGGCATTATGCTATGATAGTTTTATGACACTGGATAAAGTATTTAATCTCTTCAAAGTTAATTTTTCCTATCTGTAAAATGAGAACAAATATTTTTGTCTAAAACAATAACATTATGTTGCAGATTAGAGATATATATAAAGAGAATTAAGCTTCATAAATTCTTAAAGTAATATTAATGATTAGGAGTAGTAATAACTGTTATTTGCAAGATTTCCTTCATATGAATTTTAATTTTTTCTTAAACAATCATGGTTTTAAAGAATAAAGTTATCAAAATAAAATATAAACTATATGTCACTCTAACTAGTTTTAAATATTTATATAACTGCATTAAGTCATCTATTCATTTAATATCATTCATGTCTTTTTTAATGTACGTAATGTGTCTCATCCTGTTACAGAGACTAGGGGGCTATAAACATATATCAGTTTCAAGAAGCTCATTTTGTAGTACGGATGATAAAACATGTAGAAGGATAACTATGATAACATGTATTGCAAGACAAAGTGCAGAGAAATGCAACTATAAGATTGTCTCTGGCTGAGAATTTACTCATTCAACAAATGTATGAAATGCTACGTATGCTGAGCACTGATCTAGGAACATTAGGGGAGCAAGACAACCAAAATCTCTGCATTTAGAGGCTTAAGTCTAATGTAGAACCAGGAAGCTTTCCTTTATTGAGCTATTTGTAGAGCTGAGAAGTTTTCTTTTACTGAGCTATTCAGCACTATTTAGTGATTACTCTATGCAAAGCAGACACAGGATAGAAAGAAAAATGAAGATAAATGACACCTATCTAATGGAGACAGCCACATTTGAATTAATCTTGAAGGTCAATAGAGCCGAGGAAAGTGGAGAGGACATTCTAGGGCTGAATGAAGTATTTCAAAGGGACAGAACAAGAACTAGGTAGAGTTTTTCTGGAAAGGAAATAGTGGAATATGAGCTATGGCCAAAATTTTATCAGGTTAGGCAACAAAGTATACATATTTTGCTTTGTTTGTTTGTTTGGTGATTAAGTATCAGACGAAAGGTGTGATTCAGTGAAATCTACCTCGGGACAGTGTGTATGGAGGGGCTGATATGAGAAAATACAAAAAAAGGAAAACTTGTTTGAAAATTGTTTGAAATAGCCCAAGATAATACATAATATATAATAAGATGGAAGTGACTTTATAAGATAGAATGAAACACTATAATTGAATGATAATTACAAATTTATAAAATAATTCAAGAATTGTCTGACAACTTAAATGATTAATTGTCATTGAATGTGCCATCTCCTCACACATAGAAATAAAAAGAAATATGGAGAGATCTCTCTAATATTCCTTTAATATTTTGTTTAAATTGATTAATTTTACAGAAGAATTAAAATTTATTTGTACTTGATCCTGGATTAAGTAACATAACTATGAATCATTTTAAGATTCAAAATAAATATTCCTTTAGCCAACATTGATAATAGTTTCCAGAAGTTGAAAAAATAAGTCTTAAAGAACTAAAGGTGCTACGATGGGAAAATTATACTTTTTTCCATTTTTATTTTATTTTTAATTTTCTTTAAATAGTAAAAATTGGCACTGTATATATTACATGAAAGCATCATGCATTGCAAAAGAGTCAGTTAAGCCAGGACCTATGGGTTTTTTACATAATTTCTTATGAAACCTCTCTAGAATATATAACTATTTATGATACCTTATTTAACAACATATCACAGAAGGGATTTGAATTCAGGCCCATGTTTCTGGTACGTAGGGCAATGATACCACAAAGATGAAGATTTGTGATGATATCATCCATAGAAGTGCTACTTCAGTCTCCCTACCTCAGCTTCAATCAGAAAAATCACACGATTTAGTTGCACTTATGTCTCATTATCTGTGTGCTGCAGGTTGAGAATAATTGTTGAATAAATTAGCATCAGATCAGAGAGCATGAAATTAAGGACACAAATAAAGTGAGGTGCAACATGGTAAATTAAAAACAAGTTGAAGATTTCCTTAGTTGAAATCAAGAGGCACATTTATTAAGAGGAATGCAGTTTGAGTTCACATATGAACAAAACATAATGCAGAAATGTTTTAAATATTTTCCTTTTGCTTCCTGTATATGTGTAGTTTCAGGGTAGCAATCAAATAGGATATTTGATTAGAAGACTAGAAATTTCAAATCTGTATTCCCAACCACAGTACTATTTTTGGGAATAAAATTTACAAAATTTAGATATGATCATTTGTTGATAATGACACTTGTTTTATTTTATTATTTTTTTTTACAAATAGTTTATTGTCAAATTGGTTTCCATATAACACCCAGTGCTCATCCGCACAAGTGCCCTCCTCCATGCCCATCCCCCCTTCTACCCCCCACATCCATCAGTCCTCAGTTTGTTCTCAGCATTCAAGAGTCTCTCATGGTTTGCCTCTATCCCTTTCCCCAACCATTTCCCCCCCGTCTTCTCCCCCATGGTCCTCAAGTTCCTCCTAATCTTCCTATATGTGCAAACATATGATATTTGCCCTTCTTTGCCTGACTTATTTCGCTCAGCATAACACCCTCAAGGTCCATCCATGTTGCTACACATGGCCAGATTTCATTGCTTCTCATTGCCATGTAGTATTCCATGGTATAGATAAACCACATCTTCTTGATCCATTCGTCCGTTGATGGACACTTAGGCTCTTTCCATGTTTTAGCTATTGTTGAGAGTGCTGCTATGAACATCGGAATACATGTGCTCCTATGCATCAGCACTTATGTATCCCTTGGGTAAATTCCTAGCAGTGCTATTGCTGGGTCCTAGGGGAGTTCTAGTGTTAGTTTCCTGAGGAACCTCCACACTGTTTTCCAGAGGGACTGTACCAGTTTACATTCCCACCAACAGTGTAGGAGGGTGCCCATTTCTCCACATCCTCGCCAGCATCTAGAGTTCTCTGATTTGCTCATTTTAGCCACTCTGACTGGCGTGAGGTGGTATCTCAGTGTGGTTTTGATTTGTATTTCCCTGATGAGGAGGGATGCTGAGCATCGTTTCATGTGTCTGTTGGCCATCTGGATGTCCTCTTTGGAGAAGTGTCTGTTCATGTCTTCTGCCCATTTCTTCACTGGGTTGTTTGTTTTTCGGGCGTGGAGTTTGGTGAGTTCCTTATAGATTCTGGATATTAACCCTTTATCTGATATGTCATTTGCAACTATCTTTTCCCATTCCGTTGGTTGCCTATTAATTTTCTGGGTTGTTTCCTTGGCTGTGCAGAAGCTTTTAATCTTGATGAGGTCCCAACAGTTTATTTTTGCTCTTGATTCCCTTGCTTTTGGGGATGTGTCAAGTAAGAAGTTGCTGCGGTGGAGGTCAAGGAGGTTGTTTCCTGCTTTCTCCTCTAGGGTGTTGATAGTTTCCTGTCTCACGTTCAGGTCCTTTATCCATTTTGAGTTGATTTTTGTGCATGGTGTGAGAAAATGATCTAGTTTCATTCTTCTGCATGTTGCTGTCCAGTTCTCCCAACACCATCTGTTAAAAAGGCTGTCTTTTTTCCATTGGATATTCTTTCCTGCTTTGTCAAAGATCAGTTGGCTGTATACTTTTGGGTCCACTTCTGAGTTCTCAATTCTGTTCCATTGGTCTATGTGTCTGTTTTTGTGCCAATACCATACTGTCTTGAGGATGACAGCTTTGTAGTAGAGGCTGAAGTCTGGGATGGTGATACCTCCCGTTTTGGTTTTATTTTTCAGTATTACTTTGGCTATTCGGGGTCTTTTGTGGTTCCATACAAATTTTTGGATAGTTTGTTCTAGTTTTGAGAAGTATGCTGGTGCAATTTTGATTGGAATTGCATTGAATGTGTAGAGTGCTTTAGGTAGTAATGACATCTTAACTATATTTATTCTTCCTATCCATGAGCATGGAATGTTTTTCCATTTCTTTGTGTCTTCTTCAATTTCCTTCATAAGTTTTCTATAGTTTTCATCATACAGATCTCTTGTATCCTTGGTTAGGTTTATTCCGAGGTATTTTATGGTTTTTTGTGCAATTGTGAATGGGATCAGTTTCTTGATTTCTCTTTCTGTTGCTTCATTATTGGTGTATAAAAATGCAACCGATTTCTGTACGTTGATTTTGTACCCTGCAACTTGGCTGAATTCTTGGATTAGTTCTGGTAGGCTTCTGGTGGAGTCTGTTGGGTTTTCTATGTAGAAAATCATGTCTGCAAAAAGTGAAAGTTTGACTTCCTCTTTGCCAATTCTGATGCCTTTGATTTCATTTTGTTGTCTGATGGCTGTTGCAAGGACTTCCAGCACTATGTTAAACAACAGTGGTGAGCGTGGACATCCCTGTCAGGTTCCTGATCTCAGGGGGAAAGCTCTCAGTTTTTCCCCGTTGAAGATGATGTTAGCTGAAGGCTTCTCATAGATGGCTTTCATGATGTTTAAGTAGTTTCCTTCTATCCCGACTTTCTCTAGAGTCTTTATTAAGAAGTGGTGCTGTATTTTGTCAAATGCTTTTTCTGCATCTATTGACAGGATCATATGGTTTTACCTTTTATTTTATTGATGTGATGGACCACATTGATTGATTTGCGAATATTGAACCAGCCCTGTAACCCAGGAATGAATCCCACTTGATCTTGGTGGATGATTCTTTTTATGTGCTGCTGGATTCGATTTGCAAGGATCTTGTTGAGGATTTTTGCATCCGTGTTCATCAAGGATATTGGCCTGTAGTTCTCTTTTTTTGCTGGATCTCTGTCTGGCTTGGGAATCAGAGTGATGCTGGCCTCATAAAATGAGTCCGGGAGTTTTCCTTCGATTTCTATTTTTTGGATTAGCTTAAGAAGAATTGGGATTAATTCTGTTTTAAATGTCTGGTAGAATTCCCCAGGGAAGCCATAAGGTCCAGGGCTCTTATTTGTTGGGAGATTTTTGATAACTGATTCGATTTCTTCACTCGTTATGGGTCAAAATATCAAGCATGTTAAAATGGGCTAAGAGACAAGGCATATGAAGGAGTTCAGGGCACAGGAATAGACATAATGGGAAAGTGATAGCTACGTATTTTTTAGTACCTTGCCATGCCCATTATAAACTTTACCTGTATTAATTCATGTCCCTTTTACCACATCACTAAGAACTATTCTTACCTCATGTCATTAATGAGAAATTACGGTTCTGATTGCTTAACTAACTTGTGCAAAGTCACATATTTTACGGCAGAACCAAAATTATAATATATGGCTAGATCGATAGTCCACATTCTTGACCATTTTGAAATACTGTCTTCCATAGTAATTATAGCGATCTGGCACGGCTCTCAACATTACGTCTACACTCATTACAGAAGATAGTCTTGTTGCCTAAGAGCTTCACATTTAACATGGGTAATAAGAAGTCGTGGTTAGAGTTTATTTGAGGAAGTTAAATGTGGCAGCCATACTAAGGATGAGATGAAGACATGACACATATTCAATATTTGCCTACTATTATTATCATGACTATAATTAATAACTATGTTATATATTAGATAGTACCATTACTGCATAGGAAAATATAGTAATCACTTACTATTATAATTTTTGAACCTTTAGTATCTGGCACCACATGCTATCACTGATGTCCTTTGAAAATCCTTCTCTTCAGGTAAAATGTAGTCACGTTCAAATTCGGATTTCATTTCATTGTACTGGTGACCTTTTTTTTTCCACACCATATTCTTATTTCAAATGTTTCTGCTCATCCATCACAGGGTATAATTTTTGTAAAATATTTTAATTTCTTACCTTACTAAAAAATATATCTTTCCTTGTTCTCTGTCTTTCTCTTGTCCCTGTCTCTCCTCTCACCTTTCTATAGGCACTTATTTGTTCTGATCAGAATTAAGGATGCCCTTCTTGCTCCAGTAATACACTCTTTGGGTTATGTCAAGGGGACAATAACATATCGGCATGTACTCAAATGGAAGAAGAAAAAATATCTAAATTTTGAAGAAACCCACAGGTCTGCAGATCATTTTATTCCTATACTACATTCCTCTGTGAGAATTTTTACTGGAAATGTGTGTTTCTTTTCAGACACGGTAAAAAACAATATCCTAGCAATATAAGCTGATTCAAAAGTTCAGCCAATCAACACAATATTATTACTGTGGTCTGTTTTAGGACTTTTAAAGGTCTTTTACATTCTCATCTGTGGCCTATTGTGAATATATCATGATTTGGGAATTAACTCGTTATTTACCAGGTAAATATTTTGACTTGTTTCTTTTGTCTGTCTTGTGAAAAAGTTGTATATTGTTTCTGCTTTATTTTCCATATTTAAAAATTAAATAAGTGGATATCCAATCTACGTATGTCAATAAGTGACATAAGTGAATACCCAATCAAATGAAATTACTTAGTAGATTCATAGCATTTATTGAATACCTATTGCAGCTATGCCTATTTGGCATATAATAACAACTGGAAGGGAAACAAATGATTGAAACCAAGTCTAAAGAAGATTCCCTGCTCAAATTTTTAGATGATTTGAAAAGTGGTAAGTGGGGTATGAAGGACAAAGGAAGGAATGAGAACACATAGACATGGCAAAGAAAACATGGATTTCAACAAAATAAAGACCATAGCTATGTCACCCGAAAATACTTTATTGGATGGCTGAAAACTATTTGAACTCTTTACATTGAGAAGCTCACCACATAACCACATTTATAAAACAAAATACACATATAGAAGACACGTGAAACTCTAGATATTTTTGAGTAAAAATTAGATTTTCTTTAAGAAAATAATTAATCTCAAGGAACTTTTCCAGTCATTTGTGGCTGACTGCTGTTTTCCCTAAAATTATTAAAATACCTCAATGAAAAACATGAATAAAAGAAATACATTTGCTTTAAAGCACACTTTAAAAGGTGGCAGGCCACCTATGGTTAATAGTAATCCTATTAAATGTTAAACTTCAATGCCTCAAACAAAACATTGAAGTTAATATTTTATTAGGATAAAAAGTGAAAGAATCAGAAGAAAAAGAAATGCTAATACATTTATGGCTTCTTTACTCTGAATACATTTTCTCTGGAAGTGACTTCATAGCAAATAAGTTAATACATATATTTTGAAAAACTAAATAGAAATTAAGGTTCATTGAAGATCAGCTTTGTCAAGACTCTACTAAAATACAGGACAATTAGTATTAATACCACTGAAATTTTTAATAACATTACTGTGGCTATTTTTGTTTTTATCCTGAAATTAATAATAACCTAATAGAAGAAACCCAGATGTTCATAACACACACACACACACACACACACACACACACACACAATTTGCTACTGTACTTACTTTTGGTCACAACACCTTCTAAGTGGATGATGTTAGGATGATCAAACTGCCCCATGATACTTGCTTCACCCAGAAAATCTCGGCGTTGCTTTTCTGTATAGCCTACTTTGAGGGTTTTGATCGCCACAGGTAATTCTCTTTTTCCTGGAAGTTTCAAACGTCCACTACAAACTTCACCAAATTCACCTGGTGATAAAGATAGAAAAAAAACATAAACTCATTTCAAATCCTTACTCTATAAATACACTAAAGCTCTCTTAGAATATTAAGGTATAGACAGAACAGAATTCAAAGGGGAGTCCAACTTTGTTATCAGGGTTAAGAAGTGGTGATTTGGGAAAAATCATCTACAGGTGATCATGAAATACTCTGGGGGTTATTAGCTTCATCCATCTCACCTACAAAAACCTTAATAAGAACATTAGAAAGAAATTAAATGCAACTGATAGAAAATCACTTCTATCTTCCTTCTGTCTACAATACTTGTGCCTTAATTACTGAGAAGAGAAAAGGAGAAAAGTTGATAGCAGGACAAAAAGGGATTAAATTCAAGGAAGAGATGATTCATAAATAGAGTAATTGAGTCTCAAATTATGTAAACAGCTTCAGGCATTACAGATTACACATGGAATGTAAAAAACAGTAGATAATAAAACACTATATAAATTTTATAATGTATATAAATATGTATAAAATATGCATATTTTGCTTCTTTATTTACTTACTTATTATTTATTTCTTTAATAAAGCAAACATTTACAGGTTTAAATATGAGCTCCACAGAGAGAAGCATTAAAATATGATCAATTACATACAACTTTGAAAGCAAGTGGATTACAAAAGATTAAAAACATCCTTTGTTTGATCAGGACATTGACATATTACATTCTATACTATAAACACAACTTAAAAGTCCAAGTTAAACACAGTGTTGTACCTGCTCCAATAACCCTTTCAATGGTGATGCATGAAGCTTCTATCTCCTTGGCAAATTCATGGACAGCTTGATTGGGATCCTCATAGGTGTGTGGATCAATATAAGTTCTTACTCCTGGCAGTTTAACTAGAAACAGAAATGTGCATTAAAATATAAGTGCTTGTGATGGATGGATGGAATCATAAACATTGCTAACATGCACCTCTGGCTTAAATTCCTAACTCTTTGAAATGGCCACGCTGCAAGGCCAGCCCCTCTCCTGACTTATAGGAATCATTTGTACAGCTATGTCACTTACATAATTTTAGAAATCTGGATTGTTAGCCTATGCAAGAAATGCATATGTCACAACATATTTGAAAAGACACATCTTTCACCAGTAATGTTCAGAGAGTCAGTCTCTGAGGCAAACTAAGACAATTTTGTTTACTAAACTTGGCAATGAAATGCTGGTTGGTTATTTGTTGCCTTGTTATTCTGTTTCACTTAAAATGCCATCACAGATGGTTAGTTTTGGTTTTACAAAAAAATAATTTAAAGTAATTTTTCTTGAGCTTTGGTCCAGTAAGACTGACACAGAATTAAAGTAAAGCTCAACTTGTGACTCTGCTTCTGTTACTGCATGGCTTTATACAGGACTCTAATATTCTATAAGCCTCAGTTTCTTTGAATTTAAAGAGTACCAATGTCTGAGGGTCTTTTTTTTTTTTTTGAGAATAAATATCATTAAATAATATGGGAACCATGAAAAGAGACTCAATGTTTTGCAGCATGAATTATGGATTTAATGGTTTTGACTTTTCTGGTCACAGGAAAGTGACAAAAACAAAAGAAATTCTTCTTGTAATTTACTTAACAAATTAACACTGTACTATTTATATAAAATGCACATATTAAAATACCATTAATTAGGACTCATTTAGGCTAATTTTTAAAGCGTGTTACAAAAACTTGATTTTCTGTGTTTTAAAAAGGACAGTCTCTTTCAAATCATTGAATGAAGGTTGATGTTACCAGATCTGTTCAGGGAAATTCTTGTTCTAATGCTAGAAGGAGAAAAAATAATACTGAGAAATTTTATTCATTTATCTGATGGTGATCTTGAACCACAGATTTCTAAGGACTGTGTTATAAAAATTAGAATTGACCTGAAAATTTGTTTTGAAATATAACAGCTTTTTAGATTGATTGAAAATATTTTTTAAAGTAATTATAATGGAGATATGCTTTAAAAAATCTAATAAACCATCAGCCATTGTCTAGGATCAACCAGCAGTGTCCCCAAGCCCATATGTAACAAAACACTTACATTGTGTTAAACAAAATATTTTGGTCAGATATTACATCTCCTTGTCTGGAAATAAGCAAAAATAACAATAAAATCTCCTCTATTTTGTTTTCTTTTGATTTTTCACAATTTGCTTACTGTGCCCATTATGAAAATGCATCTTTTCCTCTTCTGGATCTTGTTTTGCTTTGCTGTAACCACACCGCCTGGAACAGAGTAAGCTACAATCAGTCACATCTCCAAGTATTGAATCATCTGAAGCCCAGAAGCATGAAATGCAATTGAAATGAGTGCAGCCCTAACTGCTTTTCACACTAGTAGCTTGTAAAAACACCAATCCTTCTTTTGGATGAGTCATTTTTCCCAAACCAGTGTCTCTCACTCTTGCCCAGATTTCACTGAGAAGTCTAAAACCATCCAAACCCAGTTAAAACAGGCAAACAAACAAACAAAACCCCCCAAACCCCTTCTCTTCACCATACATTATACACCAGACATGTTTCTGTTCTTTTTCTTCCTTACATTTTTTTGTCACCTCAGAAGCCTTTTTAAGAATGAATTGTCCAAAATAGTTTCTATTGAATCAGTATCTTACTCTACCATTTCTTTTCTTTTGTTTTGGAGTTTTGAAGTTTTTAGTTGCTCTTCCACACTCAACCCACTTAGATAACTACCAAGTTTACTGTAACCTCCAACCTCTCTCAGTTCAGCCCCACTCCCCAAATTTTATTCTCTCTTGTTTTACTCAACTACTTACTAATTTACAGTCCTTGCACCCTGCTCTTATTACTGAAAAAAAAAAATCTGTCCTTGGAGGTTCATTAATGATATAGTCACCTCATGACTTTATCTTTTTTAATTTTTTAATTATTCATGATAGACTGAAATCTCTAACTACTCTTTTTGTGATGCTTCATACTTCTCTCTTCTACTATCAACCCATTCATTTCCATCATTTAATTAATACCTCTATTCTGGTTTAATTCTTTTCAGAGTTCTACTCTTATCCCTCATAGATTTATTTTACAGGGGTATTCCATTGGCACACAAACTCAATAGATCTGAAAAACAAATCAGTATAATTCTCTTTACTTTCAATCTTGATCCTTTGCCTTTTTTTCCCATTAATAACACTGGCAAGGTCTTGGCCCTTTTAGGAACAAAGCCTTATTCTCTGGTACTTCACAACAGATTAGTTGCCAAACCCCAAGCATTGTATAACATAAAAGTCTTCCAATTCATTTCTTCTTTTTCATTAGTTCTACTGCTTCTTCAATTAAGACTTTGTTATTTTTCATTTGGATTGCTGTAAGTGCCTCTGAACTGATGCCCCTGCATTCTGTAACTGTTTTCCTAAACTCTACAAGACATGGCTATAGCCAAATTGCTGTAAATAAGATACCTTTCTGTTTTGTTAGTGGTCTCCTGCGAAGTCTTCAATAAAATAATACAGTGTAGATTCCTAAATATAGCTCTCATGCATATTTCCTCCACCGTCTCTGTTATCTTCAAGTATACTCAACTATCTTCCGGTCTTCAAGATATTTCCCCATGCTTCCATAATGTGCATACACTGGTTCCTACACCTAGGATATTCGTCCTAACAATTTTCAGTTATCAAAGTCTAGCTGAAGTTTTGCCTCCTTCATGCTTTTTTTACTGATACTCCAACATAAGGCCCTCTTTTCACGCGTGAACCCAGTAGCTTTCTGTATCCCTCTAACATTGTGATTCCGTTTCAAGGCAACATAATCATTTCAGTGTGTTTTCTGGGTCTCTTACTCCATGTCAGTTTCTTGAGTCGCAGCAACTACCATTTATCTATACATTTCTGCAGTGGCTCAGTTCCTGTCTCAGAGTTGGCACCAAAAATATTTGTCACATTGATGAATGAATAAATGAATGAATGAATAAATGATATTTTGATTGCATCTACACAATGACAAGTGTTTGGAGAAGAAATATGCTGATGAATACTAAGTTGATGAGGTACATGATTAACCATAAAATGTTAAAACAACTGACTAAAATAAAAATATTTAAATCATTTTTAATGAATCTAAGGAAGTGAATTTACTCTTCGTAAGCTCTCATAACAAAATTGAGTTTATTAAAAACAAAATTTCCATTTATTTCTGAATAAAAAAATACAGCCAAAATGGTAGACTGACAAAATATTTTCATTTACAACATTGGTTGAAAATTACTATGTGATGTAAATGAAGTATCCAATCAACACAACCAAATGAGGACTGTTCCTTGTTTACATATTTTATATTGTTTCTTAAATATATCTCTATTTAGATGTAAAAATGAAACCTATTTTATTCTGTATCATTTCCATATAATTACATATATATTTTCCAAAGTAGATAACACACCCCATCTTTGAAAGAAAAATACAATTATCTTTGTTTGATCATGTTAGAGAGTTGTCAGTTTATTAATAAAATACAGCTAGTGAAATCTGAGGAAATTTGGAGTAATATACTTAATAGATATGCTGTTCTTAGGTGAGGAAAAATACACAATGGGGATCTGGTGGCTTTTCAAATTTTATTCCTAACACTTAGATAGCTGCATTAGTCATCCAAGAGTCCTGAAGACATCTTGAATCAACTTACTGTAGTGAAATGGAGGGAAAAAACCCCAAATACATAAAATCATACTAAAATTACATTTGGTCTGACATTTAAGTTATTTTAATGCATTGTTCATAATTTTTCTGGATATTGTATTCTTTCAATCTTTAATTCATGTGTCTCTAGAGAGAAGTTATTGTTACTTTTTAAAATCAATGTTCTAAATAAAATTGTGTAAAATCATCCTGAGATTTATGTTATTTAAACAGTACTGACAAAAAAAACTTCGTTAGAAGAATTCTAAACAGGCTTGAAAAGTATACAAGTTCTTGTAGTTTACTTTAGAAAACAAACATCCCATCTACCTTCCACTTTCCTACATTCAAAAAAAAAAAGTTTCAAACCTGTATCTTCGCATAGTCTTTATCATTAAATAAGCCTCATGGATTTTTAAATTGCATGTAAATTCCTCATATGAAAATGGAAATAAAACTTTGGATCTCATCTAAAAAGGCATTTGGGAATACCTTGGTGAGGACTGGTTAACATTTTAATACCTAGGGTGAGAGTCAGGAGGGCAATAGAAAGGAGTTATTTTTGACTACGGGCATCTCTGGAGCTATATAACATATACGGCTGCATGTCACATTAACATATAAAATTAAGTTCTGGAACACCCCAAAGCATCATTAAAACAAGCCTCAACAAGACACTGCAAGTAAAAGTGATGCTGGCAGAGACTGGCACCAAGCAGTGGTTCAGCCTCACTAACAAAGCACTGCAGGATGCTTATTCATTCAGTATCATCATCTGTACCTGCTCCAGATGCATAATTTTAACCTATCAGACAAGCAGTCACTAAATATGCCATTTTGTACATAAATTATGCCTCCTACCTTCTGGAACCGATGTTTTTTCTGAATGGAAAAGAAACAGTTTCTTCATTTTGCTCCATATCACAATTTTAATGAGCTTTGATATCACTGTACTAAAAATATCTTTAGTGTTTGTAATTAGAGGAATAATCTTCTAGTCATTTATACTTATTTCCTCCTAGAAAACAATATTGTCTTATTGTTTAGTAGTAGAGGTGGGCATGAGAAATCATCTTAAATGTAGGCATAATTCATAGTCCTTAATTACTATTTATTAAAAAGTCCTAGCGAGACAGTTAATAGGTAAATATAACAATAACTTCATAAGTTATTTAGAAATCAGTCTATTTTCTCCAATACTTAGCCTAAGAATTTGGGTACCACATCCTTGATGATGTTAATTCTGATCTTAAAAAGTTGGCTCCAACCATGACATCTAAATTTGGATATATGAAATTTCCATAATATATGAAAGAGTAAGCAATAATCTTTATGTATGGATGGATGTGCCAATGAGTAATTTAATTCTTGGGTATAAATTAAGAATTTGATAATAAATTAAAGGTATGAATGTCAAGCCCTCGAGTACCAAGCAATGAACAGAATCAGTAATTTACTAAATGACACCCTTATGGCCAATGAGGAAAGATGAGTGAATGCAATAGCCAAAGGAGATTGTAAATTCTTGCTCAACAATAGCTTCCACAGAATCAGTGTTTTCCATTGCTTTTGCCTACAGATAAACACTGAAAAATCCTTTTTTCCCCCACTGAATTCTAAATTAGTGGGAAAGGGTTGCAATGATAGGAGACAAAATAGTTCTGCATTTTGATTTCTTTAAGAGTGAGCATATGCAGTCCCTAGCTCAGAAACGGAAACTCTTATGTTGTTCCTCTATTTTTCATATTAAGAAATGATTTACCTATATTTTAAAGAAAAAATATTCAAAAGGAACAAATTGTAGCATACATACAGCAAATATGTTTTGCTTACAGAAAATAAAATCTCTTTGTAATTTAAATCTCTTTAAAAACCACATTTCTCTATATATGCATGCTCTCTTATTCTTACATAATAATGACCTCAACCACCATATAATGTGTTTAAGACTTTTATTTCTGGATTCTTACAAAGCTTAACGCACACATTTTGAGGAAATGGTTTGACTCTTTCACTTCAGGATTCTCTCCAACTGAACAAAAATAGTTTTAATAAAAGCTCAGCTAATTCAGCCTCATAAAATGAAGAGGCATATGAACATGAATTTATTAATATAGCTAATGGATAATGGAAATAGATTAGGTTTTATTATGGGACAACATTCTTCAATAAGAACGTGAATTGAAAATGTAGTGAAATGAGACTTTGGATATTTAGGCTGTATTGCTTGCAGGATCTTAACTCTCATTCATGTGGATCTCATTGGCATATTAGAGTACCGTGATTTTTGAGTTCCTTAAAGATAGATTTCAGTGATACTAACAATGCAAGTGGTCCATTATTGTTTGCTGAAAATTCTCACACATACTTTTCAGGAGACATGTACTCCTGTGGAAAATCACACTTCCCTTGGGATATGGGAAGGAAATAATTATATCACACAAAATAAGGACTGAGGTTGCAAGGTTTCCATCTCACATTCTGTCAGGATACTAACCACTGGATTAAAAGCAGTGTGAGACACTAACTTATTTCTTATTTTATGCCTTACATGCCATTTTTAATTTATATCTTTTAAAAGACAAAGAAAAAAGAATATCTTTGCAATAACACCTTCCAAATTAGTATAGTATCTATGAATTTGTAAATGTTTCATTAAGGAACTCTTCAAATCATTTTAGAATTAGCAACAGAAGATGGCCATTTCAAATACTTCAAAAAGCTCAAAGATGAATTACAGACTTTTCAGTATTGAGTTGAACTTAATCAACTTAAAAATTTGATATGAAAACACATTTCATAAAGTATGACAAGTAAAGAATGTCTCCCTGTTCAGTAAATTTTGTTCTAATGTGAAAGTAGGTAATATCCTATTAATTTTTAAACTATTTCATGGATATGACCATTGAATTTCTCACTTAGAGTAGGTCCACTTAGTACATCCTATTGTCTATGGTTACACAGGTAGTATACCAAGGGATTTGGGAGCAGTTCAGAGTTGTATTTTACATAGTAAGCCTTCAAATAGAATTGGATATATTCTATAGATATTTTAGGCGAGTCTCGCATCATCTGCTATGAGTACTTTAAGTGAAGGTCTAGAATTAGAAGGCATAATTTTATTTTCTGTCTCTTTCCTAAATCTAAATCTATAAAATGAAATAGTATTGTACTTCCACATACCTCCCTGGCAGAAATGTTGTGAAAATGAATGGTATAATCTCTGTTGCGTGTATGTGAAAATAAAAATTTGCTTACTTTAAATTTTAAGAAACTTTCACTTAATATAGAAAAGAAAAATAGTTGATTGAAACATTAAGACAATGTTCCAATGTAATTTGTGATCTTTTTGGTCAGAGAAATTTGTTTTGGTTTTGGTTTTGGTCTTAATCTCTTCATTATGAGAGAAGCTAAAGTTTTTCCATCATATCTCTGATTAATAATATTTTAAAAACTCTCAAAAAAATGACACTGATATTCTTTCCAAAAAAAATCACAGGATTGGTACATGAACCTTTAATGCCTTGTTTTTGGAATATAAAACTCCATTCCCTTTGCCACTTGAACACTTCAGAAAAAGTAGTAAATGTTATGAAAACACTTGAAAAGCATGAAAACTAATGAATGAAGAAAATAGTCTGATATATGTTTGAATTTAAGAAACACAAGAAAAAGCTATTTCTATTATTTTAGAAATTACACACTTTAATATCCTACTTGGATTAAAAACAATTCATTCAACACTGGATATTTGTAAAACTAGATGTTTTTTGAGAAGTAAAACAATAATTAGGATCTCAAATCAGTTGTGATAGCGTAAGGTCAAAGACCACTGATAAAAAATACCTTTCCAAAAATGTGGCAATCTTGGGCATGATGTAATTAAAATTTAGGCATCTAGGTTTCATTCAGAAATATTACAGAAATACCTTCTATCATTGGGTAGATTTAAGTCAATGAAGAAAGAATATTTGAAATATTAACATTATTATATATCTGTACATATTTCATTACAAGTGGGCAACTAGAATGATGAAAAATAATTTGAGATCAAAGGAAGCAACAGCAAATTACCAATATCAACTTACAAATGACACATCATGTATTTGATCATGGTTTTCTCAGGGAGGATGTAACAGAGCAAAGCTCAGAACTCTGGAGCATTGAGGAAGGTTTAATAAAGCTGAACTGTAGACCCAAAGACCTAAAGCAATGGTTTTAAAATTATGCTTTTCAGACCCTGTGATTTCCGCAAGGTATATCAAGGCACTTTTGAAAGCCAGTAAATTTACAGTGGGCAATTTTAACACATATATGTTGCATTATATTAATGTCAAAACCAACCACACAAGTGGTCTTTCCAGAAATGAAAAACAGTGGCATTCCAAAATCCAAAAATGTCCAACAACCTTTGTTCTGTAATTGTAAATATGTCTGTCCACAAAAGATGATGATAGAATCTTCCTTTGAAAATGTTTATATAATTGACTTATACTGATATGATTATACATATGAAATTAGGTGATAAGATTTCAGGTCAAGATTTTTCAGTATTTTTCTGACTCTAATAGGAAAATTATTTTCCTCAGCCTTTAATTTCCATTATGAAAGTTTGTTTCTCCTCAATGCTTTAATCTAAACAAATACTATCTTTATCTGAAACCTCTTAGCGACTTGAAATTTCATTATAAAATGGAGTTTCAGAAAGCTGTTTAACAATAAAAACATTTTAAGCTTCCATTCTTTCCCAGTAGTAATTTTGGACAACTCTCTTACACTCTAATTTATGTAAGAGCAATTATTACTAACCAATTATTATTAAGTTTGTTTCTTTTGCTTTGTTTTATTTCACTAAGAACACATTTGAAAACTTCCAGATCTTTCATATATTTTTCCACAAAAACTGTTCGCATTTTATTAGGTATCTAAGCACATTTGTGGCTAAATCATTCATTCATTCATTCATTCATTCATTCAGTATACACACACATACATACACGCATAAATGTACATACACACACAATCATTCACTGCCTCCACAATTACTAACATCATTTCAAGAAAAATATTAGAAAAAAACTCTGTTATCACAGGGTTTCTTTTTTTTTTTTTTTTTTTTTTAAGGAAGCATTTCCACTTTTCCTTAAATCAAGCATTCAAGATCTAGGTAAAGTTTATTTTTGCCAATACTTTCTAAGTCATGTCTCTCTAAATGTTTATACTCTCATTAAGGTCATCTTCGAGATTTACTTCAAGGTCGGCCTGGATGTTGGTCTCTTTTTCCAAGATGTAAATTCTTCCTATTCTTCATCAGTCATGATATATCTCTTATAACAATTCTACTCAAGACTCAAGTAGCTTGAACAATTCAGCAACCATTTTTTGTTTTGTTTTTACTTTTCATACAGCAGTTTAAAAAACATCACAGTGTAAAGTCATATTTGTTATACTTTAGCCATTGACAGATTTCAGAAATTTTTGGTTTGTCATCAAAGCCCCATGCTCATAAAATAATTTTTGAGTAAATTAAATCATGTGGAATAAATCTGTGCTCTCATATTAACCTCAAAATTTTTTTTAAAAACAAAATTTTCAAGATTGAGAAAAAATTTAAAAGATTGAGAAAAAGATCTCTGATTTTTAGCAACCTGCTTGTTACTTTCTCCTGTTCTCAGATCACTGATATCTATTCCACCATTTCTCACATGTACACACACATGCACACATATTCACACCAGTTTTTGTAACCAACAAAAATCAATTTACACTTAGAGAATGCAAGTTACAACTTAAAGTTCCCCAAGGAAGCCCTATCCTTCTCTAAAATGCATTTCAGGGGCGCCTGGGTGGCTCAGTCGGTGAAGCGTCCGACTTTGGCTCAGGTCATGATCCCATGGTTTGTGGGTTTGAGCCTCATGTGGGACTCTGTGCTGACAGCCAGCTCAGAGCTTGGAGCTTGCTTCAAATTCTGTGTCTCCCTCTCTCTCTGACCCTTCCCTGCTCATGCTGTCTCTCTTCAGATATAAGTAAAACATTAAAAAAGTATTTTTTAAATAAGATACATTTCAGATTAACTTTTCCCAGCAAATTTTGCCTCTGATGAAAGCTCAAAACAATAGTGCAGAGACGTAGACTCTTTAATCTGGGAAGAAATTATCTACATTATTTCACTTTTTACAAGATAGCACACTACTATGCAGGAGTCTCCTTAAATCTGTGAGAAGAACTCTCTGGTCTTTGTCCTAGCCTATAGTTTTATAGATATAAGCCAGATGTATATTTAGGATTTGCCTTGGTAAGTAATTAAGACTAGCCCTTTGGACACTGATTCCAAAAATATGCATATTTTTAACTTCACTAGTACCAAATTAGAAATGACTTCTAATATCTAAAACTATTCAAGCTTCAAATTACATGTGATTCTGTTTTCCAGTGCCACATGTATCCACAATGATTACCAAAAAAAAAAAAAAAAAAAAAGAAAAAAGAAAAAAAAAGAAAGAAGAAAGAAAACAAGAAGATCCCAGTTAAATTATGGTCATTCCGTGGTTCTGGGAGAGAGAAATGGTGATTTCACCTTGAAGTAGTATTTTGCCAAGAAGTAGCATTCCACTTCCATATATGATATGATTTTCATCTTAATGGCACAACAAACACAGCAACATGTTAAATGTGAAACAGATGCTCCAATCTTATAGCTTCTGGTTTAAATCGGGACCACAGTAAAATCTTTGGAAGAGAAGTATGAATGCTTGAGATACGGATGATGAGCTATATGTATATTTTATTGGTAATTATCCATTGTGAAACCACTTGTTAAGAGTCCCCTTTGGAAATTGGTTTCCATCTACTCTCCTTTTAGGCATACCTCGTGCACTAACTGTTAAAATGCACACAAATGGAGAAAAAAAAAGGAATGCTGACGATAATACATAGAGGTGGGACATTACATAGGTGTGAAAGCAGGAGGGGAACACTAACCATATTAGGCTTGGATGGGCAACAGCGCACAGGGAAGAAGCCCTTCCACAGCCACACTCGCAGCAACTGAAAAGCAAACAAGAGAGCCCAAGATAAGGAAGAGATCCCACTCCCTCAGTATAGCATAAAGACACTGAATTTAGACAGGTGTCTGCTTTGCTTTTCAAAAGCAAAATCCCTAAATGCATTGCAATTAGATTTTTTTCCACAATGCCTTTCAAATTAAAAAGCATTTTATGGATTTAAGAAATACAGAGCTATATTAAATAATTATTTTTATTTTTCTTAAAATGCTTATTCAGTAGGATATATAATGAGCCAATGTTATTTGATTACGCAATTAATATAGACATACAAATAAAGATGTAAGTCCACTTAAATATATCCTTCCTCAGAAATTCCTGCAAAATTTATATTCAGAAGACATGCTAAATTGTCTTTTAAGTACATGTTTGCATAGAGCCTATAAATTTAGGAGGGAGAATAATGTCCTGCTCATTAAACCCACTGATTTCTTATGCCAGTGGCATTATTTATCACAGCCTATCGAAATGTTAATGCTTACATGACTTCTTCAATCACCTATGAAAAGCTACCAATTTAAATTTACATATTCAGATTTTTAAAAATGCATCTCCAAATATATACTTGTAGAGCTATTGCTATATTTAAAAAAAAAACAACTACATATAATACATGCACTTTTCTGGATATTGCAACATTCAAGGTTCTTTCAAATTTTTCACATATTCATAAAAATCCAGAAAATACCAAGTAAATTGTTTAATAAAATGCACTTTTTTGTTAGAAACCACATAAACTGATCACAGAATATAACATAGAAGTTATTTAGTGCTTCAATGCATTCATTTGCCTATGTATTTTATAAATAGCAAAATAGCGATTTCAAGAGAACTGAGAAATGAGTTCAGCAACGATACCATAAACCAGCAGGCCTAGTTTTTTGTCTAAAATCTGTCTATTTTGAACTGTAATTACTTGAAATGTATCTACACTATTTTATAACAAATAAGGAAAATAAAATAAAATATAAATTTGGAAATGCTAACGAAGGTAGACAAGTATTTCCAAATTAGATTTCCATGAGCCTTTATCAAAGAAGAAGGTAATGTTCCATATATATATATTTTTTCTTTTTCTGGAAAACTGATGATGTTTTAATTTTTAGAACTACTAATTGTCTGAAAATTTGACCATCATTAAAATGAAATCCTAGTAAATAAAAATTGTTCCTGGAACATTTATTTCCTATTTGACTTTTTATTATAATACAATTTTTAAAATATGTCAAAGCTTATTTTACTGTAGAGATAATGAAATTAAAAGTTACAGTATATCAAAATATTAAAATACTTAAAGAGTAGTTAAAACATCTGTGAAATACTTTAGCAGATCTGGATATATTTCTTTGTAATTACATTAACTGCATAAATATCTTAAACACTGATCTTTTCTATGAATTAACTTTCCTAATGTTTCTGTTTATATTAGCACTCAGATTATGGGTTTGCAAACTACCCATGGACCTAAACTACCCTCCCACTTATTTTTTTAAATGCAGTGTTGTTAGAACACAGCCACACTCATTACTTGTTATTTGTGGCTTGTTGAGTGTTGTTCTGACACAGTTGAGTAGTTATGACAGAGAACGTATGGCCTGCAAAGGCTAAAACACTCACTATCTGTCCCTAAAGAACATTTGGTTTTCTATGATGAGGATGATTCTTTGATCTTTTTATTTCTTCACAGTTTAAATGAAATGAATGACATTCGTAAGTAGTGTTTTATTGTAATTGATATTAACAATGGCACAATTATTTCTATTACTGATAGCTATGAATGTGGAAAGTTTGCATGCATGTGTTAATTTCAAACAACACATTTCCAAATCCATCAGTAATGAATAAATAATGTTGACAAATGTATCTGTTTTTCAGTGATTAATAAAGAAAGATTATGCCATCTCCTGATAAAGTACAAACATATTTCCAGTTGAGGGTGCACTTTTCATAAACTCATGTAGAATTGTGTGTAGGTAGGTGAAAACTGCACTGTAGTTGGCCATTACCTAATAGGATTTCGTAGTGAGCCATTGTTCTGAGACTCCAAAAACAGAGTAATGATTCTAAAAATACTAGTTTTTCAATCCCCTTAATTTGAAAAATTATAAACTTTTCTTCTTACAATTTAGTAAACATGCATACACACACACACACACACACACACACAATTCACAGTAACACAAAACCCATAAAGCTTAGTGTTGAAGAACTTAAACCACCTTACTTAGCACTAAGATTTTAATTTAAAGTTTTAAGAAACTTTAATCAAAAATATGAAATCATGTAAAGTCAAACACTGTCTTATTCTGAGTCATTACTTTAGATTTTGCACTGATAATGTCTTTGACTTGTTTTAAGTGGCATAAATAAATGACCTTGGATAAATTAGTTAACCTCTTTTTGTTTCAGTTGGCAGCTATAAAATAAGAATAATAATGGGTCCCATCTCAAAGTCTTGTAAAAATGAAGTGAGATAATAACATTCTATAAAATATGTTTTCTAAGGATCACAGCATCCTATGTATTATTCTGTTATTAAGAAGATTAAAACTGAAGCTCCTTTTCTATGAATATCTGAAGCTATATAGTTACCCCCCTCCAAAAAAAGTATATATCTTTTGAAATAAAGTCTGAGGATGCTGTCACAGTAACACCTCAGCACCAGATGGTATACGTGTTCTTTCCTTAATCAATACATACTTGAAGTACAGGTTGAAAATGCTTACAAGCCTCAGAGATAATTTAGAAATAGAACCCAAAATGTGCTAGAAATAGCAGCCAATCTAATTTATGTGAGCTATGGTTCAACACAGGGCACATCTGCATTCTCATCAGTTTTTAGCACCTGGATGTCTGTAAGTAACTGCATGCAGCTATAACAAGTTTTATCTAAGTTTAAAATAGTTTAGCTCTTCCAAGCTTATAATGAAAAACTGCTGGTCTTTGTTTTAACAAGATATTTCGATTTGTCCTTCGGAAGATTAAAATATGATAACAGAAGCTCTCCAGACCCAAAGAAGATTCAAATGAAATTACTTAGCCTAGACTTACACAGAGTTGATCAATATATGCACGAAGTGTGTCAATGTAAGTAAGATAACCTCCCTCCTACCAAAGCAAGGTGATTATAACTCTAGGGAAGAAATTCTCAAAGATACTAGATCAGAGAACCAAGACTACAGGCTATGGATAAATGATTTAAATTCTTAAACAAGAGATCATACAAGTGGAGAAGAAAAGCATTAAGATCTTAATAGATAAAGGAGAGAAAATCAGGAAGAGTAATTTCACAAAACAAATACTTTAATCAGGTAACAAATATTTTCAGTTTAATGATTAAAAATAGTTAAAAAGGGTAAGAAAACCAAAGGCTATATAATTTCTCCATTTATAAATAACTTACATTGTTTTTTAAAAAATTTCTTTTTATGTTTATTTATTTTTGAGAGACAGAGCAGAAGCAGATGAAGGGCAGAGAGAGAGGGAGACAGAATCAAAGCAGGTTCCAGGCTCTGAGCTGTTAGCACAGAGCCTGAAGTGGGGCTCAAACTCATGGACTGCAAGATCATGACCTGAGCCCAAGTCAGAAGCTTAAATGATTGAGCCACCCAGCCACCCCTGTGGTTTCCCCATTTAAAATAAAAAAACAACAATGAATTGTACTCCGTGCTAGAGTGGCACTTAGTATACCCTGAAAAGTGGCACCAATCCTTTAGAAACAATCCTCCAAAACCTCTCAAAGAACAAGACACCATCATGTAGCAAAATAATTAAGATCATGGGGTTTCTAGTCAAACTAGAGGCAGTCCTGAATGTATGCATTATTATATGTATAGTTTGGGTAAACCAGGCATTGATGTCAATGAGGTAATAATGGAGACTCTACCACATAAGGCAGTTTTGAAGAATGACTTTCATAATCCATGTGAAGCTCTTCACACTGTCTTGGGCTCAACGTGAGCACTTTAGAAGTTTTAAAACTGACATCATTATAATAATCTGGTCCTAGACCAAAGAGTGAGGTGTAGAAAATATGCATGAGGCTGGCTATGTTAAAGGAACTAAATAACTAATGAATGTTTTCCACAAAATATATTTGTGGAATACATGATGTGGTGAAAATCAATGTGGTATATATAATATTTAATTAGTGTGTAGAGAAATAAAATGGTAACAAAAAAGTGTTTTTTTAAGAGCTATTGTTGGAATGTTACATTAATTAGCATTATGGGGCAATTTTAATTTCCTGTGCAATTTTTGGAGGTTATTTCATTTTATAACGTTAAGAAAATGATACAAATTATTTAAACAATTCCAGTTAGGATGTTTTATCACAATATGCTGTCACTTATACTCTATCAGTTTTTATATGAAGAAAATGATTTAGATGTGTAACAAATATTTAAAACAGAAGAGCTGAGGAAATTGTTCACTGATAGTTAACACTGACAATGTTAATCGTCTTATAGATTTAAAAACAAAATCTTACAATGCTGTATCTTTTGCATTTGTGTCTTAATTACCTGCCCTCTTCTAAGATTTAGTACTGATTTCCTGTTGAAGACAGGCTAAAACTCTGCAGAAATATTTTGCAAAAAAAATATTGAGCAATGGATAAAAAGTATTATTTATAACGTATGTGGCTCCCAAACTCTATTCTCCATTCTCCATGCTTCTGGCACAAAGGCATAAATTTACTCCATCTTGAAAAAAAGGTAAGGCAAAATGCTTATAAAGAACTTTTTATTTATTTTTTTTAATTGTGGTTTTGAGTAACTCTGAGTAGAATACAACATCAACCACACATGTTGGGATTTATATGTGCAATTCAATAACTATTTCCAAGTCATAGTCTAGATAAGTTGGAAAAGGATATAGTTATATGCAGTAAGTTTTCAATCTTTTTTTCTGGCTCTCTGCTTTATTCTCACTATAGAGCCTCTTATCTTTCACCAATAGTTATAGAAGCTTTCCTATTACCCCATGGGATGTTTTTCTAACAACTGTCCTGCCTAAGTATGAGTCCTTGGTAGATGGGTTTTGAAACAACGGTGGGTGGGGGAAAAAAAAGTAAAAGAAACATCAGTGGATCTCTTAGTCTTACCTAATGAGGTTCCAATCTAGGCACTCTCATATCTTGCTGTGAAATAATAAGAAATACATATAGTGTTTGCTTCCCAGTTTCTGACAATTCCGTAAATCCTTGTAGATAGGGGTGCTAAGAGAATCTTTTGTTCTAAAATTTATCTTTGATCACAGTTCCTGGCACAAAGTTCCTAAAACTCTTGTAATTTCCTAAATGATAAGAGCACTAGGAGCATTTCTCATTCTATATTTGGTCTTTGACCTTGATTCTTAACACAAAGTTCTTAAATCTCTAGGAATTTCCTGGATGATAAAAATGTCTTTTGTACTAATGAATTGACTCCTGGCGGTCTCCTGGATGGAGGCTGGTCACCAGAAATGCCTAGGTCCTGATTATAAGTATAGAATTTTCAGGGACACCTGGTGGCTTAGTCAGTTAAACATCTGACTCAATTGTGGCTCAGATCATGATCTTAGTTGTGAGATCAAGCCTCACACTGGGCTTTGTCCTTGCTTGGAGCCTGCTTAAGATTCTCTCTCTGTCTTTGTCTGTCTGTCTCTCAGTTTCAATCTCTCTCTCTCTCTCTCTCTCTGACCCTCTCCCCTGCTCACACACACGTGCTTTCTCTCTCCCTCAAAAAAAAAAAATAAAAATAATTAGAAGTATGGAATTTTCAGTTATTCCCCTCATTCTCCAGAGAGAGGAAAAGGGCTAGAAATGGAATTAATGATGAATCAGGACTATATGATAAAGCCTCCATAAAAATCCCAAGAGCACAGAGGTCAGAAAGCTTCTGGTTTGCTGAACACATCCATGGACTAGGAAGGTGATATACCTCAACTCCATGGGCTAGAAGCTCTTGCACTTGGGACACTTCCAGATCTTGTCCTATGTATCTCTTCAATTGGCTATTCATCTATACCCTTTATCATATCCTTTGTTATACGATAAACTTGGGAAATGTAAGTGAGTGCTTGCCAGAGTTTTGTGACCTGTTCTAACAATGATCAAACTATTATTAAATTCATCTAGGAGCTAAGAATTCTGGGACTCAGAGAAGAAGCAGCTTTCTCAAGATGGCACTAAAAGCAAGCCGTGGAGGTAAGATATGGGCACCAGCGACTGCCTCCTCCAGCACGGGAAGGACAATCCCCTCCACATCTCCTTTCCTTCCCTCCCTTCCACATCCTCCAAGTCCTTTTCACATACTCCCTCCCCCTGCTGAAAACGTAAGAGTTGTTTTGGAGAACTCTGCTATAACCTTTCTTTCTTCTTCCACAAATAGCCTGTTACCAGATTTAAAAAATCTGATTCAATTAAATCACAATAAATTACATAACACACTTAAAATGCTTCTACATGGACTGGGCCCTTACTGTAACAAAATTTAGCAAATTCTGTTTCAAAGTATTAAAGGATAGGTGCATAACCTTACTCAATGACCCAAACCCTACTGTGAAATTAGTCAAATGCATGTATATAGTCAAATGCACTTATATGACTGAGGTAGACTTTACATAATTATACATATTTCAAGGATTTCTAAAATAGAAACAAAACCCCAAACTCTACCAATCTAATTGTGCCATGTGCAGCCATCCCTTCATCTTAAAGGTAAAGTCACAGAAGTAAACAAACCAAAAAGCTACTAACTTTAACTTTGGAATCAGGAACTCTATTTCTCACTCTGAAAAATGGCTATTAGGACCTAGAAAGAAAGCTTGAGGTGAGTTAGACAACATTTCAATTGATCTATTTTCCCAAAGTATATTTTGATGATTTGCTGTATGTCTTTTAATCATTCTAATAAGCCAAAGATCATTATAAAACAGCTTCTTTTTCCATTAATGCTAACGTTAAAGGCAATGATGCAACTAGCAAATGTTATTAAACATGTTAGATTCAATCTGCCTATTCCAGTATATAGTTAGGAACTCAAAATGAATTTCATCAAATATTAACCACCTTTTGTAAATTTTTTGCTGTAGTAGCAGACACAATCTTTCTCCTCATTGGCAAACATTTACTAAGAATCTATTTGCTGTGCTTTAAGAATAAGAAATTATATAAAAACAACTTTCTAACCACATTATGCAATAACTCTACACCTAGCTACAGATTAGAGCAACAGGTGATATTTAAGCCAACTAAGAAACAAAAACCAATGCCCAGGCCTCACCCTAGAACAATTGAACCAAAATACTGTAGTTTGGTTGTGGGACCTAGGTATTGTTATTTTTCAAAAGCTGCTTTTGGATTCTGAATTTCTTCCAGATTGACAGCCACTGATCCAATAGGCACTCAATAAATACTTCTTGTATTGAATGTTGTGTCTTATAATAGTCTTAGGGGAATTTGCCTAATGAATACAAAAAGAAAGGCTTGTAATTAGCATGTTAATGGTCTGCAGGTTAATAAAAACTTCTGAAGTGCCTCCAGGTGCTTAAAAACAATTTGTTCTCTGCTAAGTACTTTAAATAATTCTCTTTACTTTGTTTACAATGTTAATTTATATTATCTACAAATGATGACTGGTTTGTTAAGTAATTGTAAGTTTCATTGTATTCCCTGTCTTTTTAAACCACAAGTTTTTTCCCCCCTAACATTTATCTGTCCAGGTTTCTTTTAATTGGTAAGTTTAATGTTTAATGACAGACTCTTTTGAACTCCTATATTTCAA
The DNA here is from genome assembly GCF_003009895.1 of Hyaena hyaena. NCBI lineage: Eukaryota > Metazoa > Chordata > Mammalia > Carnivora > Hyaenidae > Hyaena > Hyaena hyaena. The sequence continues at coordinate 209,085 of NW_024081722.1, read as the reverse complement.
TATTAGCTACTTGAATTAAATAGTAGTCATAATATCTCAACGAAAATAACAAAACTATAAAATTATGTGTTCAGCCTCTCTATTCTGCCCTTATATGTATTGGACCACAGACTTATATACAGTTATATGAAAGCAAAGATCACTTTTACCACAGATTTGTCAGAAGAGCTTTCAAGGAGTGGATATTATGATATAAAAGCTTTTCTTTGAACTGTTACTGAGCTGGAGTAAACCAGAATCACAAATATATTTAGTTATATCATTTTACATATTATATATATACACATATATATGTAATATTTGCATAAAAGAAAGCTCATGCCATTTATGAAGCAGGAAAGAACGGGGTCAGGCTGGGGAGGGTCACAGGTAGAGTCTGTGAAGACCTTGTAGCCTTCTAGGGAGTCAGAGTAAACCAAACACACTATGTGCATCCATTCCTATATGCCTTCTTTATTGCACACTATCAACAAACTCATAAAATTTCTCTTCATCCTCTCATCCAGGTCTAGCTTAAATTTACCATTTCTTGTGGTGCCTGGATGGTTCTGTGCTGAAAGCTAGCTCAGAGCCTGGAGCCTGTTTCAGATTCTGTGCCTCCCTCTCTCTCTGACCCTTCCCTGCTCACACTGTCTCTCTCTCTCTAAGAAATAAATAAAACATTAAAAAAATTTAAATTTACCATTTCTGTAACAATATTTCTGTATTCATCAAAGCAAAGATAATCATACCCTCTAATCTATTCCTGTACCAATTGTTAAAAATACAATACTATCTGTTACAATTGAAATGACATGTGTCACTATTTGACTGTCCATGTGAGGGAAGTAGGAAGCATATCAAAGACTCAAATCTCATGAAAAAAGCAAACCGTTGGTGACCTGTCAAACAAATCTACTTTAGTGAGCCATAACAAAAAGGTTACAGGATCCATTGAGTACTTATGCAAAAAGCTGCTCCAGTGTAATATTTTGAATAGAAAAATCACATTGTTTCACCTTTTCATACATTGCTTAAATGTTTTCATATTATTAAATTTAAAGAATTAGATGTCCCTACTATATTATTATACACTTATGTGTATACATTTATATATGACCTATGTATTAATATATACATGAACATATGTATAAATATGTACATAAGTATATGTAAGCTATAATTTAGATACAGTCAATAAAACACTAATGTCTTTTTACTATATTTGGTCTACATACTCTTCAAGTATCTGTGATGTTTTGGGTTTAACTTGGAAGCCAGTATTCATCTTGTCAGCTCTTGTTATATGGAAAAATGTACATTGTACATTATATCACCCTAGGCATGGCCCAGATGGCTAAAGAACATGTAGGCTGAGGCTCAAGGGAAAGGAGTGCTTGCTTATTATTCAAAGGAAGCTGTAGGATAAGTAGTTAATCAGCAGTACTCTAAAGATATATAGATATATATACTATAAAATGATATATAATACATAATATTACATATACACACACATATATAATGAAATCTCTAACATGAAGAATAAAGATTTTCTTTCTTTTTTTCTTTTTTCTTTTCTTTTAGATTTCAAGTCTCTCGATACAGAAAAGACCTAGGGCAACCAGAAGAAGTGGTCCCAAAACACCTGCTAACATGACCTCCTGGGCTTCCAGTCAATAGTGTCCACCTTTTCGGAGGACCCCTGCCCAAATTTTGGCCCTAAAATCCTCACTTACAAGCCATCAGGGAGTTTGGGACTTTTGAGGACTGGCTTCCTATTGTCCTACGTAGTACCACACCAATAAATCACCTATCTTTCTGTACTGCAAAAGCTTTGTGTTAGTAGTCTCTACTGGCTTGCTACGCATCTGATAGACAAACTCTTTTCAGTCCAGTTATAATCTTCTGAAAACTCAACTTTCTCCTCAAGTAGCAAATAGGAAATAAGAACATTGTATACATTGTATAGGTAAGGGACAGACTCTAAACTTTAAACTGACATCTGACCTCAAAAACTGGCAAACAGGCAGGTAAAATGAAAAGTTTGCTATTAAGAACCACTAAAAATGCAAAAAACAAACAAGAAACAAACAAACATTTTTCCACCTTTATCTCAATTTCACTTCCCCTTATTTTATTTTTCTTTCTTATATCTCTCTTTTCTGGCATTGTAAAGACATATTTCCTAACTTGTCTGATTAAACAAAATTCTTCTTAAATAATTTCTATCCTCTAATTTCAAAATTACATGGTTTCTTTCATTAACCTATAAAATTACTGATTTGAAATAGTTATTTATCTGATCACTTAATAAAAGGAATTCACAGTATATCCATGGCTGCACTTCTTAAAATTTTCACTCCTTTTTTTAAAAAAAATTATTATTGAACACTTAGCTTATTAAAAGATCTATAATACTATTTAGTGAAAAGTGTATGTGAGAGACTGAATATACAAACGGGCAATGACTAGACCAAATAAAGAAACAGAACTCTGATGTCAGGCATGCAGCAACCAGTCTAGGAAGCCAAACCACAAGCTCTGTAGCAACTGACCCGAGTGGTCAATTAGTCAGACTTTATCAATAAATGCCAGCTTCTCTAATTTTTTGTCCACTCCACCTAGAAGACACCAAACATGCTCCCTTAAGCCATCCGTCAGGATTTTTCCACTTCTAGTTAGCCCACATCCAGCTACTCCATGCCAATAACTTCCAATCAGGGAAAAACTAAAGCCTTCTCTTCATTTTATGCTTTACACTCTACTGCCTGCCTTTGGGTTTCTGCCAGATGCAAGAGATGTGGCTGATTCCCTTGCTAGAGCAACCTCTTAATAAACAGCCTTTGCTTGTTCTCATTTGGGTGTTTTTTGTTTATTTCCACAGATGAGATAACTTTACTGGTTCAATAAAGGAAAATTACATAGATTCATCTTTGCAATCAACTGGCATCTTAGTTCTGTTCTGGCACAATAATAGTGTTGATACACAAAATACTGAATCATGTGTTGGTTTCTCCTACAGGATGATGCTGGCACTGAGCAAACATCAATTACCTCCATTTCTAGAAGCCTAAAGTTACTGTAAGCTCCTTCCACTGAGTTTTTCCCACCCAGTCCTTTCATTGTTGAAACAGGTTTATCTGTAAAGGCTCTCTGAGAGGAGTGTATGACTCTCACGACTAACCTGCCTCTGCTTAGCTATTTTAGGTTTTAATTTATTTTGAGAAAGGTAGAGAGGAAAAACCAAGAATGGTTAAAGTTGCAAAATAAGTGGTGCTAATTTTGTCAGGTTAAAATAAAGCTATTTTAAACATAGCTCTGATAGTAACATTTGTTTTAAACAGCCATTTGACTTAATGTAAGAATAATATCAATTAAAAATGAGTGGGTCAAAAAAGAAGAGATTAATCAAAGAAATAGCCACTGTGTAAGTTCTGATTTATTTAGCTCCCTCCATTATGGCTGTTGAATATTTTTTCAGAGTTGAATCATGTATATATCAGCATTAAATTTATAAGGTAGAGGAGTTAGAAGGACTAATGTTTCAATTTAATTATTTCACATCCAAATAATTAAAGTAACTGTGGAAGTATGCTGAAATTATCAGAACACAAGAACTGTATTTATTTTGTGATAAACATGAGAACTGAATTAATTATGAGATTGATTTAACAAGAAACTAAACGTTCATTTTCACATCAAACTATTCAGATTCCATGTAAGCATATTTTGTTTTCTATTCATATCTGTCAGTAACATTAAAGTCATTTACTATACAGGTTGTCATAAGTTTTAAAACTTGAATATGGGGGCACCTGGGTAGCTCATTAGGTAAAGCCTCTGACTCTTGATTTCAGCTCAGGTCATGGTCTCATAGTTAATGAGATCAAGGCCGCAGCAGGCTCTGAGCCGACAGCATGGAGGCTGCTTGGGGATTCTCTCCCTCTCTTTCTGCCCCTTCCCCACTTGCACATTCTCTCTCCCTCTTTCTCTTTCTGAAAATAATTAAACATTAAATTTTTAAAAAAATATTGAATATAATGATAATAAATGCTATTTTGTACATATATAACAATGGTCAATTATGGTTACAATTATTTTTAATACATACGATTGTATATCAATGTGTGTATCCATAAGTACTTATATAAAATATTTGTAATTATGACCATATGTGATTTCCCAACAGAAATTTGCTTGACCAAACAATAAAACATATTTTAAAATTATATTTAAACTAACATGATCCTGGGCCAAATTAGATAAGAATAGTTTTGATAACCCAAAGGCAGTATAGATAAGAGAATATCTATATAGACATGTAGTACACACTACAGGTGTAGACCTAAAACAGTTTTGGAAGAGGGTGATAGACAGTGCTTATACTTTAATAAATTTGTAAAAGAATATCAATTTAGATTCCCCAAAAGGTAAAAGTAATAACTGTATCACATGCAAAACAAATGTTATTAAAAAGTAAACAAATCAACACTTCCAAAGATGTATCTTTACTATACAAAGAAATAAGATTCCACTAACCCAAGTGGGTAAAGAGTATACATGTCTAATTTATGAGTCATGTAATAAAATAACTAATGAGTATAGTTATTGCATATATAAATAAGCCCATTAAATTTCAAAAATAAAAAAAAGAAATACAGAACTATTTTTCTTCTATTATATTAACAGACTGGCTAGTTTGTGATCCAATAGGTAATATGCACTGTTGGGGGGAATGGTTATTGGTACAATGATTTACAAGGGCCATTTTGTCATTTGTATCAACAATCTTAAAAATATTCATATTTATTGACCCTTACTTTGATTTATACAAATATGTTCTAAGGACATTAAAGATAGAAGGAGCAACTCCTCTCCCTCATAACAATGGCAACAGAAGAAAAGAAACAAATAAAACCAAAGGGAAAGCCTAAGGGAAAAGTTAGACATTAGAAGATCAAAGACTTACCACATTTTACTTTAAAACATTTTTAATTACACAGGAAAACTTGATATAATGGTGTTAAGTCAAAGAAAAACAAAATAAAATTATAAATTATGAACTCAACTATATATATACATGTATAAAGATCTTTATATAAAGATCTTAAGTATGTATGGCCAAACATGAATATTGACACTGCCTCTGGTGAATAAATATGATTAATTTTCCTTCTGCATTTTGTCTTGCATATTCTATATAATTTTTAATCAGATAATTAAGAAATGCTAGCATAAATAAAATAGCAGCTAGTAAGAAATTAGGACAATCATCGTAACCATGCCAACTAAATAACATGTAGTGTAAAAAGTAGACTGAAATGTATAGATAAGACTGGCAGCAAGAGATCTTGCTAAGGTCAAGAAACTCAGACACTCATGTAAGGAAATGGCCATTAATCCAAAGTCAAAGATACGCTGGAACACTGCTAAAGCAGTCCAGCAATTTATGCATTTGAGGTCTAAGGAATCATCATACGGGGGCGGGCAGATGGAAGCAGGATTGACAGTGATTTTCACTTCAGGACCTATGATGTACTGAGATGATCCCCTGATAGACTTCCAAACCAGGTTATTTAGGAGTCCCCTTAGAGTGGAGAGATTTCAAAGGGTTGGAGACGTAGCAGCAGGATCCAGTCACCTCGGCTTTGGGAAGTGATGGAAACAAAGGTCCAAAGTACACAGGTTCCAACCAGAGACATGAGATGTACAGAAGGACCCTCCATTTGAATTTCTGCAATGACTATTTAGAAGCCTCAGGGTTTGGACAGAAAAACAATAAATGGCAAAACAGACATTTGTTTGGAATTCAAAATACCAGAGGGGAGGAGGATTGGGGGTGATGGAAATAGATGAAGGAGATTAAAAGGTACAAACATCCAGTTAAAATAAATGTCATGGGGACAAAAAGAACAGCATAAAAAATGTAGTCAATAATATTGTAATAACTTTGTATGGTGACAGGACAGATGATAACTAGATTTACCAGGATGGACATTTTGTACCTTACAAAAATATTAAAATGCTATGTCCTGTACCTAAAACTAGTATAATATTGTATGTCCATTATACTTCAATTAAAAAATAAATAATAGAGGCACATAAGTGGCTCAGTGGGTTTATGTGTCCAACTTTGGCTCAGGTCATGATCTCACAGCTTGGGAGTTCAAGCCCTGAATCAGCCCAGAGCCTGGAGCCTGCCTCAGACTCTGTATCTCCCTCTCTATCTGCTCCTCCCCTGGTCAAACTTTCTCTCTCTCTCTCTCAAAAATAAATAAACATTTAAGTAAATAAATAAACGAACAATAAAAATGATCACTACATTGGTTAACATCCAGCAACCATAAGGTTTAAATTGATTTTCAAATGAAAAAATACAAGCATTTGGAGTAAAACTTATCTGTAATGACTGTATTATAAAACTACAAAAACAACAACAACAACAAATAGCTATTGGAGCTGGAGAGTATATACTAGCACTGGTTTGAAATGATTAATTCTATTTTTTAGGATTCCAAGAAAGGCTGGGTTTATCTTGGCCATGACATTCCAACTGACTAGAGAAGAGGTAAATCTAGCAGACCACAATATGTACATATGAAAGAGCTGGAATAGGACTAAATCAGGAAGTCAGATATTGACATCAAAATAAAGCAAGAGGTTCTCATGTACTAGAAAACATGTACATTATATAAATGTAAAATTGTGATTTATCATATATTTGTCACATCAAAACATATCTAATTAATGCTCAACATTACTTATTATGCACATATTAAATTCATGCTGATTTGATGATAACTTGTTAGAATCTACATCATCTTTTTCATGATGGGATAGAAATTAGTCTTTTGGGTGGCTGCATTTTATATTAAAAGTTTTCTGAGGAAGATTGGACCTATAGATTGGCATTTTCCTGGTAATTATTCCTGTAGAAAATTAAGAAAACTAGAATAATTCTACAGGCTTAATATCTACACCTTTTAAATATTTATGCTGAACTTGGCATCCTTAAAAAAGTAGCATGGGTTAGTGTTATATATGATGTTACAAATAACTTTAGCAGCTAGGATTTATAGTAAAATTCTAGCGTATCTAGGAAAAATAATATTAAGAGAAAATGTTGCACTCAATTTTATATTTCTACATATTGTAAAGATGTTTGTTCAAATATTTGCTCTGCGATTGGATGTTCTGATTACCTTTACATTCTTTTGTGTACCATTTCTCCATATTTGTGATATCTCTCTGTATGAAATAGTGAAAGTATTAATCAAAGTATTAAATGATTAAAATAATGAACAAGCAAAGTTACATGACTTCAACTGAAACTCAGAATGATTCTTTTTTTAATGTTGGCACAATTTATACATCACCCATGGATATAATCAGTTTAAACCAATGCCTATTCAATTTGTCTCAGGAAAATCAATGAAATAGGCATAGAAGTGTCAAAGTACCACTAAGGTCACTCAATGTCAGATGTATGGAGAGCTCTTGGAGGTGGAAAAGAGGTGTTTGTGAGGTATAAGAGAATGTCTGAATCCTATTAAATGTTCAAACTGGAGAGAAACTGAAGAGGAATGATAATGTTGATCTAAGAACATCCTAAGGAAACCTCAAAAAACAGAGGGTCTTTCCTTCACTAATCACCACAAAGAGGTCCCACTTTCCCAACTTGATATCTTGTCTTTCAAGATGGAAGAGGCAGTGTGAAGAGGCGGCAGAAATCAAACAAACAACCTACAGTACACCTCAACTATCTTTCTTGCCTTTCAATCTACCTTGATTTAAGAGAACTCAAAACTGACCATGATAGAGATACGGAATTCAGTGCCAGACTGTAAGAATGGGAAGAAAAGAGAACAGGTCATTTAAAAACATAAACAAACAGTGATTTAGAGAATGGAATCCCCAAATAATCATTAAAATTCCTGATGTTATGAAGTATTGATGGCTGCAAGAGAATGGAGAAATGCCTGTAGACTATTCAGAGCAAATGCATGCCAAAGATCCAATGAAGGGAGTATGTGATTTTTCTGTGAGATTAAAAAGTCAGGGCAGTAAGAAATAATGAAAAGCAAGGAGTGAGCGATAGTAAAAAGAAGTTTGGTAAGCAAGATAATTAGGATATAATATGTTTTGTAGCACTAAAACTATCACAGACATCAGATATATCTGAAGTCAATTCTTCTACATGGCACAATAAAGAATTCAGCTGTTTGAAATTGAGTTGCTAATCCATTAGAAACATTTATTTCTTTGCAGGTTTATGAAAGTTTTAAAAAAGAGCATAGATCTTAAACAAATGCAGTTTTTAGCTGGTGTTTAAAATCATTTGGAACATTGTCCTGTCACTTGCTTCATTTTTTCAGCAATGGATATATTCCTAAACATGGCTCAGGAAATTAACTGGGTTTTGTTGAATAGATAGCCTACCCTTTGGCACCACGCAGTGCTATTGATTTTTCTCTGTAGAGCTGGGTATCAGGTTCCTGTGAGAGCCTGTGTGGGCTCTGAGAGATGTGGTACGTTTCCCAGAAACTTAGCAGAATCCTCTGTCAGAGCACAGTGTCTGCTGGCATGCTAGTGTGTTTGCTTACACATTTTATAGAAATAGAGCTTTTGGGCAAAAAAAGCCTCAGACAAAAAATGTATTTTGTTCTTATATTAGGCTTTTGACCTGCCCTATGCTTCGTATTTGATTGAAGTTTGAGTCTTCAAGTGATTCTTCGCTATAGTAATATTTATTTTTGCAAATCAATGATACGAACTTATCTTCGTATCATATAATATTTCCTTCAAAATGTTTGCCTCAATATAACTTCCTGAGAGTTCTCATGATGTTTACGTGTTTGATCTGTGAGAAGTCGCAGGTGGGATATTCAATAATGTTGAGCAATTGAACCAGTAACTCTCTTGGGTTCAGTTTCCTAGGACGATTTACTTCCCACAGTGGGCAATTAGTTGTTGCTATGCTCCTAGTCTTTCTAGCACTACTCTGCCCTGATCCCCATTTGTCAGTTATTAATAAATTATGATCTTCTCTCTAATTATCTTTGATTCAGAGCCTTTGAAGAAAAAAGCGTGTAATCATGAGAAAATGGAAGGAATAACAACTCTCAGATATTAAATCAATACACATGCCTAGATTTATTACAGTTTCATAAAGTCACATCTACTGCTAATTCAAAACCACTGAGATTTGCTTTTAATGAGAGCTTTCCTAAAAATCAGTGTTTGCATGTGTGGTTATAAATATTTGGCTATTTATCATTATTTTAAAATAGGATAGAATGAGACAAAATATTTCCAAACAATACTTTTTCTTATCAAAACTTATCAAGTTCTGAAACTACATAATCCTGTTTATGTTAGAAATGCTACATATACCAACATATTCATGATATCCATAATCGGAAGAGAATCAGGAGAGAAACCAAACTTGACTTAACATTATTATTAATAAAAACTACTGTTGCTTGATGTTACCAGGTGTGTCATGATATAGGCATCTGCATGCCCAGATGTCAAATGAATAATATAAGCTAGTGAAGACTTATTAACTCCTATGTAATACTTCTTTGAAATCACTGCATTTATTTTGTGATGGCACAAAAATTTCAGTAATCAGGAAGAAAGCACATTTTGCATTAGGTATTTTATTAGACGTTTGTCAGTGTGGTTAACAGGTTTTATTTTCCAAACTATCAACATTAATAAGGAAAAATGAGACAAAGCACTTCAAATGGAGATTGATGTATGGTTTATCTTTAATTCAATAATTTATGAGGTAGGTTATGTGGGAGAGACACAGAAGTCTTTATCTTTTATCTTTTACTTACTGAAGAAGAAAGAAGATGTTTACTCAATATACTATAATTTGCAGTTGAAAGTGCTAAATTTAATGAGAAATACTGATACACTGTTCTGATACCCTATTGAAGGGAAAAAAGCTTTGGCTAAGGGAATTAAAGAAAGATTTTGTGTTAGAAAATGATACTTAATGTAGATCTTGACATGTGGGTAAGGTTTAAATTCTGAGAGATGAAATGAAGCATAAGGAAAAAGCTCTGAGTGAGATCCTCTTTCCATATTCTCAGTCCTTATGCTCTGTATGAGACTGGCCCTGTCTTCAGATTTGGATGTGAGCTCCTATCTTGCTGGGCCATGCAGTGTGCCTCTCCATCCTCTTCTTAGTTAAGGTCCCAAATGTTTATTGATGGACTTCGTCTGTGGAGATGGAGTTCAGGTTCCTGTCAGATCCTGTACCATATGAGCTCTGAGAGTGAGAGGCAAGAACTCTAAAGTCAGAGCTGGGCTCAACACAGTGACATTTCCTTCTTCAGTGATCCAATAATTGCTTGGCCTCCTGCCATTCATGGGCCACTCTTCAGTCTCCTATCACCAGATCTTTCTCTTTCACTCTACTTCTCAGTGTTACCATCCAAATAACCTCATTTTGATGAGTGGCTTTAAATACCACATTTGTGCCACAGCACTCTTCAATCATGTGCCTCCATATTGCATAGCAGACACTATCTTAGTTCCTAGATCAATAAGTGTCTGTACTTTGGATTTTGGGTTTTTTTTTGTTTTTGTTTTTGTTTTTTTGTTTTTTTTTTTTATATCTTTGGAGCTTTTCATCTATATGATCTATAATTCTCTTTTAGAATAAGTCACTTTGAATTTGGTTTCTGTCATATGCAACCAACGGAGCCCAGGTCAAAAAAACATAGTGGTAATACTGGAAGGTATTTTTGGGATGCCCGAACTCCAACTTCATTCCTCCAGTAATGAGATCACTGGGTATTCACCGAGAATCTACATTATAATCTGTATGTTCAAGATGAGCACATATCTATCAGGGGAGACATACATAAAATGATGAACTAAAAGTACCTCAGTGGTGAAAAAAAACAGTTTTGAGGAAAAACGGGGGCAAGATTAATCAGTTATCACAAAATGAGGAATGGTCATAATGTTGGTGGTTTTTAATGTGTTGATTCTAGAATAAATAATGTATCTGTTCAATTTTCCAGTGAAGGACTGAGGGACAATTCACCAAAACCCAATATTTTATTTATATACCTTAGTGTTAAGATATCACTGGCAGTCATTTCTAAAAGGTGTTTTGTTTATATTACTGACCAGTTTAGGAGCGCTTGGGTGGCTCAGTCAGTTAAGCATCCAACTTTTGATTTCAGCTCAGGTCATGATCTCACAGTTTGTGAGTTCAAGTCCCAGGTTGAACTCTGTGTTCAACCCAGGTTGAGCTCTGTGGTGACAGGGTGGAGCCTATTTGGGATTCTCTGTCTCTTTCTCTCTCTGCCCCTCCCCTCTTCTCTCTCTGTCTCTCTCTCTCTGTCTCAAGATAAAAAAGTAAGTAAATAAATAAATAAAATTATACATTACTGACCAGTTTGGAAAGGTTTTAAATGTTAATTAATACCATTATACTTTTTGGGAGTAGAGAATCAGTGACTTTGTATACAAGAATTCAGAGTTTCACTAAGATCATAAAGTTTAATGCTTACAAGTCATGGGGAAATTGTATAATGAAGAACCAGGCCCTAAAGTCTGAGCCACATTCAAGCCCCAGGCCCCCACTAAAGAACTGTTTATAGTAATTTCTGTTCTAGACATTTTCTCAGAGGGAAAAATATAACCCACAGATAAGAATCTCTGCCGTCTGGGATCTACAGACAAAAAAAAAATTAACAGAAGAATAATATGTTTAGTAATATAATGGCAATTAAGTGTTGTGAAGGTAAGAGATATCTGATATGCAGCAGAAGGAATCATGGGCCATGATTTTATTTAGCCCAATTGAGAGGATGGGATTTTGTAAAGACTTGGGAGCTGACATGCTTCTCTGGGGCAAGAGAGCTCTAGGCGGTAGGAAGAGCCAGTGAAGAGTCTCAAGACTGAACCATTTTTACAGATCAAGAAGATAATTTTATCAAGCATAAATTGAAGATAGAACTAATACTGAGTCACAGTGTTGTGAAATATTACATGTACAACCCTTGGAACAATGCCTAGTAGGTAGTATGTAATTCATGCTAGATCATATTATTTTTATTATTACCAACATTATTACTGTGTTATCCCATTAGGCAAAGAGGCTTCTCTGAAAGTTTTAGAATACTTCATACCCTTTAAAAATTATTCGTGTAGGAAGCTATTATGCTTTGATATCAAAAGTAGGTAAAGCTCTGGCAGTCATCAGAATTAAATTTCATTCAAAATACCTGCATAATATTTTTATTTGGCTCCAAATAAGCTTGAAGGAAAGTTCCTAAGTCTGGTGGATTTTACCAACAAACCACTGTTTTTCCTAACATAAGAAATGTGGGAGACATGCAATAAGAAGTCATTTTTTTCTTGAGTTAATGAATCAAACCACCATTGGGGTCCAAAGGTTGGAGGTGGGGAGTTACGATTTAGGACGGATTCCAATTTAAACCTCTTCTTTATATAGTTGTTGCAATTCTGTTTATAAAATTCTGTCCATTGAAATGACCACTATATTAAAGTGGAAACACTTTGAGAAAAGAACATAACCTTCTTATTTCACATTCCTGGGACTTATCTTGGTGTTTGATGTGCAAAGGATGTTTAATAAATGTTTGTAATATCTGAGAATATGTCATTTACAACATGTTATACATTAAGAGATTTGAAAAAAGTTACAAAAGGCTAAATTTTAATAGCATTTTTAAGTAAAAAATCCAGAAAACAAAAAACACCTGAAGCAGCATTTTACATAAATCTACAATGAATTTACTTCCCCCCCTTAACATGGTCTCAGTATCTTAATTTTGATAGGTTAGCCTTTTAGTACACTATCCACTGAAGAATTTTTGCCTTGGAAAACTATGAGACATTTCAAGTCAATTGAGTTTCAATTATTTACTAAACAATGAAGGAAACAGGAGTTAGCGGTTATATGAGGAACTATAGGGTTTGAACATGAACAGAACAAGGGAAGATCTCCTACTCAGAAAATAATCTTTTTTACAGGCAATTACCACATCTCAGGCTAAATTTATCATCTCAGGAGGATCACAGTATTAAAGTCATATATGAGTAGCCTTAAAATCACATCCAAGGCTAAGAAACTTAGGGAAATTCTTCTACCTCTTCTTCCACCTCATTGGTTTTTTATTCTGTTTTCTATTTTTGAAACTGGTAAACAGCTTTAACTTCTTTGTACTTACATGCAAGAACATGTGCAAATGTGTAGGAGTGCATTTATATAATGGGTGTATGTCTTTGACTCCTGAGCATACATGTGGCATTGATTGAAATAAAAAATCAAAGCTCTGCAAATTTCTTAAAAAATAAATTCAGGAGCATATAATAAATATGAGATCAGAAATAAAGTATTAAAAAATACTGTTCAATCCCAGGATGTCTATATTGACCATGGTTCAAAGAAGAAAGAGTTTCTCTACACTGAAAGATGTTTTCTTTTATATTTTCTGTACCAGTAAATCCTGTTAATTTAAGCTTTATATCAGTTAAGAAGTATCCAGTAATCAAGAATTAAGCCTCAAGCTTGAAATGGAGTTGGAGGAAAAAAGTAACTTAATATAATCAATGATTATCTCTAAAAGAAAGGAAAAAAGAGGAAGGACACTGTAAAAGACTGTCAAATATGTAACTGGAAGTGTGGAGATGACAATCAGTGATGAAAAGTTTGTTCATTAAACAATTTATATCTACAAAGTAGTATATATAAAGGGGAAAACTCAATAAACTTAGTATATAATAAGAAAGTTATCAATGTGCATTGTCATTACTGATAAAAGAGAAAGGTTAAAAAACAATTACCATGCTGTGCATATCAGGAGGTTTATATCCATTCTAGGGTAATTTTAGTTAAGGTTTGCAAAGGACATGTCAATTGTTTTGTAGTCCAATAAAAAATCCATTTAAAATTAAAGGTGAAGAAAGTAAAAAGGGGAATATAAACCCTGCAGAAAAGGTTGTATAGAGTATTTAGCACCACCTTTAAACAGGAATATCACACAAATTCTAAGATTAATAGAATCCTAAGGTGTTATGATTCTTTCTGGTTTTTAAATGGAACTTTTACTTCAAGATGGATATTTACCTATATTATTTTAAACTCTAAGTAGAAAGACTACAAGAGGTTTTGGTGTAATCAATTTTAGCCTAAAAAGATTAGAACGTCTCTATATTTGATTTACGTTTTATCTTTCAATGTATTTTAGAATAAAAAAATAATTTTTCTTTGAAATAGATAGTCCCATAGTATTTAATATGCTATAATCCTAAATTTTTTATTTGGTCTAAATAAAAATACAAATTATCAGTGAATATGTGTCTTCAAGACATATTTTCTCCATGGTCCAACTGATATAAATTTCCAATAAATATTGCATTCAAGTGACATTAATATTTTTGCAATATATAAAAATCAATTTGTCTTTATCACCACGGAGAAGTCAAATTATTTGCAATTAGAAGACATTTTACCTAGGAGCAAATATCTGGATTTAATATAGTCAAGAGGTTAAAAAAAAAGTTCAGTGTGAGTAGGTAATCTAAATGTTATATTTTTGTGTGTGTTTATCAGTCATATTTTGGCAAAGAGAGGAGGGAGAAACATATATAATTCAATGTCTTTAGACCATTCCTAGAACAGACTTTTTTCAATAATTTGTCAGTATTTGCAAATGATTTCCCAAATATTATTAGGTTTTGGCCACATTTCTTCATTTATGTTTTCTTTTATTTGACAAATCTTTACTGAGTTAATTCGACACTGTAGGTACTATGAGATGGATATGGTTTTCTTAGTCCAGACAAAAATTATGAAGTTATTGTCTTGAATGAAATAGACAAAGACCTTCAAGAATCTTTTAATTTAGCTTTTGAATAAGTATACTTATATAAAACAACATAAAATAACTTATACATGAAAAATACAAACAGCCAGATATGCTTTTATCATAAGACAAATGCGCCCTTAAATTCAAGAATATGCATTAAAAAAACGAAGTAATGAAAATTTCATTCAAAAAATTTGCTAGTAAAAAATATATATATTTCAGAATTTTGGGGGTAAAATTTGGTTTCCCTTAAGCTGAAAATTCCTAGTGCCTGTATAGTAAATAAATTCAGAAAAAATTTAATTTGAATAAACAATGCATATATTCATAAAGTATTGCTATTTTTAAAAAGTAATGTACTTCTACAAGACAATACACACAAAAATTTATCTCACCAAGTCTCAGATTTAGTTATGCTGAAAATTAAGCTTTGTATTTTGGGTGTCGATGTGATTCTAGTACAACTGAAAAATTACACTAAAATTTAATTATTCTCACACAGCAAATCCAAGTACATATGGAATTTATGTGGAGCATGTGTGTGCACATGGGCACTAAAGCTTTGCTATCCTTCAGTTACCAAGTAATGAGTAAATTGAACCTTCTTTCAAACACTTTATCTAATGCTATAGATATTAGCATTAGACACTGTGTGTGTGTGTGTGTGTGTGTGTGTGTGTGTTGGGGAAAAATTTTTTTTGAGAACAGTGGCTGATTCACATACAAGTAAGCTAGAATCTGTAGTTGAACATCATCAATAAATTCACACTAAAAATACTTAGTTTAAACAAATATAGTCTGGTTAAGTATACAATAAGATACATTCTATATATATTTGATTTGTCCTTTAATAAACCCTCAAACATACAGATTTATTGGATTCTAGATCTTGATCTTTCCTGCTGTTTTATTCACTTCCTCTAAGTGTGGATATAACAAATACATCTTCTTATAATCCCATGTCCCTAAATATAACTAACACTTCCAGATTTATTGGAAATGAAGAAGCCAACTCATATCTCAGTCAAAAGTAAAGAAATGATATTACAAACCAGCTTGGTAATTGTATCATAGTTATCCATCCTTCTGACGTAGAAAAGACTCCTATCACATGGAAGTTTTCTTAATAGTTACTAGACAATTATCTTATTTGATCAAAATCTGAGCAAAGTTTTTAATGACAAAATTCTTATCTTCCACAAAGCAGGGACATAATCAAAGCATTCTCCCTGGGTGACTTCAGAGAGAAAAGAACAGTGGGGCACCAGCCAGCCAGCCTCCTGGTCCAATAGGCTAGCTGTCCTCAAAAGAACACAAACTGCTTCCTACCTAGAAATTCTAAAAGTGCATCACTGCTATTCTAACATTAAACATAAATGATGGATTTCTATACACATTCTTAAGAAAATTTTGAACATTCTTAAATAAACAGGAACCAGAAGAAAAGGAATTTTCATATACAAAAGGAAGGATGTTCAAAGGAATATTTTCAACAATGTTTTATGAAAACAAATTACTGTAATTTAAGGATATAGTTATAAATCTTTTTAGAATATAATATGTAGTATATTGAAAAGTGTCCAATTCTGTATATTTATGAGTTGAATATGTGCTGAAGAGTCAAAAGTAAGTAGAACAGTAACAAAATCAATATGAATATTGATTTCCTAACCTTTTTTTGGACCTTACAAAACAATTTCACATATTTGTGCAAGTCTAAATATATCCATGAAGACTCTCATCAAGTTTTCTGTAATAGTCTAACACCAACACATTTTCAAATGGACAGCTCTAATTACTAAATGTCTAATTACTGAATGTTTCACAGCGGCCTGGTGAAAAATGGAAACATGTTCGTGGTAGGGGTACACATATTTTGATTTATTTATTTATTATTATTTTAAAAATTTTTTCGAAGGTTGATTATGCTCAGATCAGTATCAGGAAATACTTTCTACAAAAGCTCTCTTGGGTCTTTTCTTAAGGGTCTCTACCTCTATTGATACAACATTCCGTGCAATTCACTTTAAATCAGTACACACTATGATTGATGTAGTCAGGTTGAAATCATTCAGAAGCTGAAAATAAAAGCAGTCATGAATAAAGGTTGGTTATTTCTCTGAATGTTTGTTTTCCAGAGTGTCTGCTTCGTATCCATCACCCTGTTAGGAAAGAATCCTGGCTAAGTAGAATTATTAGTCTTATTCCTCTGCATCTACCAGGCACAGGTATAGGCCTTCCCAGACTAAAGCCAAAACGACTATAAATATTTTTGAGGCAAAATGAATCAGATTTAAAACCACTGTACCAAAAAATATGTTTATATTAAAGACAGAATAAATAAAACCAAGTTAATTATGACTCTTGTGAAGAAAGCATACCTGAAAAAAAGAGAAATCGTGTGCTTAAAAGTTAGCACTAACATGGACAAGGCAAGGCTTAAAACTATCTCTTACATTGTGGTTATCTACTGACATATTTGCTTGCCTGATTTGTTTTGGGATGTGCTTAACAGTCAAATGGTCAGATCAAGGTAAAGAAGAGATCAGCTGCAAAAGTTCAAAATCACAGCTTCCTCTCTTACCTTCCACTGAGGAGGAAGCCAATAACCACTGCCAACAAAATGACTCCCACTGTCACAGACACAGCAATTATAGGAATCTGGCTTTGATCGCTGGAGGCTGCAACTGCTGATAGAAGACACAGAAATTGGAACCCGTGGTTAAAGAGATCATATGCATTCAAATAAGAGCTGCTTAATAGTTGGTAATCGATGCATGGTTTAAGCAATTCACCCACATTTGGCCGAGATTTCCCCCTAATATCTCTGCTCAATGGTGTGTAATTGAAAAGACATCTTTAGGAGAAAATATTTACTTTCCAAATGGAAATTTGAAAGAATCACTAAGTCACTGACTGTTTCCTTGTCATCATAAAAAATGAATGTAATTGTTTGCATAGTATTTATCTAGGGATCTTAGGTTTGCAAGATAATGAAACTTAGTCCTTGGTAGCAAACACCTTAGTCTAAACAAGAGGTGCTAAGTATCCAAGATTTGGCATTTTAGACTTTGAATGTGGCTATTCTCTAGAAAAAAAATCTTGACACCTCAGACAGGATTTTTTCCCATAGACATATGTTAAAGTCCAAAATGTTGCAGTTATGACTTCAGTGAAGCTAACATAATATTCTGAAAATAAGTTTAAACATCATGATTTCAAGCAGAATATAATCAGTGATTATAGTTTATATATAGGACTACTTTTTGAAAACTATCGAGATATACACTTAGAACTTTGAGAAGTCTGCCTTAAGATTAAAGTCATTTACATTATCTTTTTTTAAACACATGGATTTAGAAGAAATATTATATATTTTAACTGTACAATTACCATAATAAAGGGGAATATGGACATGATAAGATAGTTGTATCTAATTAAGTATGGGGATATTTCCTTTATGTTGATAACTACACTGTGTTAGAATAAGAACCCTACAGAGCAAAATTAATTTTACTAATGTTCTTAAGAAATCCTCAGTAAGATACCTACCATGCTATTGTTTAACAGCATAATCATTTTGATAAATTCAGAGTGACATTAGTTAACCTTCATAACAAATTTTAAGTATCAAGAGAAATAACAACTGTACTTTTCCTGTTTTGTTTCTTGGAAACCTTTACCAGGTCTTGGCTCCATCAATAGTTTTGGACATCCAAACACTGCCCTTTCTATTCTGGTCTCCGCTTCCTTCATTCTTTCAAACCAAAATTGACTGAATCTCTGACCACTTCTTGCACTTGATCTACACTTTCAACCCTTATAGACCAGTCATCAGACCCAATATCACCAGTAGCTTGTTCATGTAGAAGAAAGACTCTTATTGACAGTTTAAATCTATGTTCTTGTACTCCCTTTTCTTGGTTGCAGTTCAATGGCTTTTTATTTTGATTCCTCTCCTTTATTCTGATTTTGAAATCTGTGGTAGGGAATTTAAACATGATAAGGAGTATAAATGGGGTACAGTAAAGCTACTGTCATTAGTAACCACTATCATTAGTAACCTTCCCCAAGATTTGCTTTATTAGTCTGTAAACGCAGATTACTTACAGCATTGCTTTTTCCCAGTTCTTTAATTTTCTTTTTGGCAAGAGGCAATGTTTCCAGAAGAAATTATGCAGACGTGGTCCATATACATTTAACGTTATTTTTATCAGGTTCTAACTACCGTTCCAATATTTATTTTCTCTACTTAATTTCCTAACAATCATCCCCATAATGCATCTTCCTCAGTTTCTCAAAACATTAATCCATTATGCCTTCTCATGTTTTATTAATGTTAAACTGTAAAGATTAGAGAGTCATCAAGTCTGAACTCTAAGGTTAAATAAAACTGTATGGTTATGGAGCTTCCTTTGCTTTACCTAACTCCAATATCAGAATCCTTCCTCTCTCTTCCAAGGCCTGGTTCCTTCAAAGATCTCCCTTCAGGAGAGATCTTCAGTCAGTTATAGGCTACTTCTCTGCTACTTCCAAGACTGAATGGATAATTCTTCTTAGTAGAAACAAATCCTTATTCCTAAACTTACTGATGTTGGTTTAAATTTGAAAGCAGATCCAACATTAACTAGGTATACAGGCTAAAGCAAAGTATTTAACTTTATCAAGGCTCATTTCATTAATCTCCCAATAAGGATAATTTTCCTGGATCATTATATTTCTGTTTAGAGATAATATTTAGTATAATGCTTCAACTATTGACAGCCTTAAACAATTAGTAAGTATTATTTCTACATATTGTTATCTCTTGCTTTATCATTCCTATTCTTTCCTATTCAGCATCTTGATTAAGTTATCTAGAACCAACATTGTTATTTCTTTATTTATTATTTATTATTATCTGAAAATGAACATTATTAAATTCCCTCTGCAACTTCTCTTCTGCCTTTTCATTCCATGCATGGCATTCTTGCTAAACACAAAGAATACTTTTCCATTTACTTTACCATGCTCCATAATAAGGTATTTGTCTTTGTTGAACATAAACTTCAACCTTGAGACTCTGCTTCCTTTTGGTTTCTAGAACATCAGATGAGGTGTTTTTCCCTTTCCCTCACTATGAAGCACTATTTTGTCAGTTCTGCTGGCTCCACATTCTCTCCCTACACCTTCTGCATGAACAATTCCTGATGAATGCTCCTGATCCTTCACACTTCTTTCCTTACTCTTAAATCTTTTTCTGTCTTTCTCCCTTCCTACTTTCTTTTCTCTCTACCTTTTATGGGCACAATTTTGCATATGACATCAGTTAACTCTAAGGTCATGAGTCCGAAATTTAGATTTCCATCTCTTACTTCACTTCAAAGCATGACTCTATTAAAAAACAAAAACAAAACAAGAAACAGACTGCTTTCCTTTTATTTGGATTTATTTTCATATACAAATAACATGTTTATACCACATCTACCTCCCTAAAGGCATTAACAAAAACACATCAATAAATAAACACCATAAATCAAACCATGAATCAGATTGATTTGATCCCTTTTCTTCTGGATTCTTTTAACTACCACTGAATTTTTCTTAACTCTTATTTGCCCATTAGTTACCAAACATTTTTGTGTTTCTTTTGATTTTCCCCACGAATTATATTTTTTCATTCAACACTCACTATTTGATTAAAATCCACTGGACTATGATACACTGGTATTATAAGTGTTCCCTTAGCCTTCTATGTGCTCATAAATACGGCACATATCCAAAAATGTCACTTTGATCATGTTTCTCTGATCAAAAAGTTAATAAATACCTACTACCTATGAAAAAAAAAATCCTGAATTCTCCATCTAGTTTTCAAAAGCCCTTCTAAACAAATTCTAACAAATCTTTCTGGTCTCAATATGCCATTTTGGGAACTCTGAGATATCATTTTGGAGAAAGAGGGCATGATTAATCAGAGGTAGGGATAAAAACAGGACATTTTCTGGCTAACCAAAGTATTAATTTTGAGAAAAAAATACTGGTGCTTAGTACTGTCAAATGTTTCATTTTTAATAATTTATAAGATCTTATCTAATTTAACAATATGTAAAACTATGCACTTAGGTATGGAATGTAATCTTGCAATAAAATATTTTTAATGGCATCCCAAAAATTTCAAATTATCAATACATTTTATGCAAATATTTTGTTAGTAATGCCAAATCACAAACATTTACATTTACATTTTTTTAATCTACCATTCACTTAAATAAGATCTTTTTGTATAACAGACAATTAAATCAAGGGCCTATGAGTAAGAATTTCAATAATGTATTTTCATTTTTTAACAAAAACTGCAGCTTTTTCTAAGTTCCTTGATGGGCTTTAATTATTTTATTATTTCAAATGTACTTAAGACACAAATTTCTAGTCATTCACATTTCCTATTTTTTTAACTTGTGAATTAGTCTTGGAAGAATAGTTGAGGAATATTTGGGGAATGCATAAAAGTAAATTTGGAGCAATGTAACACACTACCATTAAGGGATATTAGTTGTAGACACTAATAGTCTTTAGTAAATAATGTTTATTTTTAAATAACTATATACTTACATTATCCCTGAAAACTTTAAGGTATATACTGAGAAATCATATTGTTTATCTCATTTTGTTTCTCATACTCTTGATTACAAATCCATATTATGTAGATATTCTCCACATTTTAGCTATATATTTAGATCATCATGAATCTGAAAAGATTTGTTAAAGCCAGATTATAGGGTTTTTGAGGGCTGGCTGAAAATTTGGGGTCTTTCTCCCACAGCTGTAACTATCTATCAATTTTCTTGATAAGATAATTTGATCAAAGCCATAATTTTCGATATGTAATATGAGCACATAGGAATTAATGGGTAGATTTAGAACAACCTGGGAGGCAAATACACACACAAAAAAATGGTGAACATGATTAGTCAACAGGGATTTCAAATTAAAGCCATAATGAGATATCACTAGTCACCTGTCCAAAATGACTGAAAGAAAAATATAGTGACATCAGCAAATGCTGATGAAGATGTGGAGAAACTGATCACTCATACATTGCTGCATTGCTGGTGGGACTGTAAAATAGTACAGCCACTCTGGAAAGTCATTTGGCAGTTTCCCACAAAATTCAAAATTAAACATAAAATTGCCTTATGATATAGCAATTGTACTCTTGGGTATTTATCTCAGGGAAATGAAAATTTAGGTTGATATAAAAGCATGTACATGAATTTTCACAGCATCTCACTGGTAATAGCAAGAATTGGTACCAGCCCAGATGTCTTTCAACAGGTGAATTGTTAATTTTTTTTATAGTTTATTTATTTTTGAGACAGAGAGAGATACAACATGAGTAGGGGAGGGGCA
Organism: Hyaena hyaena; assembly: GCF_003009895.1. Lineage (NCBI taxonomy): Eukaryota > Metazoa > Chordata > Mammalia > Carnivora > Hyaenidae > Hyaena > Hyaena hyaena. Next base: position 186,850 of record NW_024081722.1, on the reverse strand, counting down.
GAGAGAGAGGGAGACACAGAATCTGAAATAGGCTCCAGGCTCTGAGCTGCCAGCACAGAACACAATGAAGGGGTCGAACCCATGAACCCTGAGATCATGACCTGAGCCAATCAGAGGCTTAATTGACTGAGCCACCCAAGCTCCCCGACAGGTGAATTGTTAAACAAATTGTGTCCCACACATACCAAAGAATACTATTCAACAACAACAAAAAAAGAAGCAAACTTGATGTACATAACAACTTGCACGAATCTCCAGGTAACTACACTGAGTGAAAAATGTCTATTCTAAACTAAAAGGTCACATATTGTATGATTCCATTTATGGAACATTTATGAAACATCAAAATATTAGAAATGAATGTTTAGATATTAGTGGTTGTCAGTGATTAGTTAAGGAACAGGAGCTGCTGCTCCCAAAGGCAGTTGATATAGTTATAATAGGGCAGCTGGAAGGAGCTTTATGATGTTGGAACTGTGAAGTATCTTGACCATGATGGTAGATATACAAACCTACACAACTGACCAAATTGTATAGAACTTAACTTAATACACACACACACAAGCCTACGTAATACACACATAAAAAGGAGTACAAGGAAAGTTAAGTAAGATTGGAGGATTACAGCAATGTCAATATCCTGATTGTGATCTTATGCTATAGTTTTGCAAAATGTTACCAGTGGGAAAAACTGAAAAAATTGTACAAGAATTCACTCTGCATCATTCCTTACAACTGCATGTGAAGCTACACTTATCTTGATAAGAAATTTCATTTAAATAACAGAATAACTATTTCAGCAATTCGGTTATACAGATTTGAATCAAGTAGGTAAGAATTGGATAAAAGAAAGTAATACATTGGGGAAAAATTCATAAAAGAAGCACAAAAGTGTTAGTAAATTTTGGCAAGTGGGAGTTAAGAAACGTTCAGTGATAGTCTCAAAGTTTCAAGACAATTTATGTTAAAAGAAAACAGGAAAAAGAGCTAACTTGGCTGGCTGGACAGTTTCATTAATGCTGGGTTTATTTGCTGGTGTGTTTTATCATTGCTCTTGGGAAAAGGGATGATTTACAAGGCCAATTTAAAGATTTATTTGCATGCATAACAAAATTAAAATAGAGTGGATACTATGCCATTTATAAAATATAAACTAAAGCTTGAGAGAGAAAGAATAGTTTAAAATTTTCTACCCAAATCCTCATTTTAAATAGCATTTCTAAAATAAAGATTTTTGCATTTCTGTGTTTGTGTTTGCATTTGGTTTTAGGACTATATTAATGACATTTGATAATGTATATGAAAAAGAAAAGCCCATCATAAAATTTTTATGAACTATATATAATATAAATTAAATATAAATTTAAAAATTATTCAATGAATAACTTCATGCATCATGATTACAAATGAAGTATCCAATTAGAAAAGTCTTTTTACAATGAGAAAGAATGAAATCATGCCGTTTGCAGCAAATTGGATGGAACTGGAAGGTATTATGCTGAGTGAAATATGTCAGTCAGAGGACAGATACCGTATGTTTTCACTCATATGTGAATCTTGAGAAACTGAACAGAAGACCATGGGAGAAAGGAAGGGGAAAAAATAGATACAAATAGAGAGGGAAGGAGGAAAGCCACAAGAGACTTTTAAATACATTGAACAAACTGGGGATGGATGGAGTGGGGGAGAGAGGAAAATGGGTGACAGGCATGGGGGAGGGCACTTGTTGGGATGAGCACTGGGTGTTATATGTAAGCCAATTTGACAATAAATTATATTTCATAAAAAAGAACAGTCTTTTTAAAGTGTATACTCAAGGTAATGATTTTCAGATAATTTTGTTTTAACATACTTGAATGATAAGATAGTATTTCCTTAGTAATGGTGACTCATTAAAGCCAGTATTCTTAACTGTGACTCACCAAATGAAAATACATACACACATATTTGACATTTCACACTACTCCTGGCGTTATTTTCTTCTTAACAAAACTTTTATTTATCTTCTTCTAATCCTACTTTTCATGTGTGTTCTAGGGAAAGTAATCTAAAGATTTTGATTGTCATTAAAGAGAAAAATGTTTTATGCTATTTTATCTGAAAAAAAATGGTGCAAGAAGGGTTTTCCAGAAGGATTTCTAGATTCTTCACTCAGGGATACTGCCAGAGATGTTGATTTTTTAAAACAATCAGATTGGTTGCTGAGAGCACCATTTTCTTGCCAAACTTAATACTAACAAATGCTCCCTGTAGAATTTTCATAGAAAGACTAAGCCTGGTAGCATTGTTCAATGAAACAAGTAAAAATAAATGGCAATAATTCAATAAAGAATGGCAGCTGTGGAAGGAAAGTCTTTAGACGCAAGGTTTAAGCATTTCTTAAGGATTTCCTGATGTTTCATCTCCCAGTAGACTAAATGTGATGAGGAGCAGGGACCGATGTGTTAACCTACTAACCTACCATAATAGCATGACAGATGCTTCCTACCTGAAGGGGTCATGCCTGGGAGAGAGAGAGGAGCAGGAGACTGACAGGATGCCCAGAGAGAGTATTGATCCACTGACTCTTTTCTGGTAACCATTACAGAGACATGAGTTGACAGTAATTAAAATGACTTACACACTGGGATGGTTTCAAACTCAAATCTTCGACTGAAGACACCATAGCCTGCTGCTGTGCGTGCTCGAATTTGGAAGACATATACTGAAGCTGGTTTCAAGCCCTCTGCAGTTACAGTTGTCTCTTTGGATTTGATAATTGTATAGCTGGTTTCTTGGTCCTTGGATTACACATGTACATACAATAAAAAAGCCAACATGTGAATTACTAATGACAACAAAACAGAATCATAAATCAGAAAATAATCAGAAACTAAGAGACTTGCTATTAGTAAACATACAATCAGGAAAAAAAATCTGTACATCTTAGGTGTGCTATCTATATAGTATCTAAAAGTGTTTTCTAGAACTCAAAATTGGTGGGTAACACGTTCTCCACTCATCCATCATACTTGTTTTTGGCAGACATAAATTTGTAAACTTTTAAATATGATTTTCAGGAGATAAAATGTTTTTAACATTTATTCACTCATTCAGTCATTCATTCATTCATTCAGAGACAGCGGGAAAGGGAGGGGCAGAGAGAGAATCGCAAGACAAGCTCCACTCTGTTATTACAAACCCTGATGCGGGGCTTGAACTCGCAAAACATGAGGTCATGACCTGAGCCGAAATCAAGGGTCTGTCACTTAACCCATTGAGCCACCCACCCAGGTACCCCTGTGGGAGATAAATTATTTTACAGACTCTATTTCAATATTGGTATTCTTATGCTTATTTTTGTTAAAATATTTTATTGGAACACATCTAACATGCTGCCTGTTTATGGAGTAAGGTGACAATGTGTCATATATCACCAGGTTAAGGCTTATGCTTTGTATCTTTGGTGAGTTTCATTTCTAATTATATTTAGGGCTCGGAAGAAGGAATGAGTACTTCCCTGAGAAGTCTAATTTCAATTCACCGAGTTCAAATGGATTACTAAAGAAAAACTGCAAATAAACTTTTTTTTTTAAACTGTATTTTTTCACATTTATGTGTTTGAACTGGGTGAGTAGTTAATGGAGATGCAGTGAAAACAAAATTACTGTAAAGATAGTTTTGGAAACTGAAACAAATAGGAAACTGTTCCTATTTTGACTGCTACCAAAGTCTAGACTAACCATCCATAACTTCTTATCTCTGAGATTATCACACTGAATAGAAAATCTTAGATCTAAACACACAGGGTCCCTGTTTTGAACTTTCTCTTCCTTTGTATTTTTTTGTGTGTTTCTTGGCTAAAGTTATCTTTGCCTAATGTGTTCTACACTTATTACATTTCTGATAGATATTAAAGAATGAATTCATGATAGATAATGGTTAGAGATTTTTTCCTCTGTTTGTAGGAACTGTTCTCTACTTAGAGTATCTGATTGATGACTGTAAACCATCATTTTCCAGATATTTCAGAGAATTTTATTTTACAATTAAAAACTGTATTGATTATTTTAAAAATATAATGGGAATACATGTAAAAGATTTTTTTTCTGAAATGAGAAAAGAATTGAAAATGAGAATATAACAATTCCTTCTCAAGCCCTCTAATAGGGAATGTGGTTATTATTTAATCTTCATAACACTACTAAAATGCAAAATAAATGCAAACCATGCTTGCATGTTACATGGACTTCAGCTTCCCTTGAGATTTACAATCAATAGCAGCATGCCATGCTGTGACTTCAGTGTGAACACTATAATCATATGCTTAAATACCACAAGCTCATGTTTATTTTTACCTTCAGTTTCCTTATCTGTAAAATTGGGGTAGAAATTGGTGCCTGGATATTCTCACGGAGATACTATAAGAATTAGATAAGTAATGCATGTGAAAACACTTAACAACTGTTAACATAAAGGGTATATTTTCATTGCCTTTATTATTTTTTTTCTAATTTGACACATCAAAGTCTACTGGTAATCATGTTCTATACTACCACCAATACAATCTAAAATATATAACCTATTAACATTTATTTGTTTTAAAGCAAGTTTACCATTGCTCATTTAATATAGTCAAACATATAGAATTATCTTAAGGTTAAATGCATCCAGATTTCTATCTAAATAGCAACGTTCTAATTTCTATTTTTTAACATTCATTTATTTTTGAGAGAGAGAGAGAGAGAGTGCAAGTGGGAGAGGGCAGAGAGAGGGGGAGACATAAAATCTGAGCTGTCAGCACAGAGCCTGACACAGGGTTCAAACTCATGAGATCATGACCAGAATGGAAGTTGGGCGGTTAACAACTGAGCCACCCACGTGCCCAGATTGTTCTAATTTCTAATGCAAATAGGCTTTGTGATTCATTCTATGCAAACAATTATTTTTTTTCAATGCACAGATTAATTTAATTGCCAAGTTTTTATGGTATAAGAAATATCATTAGAGTTTTGCAAAAAATTTGAACTCAACCTCAGTTTTTTCTTCTTTAAAATGGGATAAAATTGTTTATCAAGTGCACTGTGAGCACATAGAGATGGAGATGCAGATGACGTACATAGCACCCAACAATCTCCATAACATAACAGTTTATAGGTAAATTTGACTTGAGTCTGTAGCATGATGGCAAATTTAATAAAAAGAAAAAACATTAAAACACTCTTGTAAATTTCTAACTATTGAGCCACCCGAGTGGCTTAGTCAGTTAAGCATCTGGCTTTGGGTCAGGATATGATCTTGGGGTTCATGAGTTTGAGCCCCACATCAGGCTATGTGCTGACAGCTTAGAGCCTGGAGCCTGCTTCAGATTCTGTGTCTCCCTCTCTCGAGGTCCCTCCCTCCCTCTCTCTCTCTCAAAAATAAACATTAAAAAAATTTAAATCCATAACTATTGAAGTCAGAATTAATGTTATTTTAAATTATTATAGGTTGGTATTTTTGCCGAAAAGGAGGGGGGGGATTTCATTACAAGGAAACTGGCATGCTGCTCCTTGAAATAATGCATGATCTAATACCAATCACACAAAATTGCACCACATTCTGATTTATATATTAACATTACATGGATCTCAGTTCTTCCTTATCTGAGTTCTGGTTGTACTTTGTCTCTCTGGGGTAGTCAAATGCTATATAGTCATAGGGACTCGCCAAAGCATATATGTAAGGGAGTGAAAACCAAAAATGCACAGTTTGAATTGCCTAAGTAGCTTCCAAAACGTGCTTCTGTCCCACTCCTTTTAGTCATTGCTGTGCTATAATTTCCTTGATATCACAAACCCTATATACACATCTTCAACATCCACGGCCATCAGGCTGCCAAATCCTGGTCAGGGCAATGGCTTTTGCTGCCTTCATACTCCTGCTGAGCAAATGAGCTACATTCCCCAGCTGCTTAGCAAACACTGTTCACACGCAGTGAAGGGAGGGCCTTGGCAGAAGGAGCCAGCTGGCAAACACCCTGCCAAGGGGCAGCTTCCCTGTGCTTCTGCCTTTAATTAAGAGATGGCAATGGGCCCATCACCAAGCAGGAGCAGAGAGGCCCAATGACCTCTATTAGAGCAGGGCAATCGTAGGCAGAAATGCCAGCTGGCAAATGCATGAGCCCTGGAAAGCTCTGCCACCTGTGTCTGGCCAAGAGCCATCCAATAAAATGGCGGTGTCATTCTGAAGGATCAAAATGAGCTCTGGAAACCTATCAGGACTCCCACCTCAGCACATGCTATAAAAACTCATTATCCTTTTTTTTCTTCTGAAAGTATTAAAAAAAACTTTCATGTATTTTATTAGTATGCTCAATAATTTTGCTTGGCAAAAATTTCTTGGAATTAATATTTTCACTGTAAAAAGGAAAACACTGACCAAAAGAAGTTAATAACTTCCCCCAATAATATATTATATAATGGTTTCACTGCTTTTAACGAATGTAAGTGGGCAACTTTCTATTCATTTACTGAGACTATGTATAGAAATATTTTATAAAATTATTTTTTCTTACATTGAGTTACACAGATAAAAGAATGTATTAATACAGCATTAAATATAAAATATTAAGTATAAAACTAAGTTTTCATGAATTAGTATAAGTTAAAAAATTGAACTATAAATAAAATAATGCCATAACATTATGGTTGAGAAACATTGGTTGAGAAACTATTTGTTTTAACATTAATGGTAGCTTAAAGAAAAGAAAAAAATGATAAATCCTTGCTTTTATTGAGTATTACATATGTGAGACTCATACATATGCTGAGGAGCAATAGTAGAAATAATGAAAGATTACTTATAAGAGGGAAAAATAAGAGAATCTCATTAGAAGCAATTAAGAAAACCATACTTTGGTCTAGCTAGTTGCTTCAGTGGAAGAAAAGCTATAAAGAAAAATAATAAGTTGTCAAATTTAAGTCTTCTTGGTGTTGAACTTTTTTCATCTAAGATGTATATTCATATATAGAGTTTTGGTGCATAGTTATTTTTAAATTTTTTAATACTCCCTTTTATGTATCAATTTTTAAAAAGAAGGCTTTATGTCTAATGTGGGGCTTGAACTCATGACCCTGAGATCAAGAGTTGCATGCTCCACTGACTGAGCCAGCCAGCACCCCTGTGGCATATTTATTTTTAAATGCCATTATGCATTTCAACTTCTTTTAAAATCAATTTCAATTACAATAAAATTTGAAACTTAAAATATTAACCAAAAAAATTCAGTCTATGTATTCAGCTTTGTATTAGCATAACATATTAAAATTTACCAAAAAAGTAAATAAGGAATGTAAACCTTAATTTAACAAATTATTTTTGGATATAGCATGCATTTAAATTGTAGACCTCTAGAATTTACAACGCAGTTTGGAGTACTACTTCCAGAGAAACAAGAATCAGTGAGGATTATTAATGTAACAACATTTTACTTGATTTACCTTATTGTTTTTTTTATAACAAATAGTATAAATGATATACTAACACAATTTTTTTAAGATTTTATTTTTAATAATCTCTATACCCAATGTGGGGCTTGAGCTCACAGACTCCAGATCAGGAGACTATAGATGCTGGCGAGGGTGTGGATAAACGTGCACCCTCCTGCACTGTTGGTGGGAATGTAAACTGGTGCAGCCCCTCTGGAAAACAGTGTGGAGGTTCCTCACAAAATTAACAATAGAATAGGGATACAGGAGTGCATAGGGACACATGTACCCCAATGTTCATAGCAGTACTCTCAACAATAGTCAAGATCAAGAGTCACATGCTTCATCAACTGAGCCAGCCAGGTGCCCCTATCCTAACATAATTTTGTCTCACAAGTATTCCCTTTGATGATAACATATTTGAGGATATGATCTTTTTTATGAAATAGAAGAATCTATTTCTATCATTTCTGTTCCCTAATTATCCGATAGTTATTTGTTATGCTACCAGCAAGTCATTCTAAGAAGGATAACTACTTCAAAAGTAATAATTAACTGTTTATTCACCTATTTATAAAATCAATGTAAGAGCATTGTATGGGCATTCAAAGCTTAGAAAAGATATGTAGACTGCCCCGTTGTCCTCCTTCACTCCCCCACTAATGTTTTACCCTCTGTCATTATCTTTATACAGGTAACTGTCAAATCAATGAGTGAAATAAGAATTAAAAATCTCTATAATGCTAGGCATTAATTTAATGTATTTCATAATATTTACCTATGCTCTTCCATCTACACATATACACGGAATGTTGAAATTTTAACTCCCATTAATAGAATATAAATATTTTTCTTGATATTTTTGCATTAGTACAAGGAGAACCGCTTATTTCCTTTCTCTTTTCCAGCGTCTTAGTGTGAGTAATTTCTTTGGAATTGCAAAGTAAGTTTTTAACTTCTTCCTATCCTCTTCACTATCCCTCTATGAGATGGAGTGATGGCCCCATGAGTGTAAGGAAAGTAATTGAGTAAGTGTGGCAGAGTCCTTTCCTTTTCTTTTGGGATCTGCGTCTCTGCAAATGCTTGTAATCTTTTTCTACTCCTGCTTTCAAAGGATGTGTACTCTGAGTCAGAGTTTCCTACCCTTCAGTGAGAGTCTGGTTTAAGCACATTTCTATATCTCCTCTACTAGAAGTCAGGTTGTTTTAAGGAGGGTTTGTCATTCAGGTCCAGACTCATAAAAATCAAAGTAAAATGGGGTGGGAAGTGTAGGAAGACCCACGGTGACTACATATCCAAGCTGTATAGTAGAATTCTGCTTTAGAAATTTAAATTCAGCTTTATTTTCCATCTTTACTATTTCTTTATCAAGAGCTCACTTGGTTGTGGATTCAGGAAAGAGGAAGAGGGAAAATTATTGCCTTTAGACCTCACAACTATTATGGCAAAGCTTGCAAGAATGGGCCTAAGAGATAACTCAGGAGAGAAGAAATTGAGAAGTTATAGGGAATGTGAGGCATACAATTCTGATTTTGTGCCCTCAAATTTTAAAATAAAGTTTATAATACAGTATTAGACTTTTGATATGGATTTTTAAAATTATACTTTATGTTCATATGTTATCTATCCATATCTCCTTAGGAGCATAGGTATTATGCAGGGTTAATGGTCAAAATCTTATGTGTTTTTACTTGCCGTACATGGCAGTCACTGCTGCAGAACTTAAGTGTTTGCAACACTTTCAAAATGTCCAATGACTTCACCTTTTAATACTGTGAAACCTAGTTAAGCTGATGTTAGACTATATGGCAGTAGTCTGCAGCATAAACTATTTGGCAGATATCGAACACAAATAGAATGCTTCCTATATACTTCTAGCCTCCATAATCTTGTCATTGATTTACCCATAAAATTGCAACATACTTTTCTAAAAATTGGATAATTGCAGTTGCTAAAATGACATGAAGAAGAAGGAGGAGGAGGAGGAGGAGGAAGGGGAGGAGAAGGGGAAGGAGTGGGAAGAAGAAAAGGGAGGAGAAGGGGGAGGGGAAAGGGAAGGGGGAAGGCAAGTGGAAGAGGGAGGAGGAAAATGGGGAGGAAAAGGAGGAGAGGAAGAAGGAGGCAAAGGAGAAAGAGAAGAAGAAAGGACATTCTTTATTCTTAGTCTCACCTTCTCAAAATATTTAATTTCATACTCCAGGATAATTCCATTGGGACGATCTGGCTCTTGCCAAGACAAAGAGATACTGTTTTTTGCAATCTTCCCCTTTTTCACATTGGTGACTGGAGAGGGGGCTGCAAAATAGTAGAAGTAAAGAATGTGTGATTAACAGAGTCCTGAAGTTACAATGTGGTACAATGTATAATGGCATTCTTAGTATGTAGTATAATTACTACATTAGCAATTTGGCAAAAAGCTGAATAAACAATTACATTTTCTTTTAACCTGAAAGCAATTTTACTTTATGTAATAAAAAGTTTTACAGATTGTAAAGTGTGTTACGAATATAAATTAAGTTTCTTGAGAATTTTCTTCAAATGATAGTCATATAAAATCTTAAGTCTTTTTTCTATAAAGTTTAGAAACATAAATGAACTACCTTACTTTTCTTATGGAAAAAAGACGTTTTTGATGATCTTATATATTTTGCATGTACTAAAATTTATTGACTCTGTATAATATATCCCATTATGCTAGTACACACTATTATCTATATTACCATATTTTCATAACATTAAGAACCTTTATAATTTTTTAATGATATGGGTCCTATAATCCTTGATAAAATTATATGTTAAACATAGTGGGTGTTGCCTTCAAACATACATTATTCAAGTTGTAGTATTTCTCAAAAACAATAGAAGATAAAATAAACATTTTCTTAATACAAAATTTTTTCCTCTAAGATAAGGAACAAGTATAGGATTTCTACTCCTATAATTTTTATTAAATATAATATTAGATGTCCTAGCTATCGTAACTAGGCAAGAAAAGAAAATAAAATACATTCAAACTGGAAAAAAAGTAAAAGTGTCACTATTTGCAGATGACTACATATAGAAACAGCTAAAGACTCTACCAAAAATGTTACCAAAACTAAAATTAATTTAGTCAAGTTGCTGGATATAAAATGAGTACACAAAAATATGTTATCTTTCTATACAATAATAATGAACTATTAGAAAGGGAAATTAAGAGAACAATCACATCTACAATTACATTAAAAAGGATAAAATATGAAAGAATAAAATTAAAGAGGTGAAAGATCTGTATTCTGAAAACTAGAAGACACTGAAGAAAGAAATTGAAGACAACACGAATAAATTGAATGATATGCAATGCTCATAGATTGGAGGAATTAATATTGTCAAAATGTCCATACCATCTATAGCAATCTACAGATTCAATTCGATCTCAATCAAAATATGAATGATATTTTTCATAAAATTATAATAAATAATCCTAAAATGCATAGAAAATCACAAAAGACACCAATTAGCTAAAGCAATAACAAAACTGGGAGTGTCATACTCCTTGATTTCAAACTATACTACAAAGATATAGTGACCAAATGGTGTGATACTGGAACAAAAACAGACATATAGATCTATGGAACAGAAGAGAAAGTCCAGATATGAACTCACACATACATAGCCTTTTTTTTTTTTTTTTTTAACAAGTGAAGAAAGAGCCTATAATGCAGAAAGGATATTTTCAATAAACGATGTTTGGAAAACTGTGTAGCCACATGTGAAAGGATGAAACTGAACCATTATCTTATGCCATACACAAAAATTAACTACAAATGCATTAAAGACGTGAATATAACATTTGAAACCATAAAACTCCTAGAAGAAAACATAGACATTGTTCTTAGTGACTTTTTTTTAGATATTTTTACCTCTTCAGGCAAAAGCACAAAAGCAACATTTTTAATTTTTTAAAAATGTTTATTTATTTTTGAGAGAGACAGAGCACAAGAAGAGGAAGGGCAGAGAGAGAGGGAGACAGAATCCAAAGCAAGTTCCAGGCTCTGAACTATCAGCACAGAGCCAGATAACAAGGCTCAAACTCATGAACCATGAGATCATGACCTGAGCCAAAGCTAGACGCTCAACCAACTGAGCCACCCAGGTGCCCCCAAAAGCAATTTTTCAAAAAAAAGTGGAGAAACAGGCACCCTCCTACACTGTTGGTGGGAATGTAAGCTGGTGCAACCCCTCTGGAAAGCAGCGTGGAGTTTCCTCAGGAAACTAACAATAGAACTCCCCTATGACCCAGCAGTAGCCCTGCTAGGAATTTACCCAAGGGATACAGGAGTGCTGATGCAGAGGGGCACATGTACCCCAATGTTCATAGCAGCACTCTCAACAATAGCCAAATCATGGAAAGAACCTAAGTGTCCATCAAGTGATGAATGGATCAAGAAGATGCAGTGTATTTATACAATGGAATACTACATGGCAATGAGAAAGAATGAAATCTGGCCATGTGTAGCAACATGGATGGACCTTGAGGGTGTTATGCTGAGCGAAATAAGTCAGGCAGAGAAGGACAGATACCATATGTTTGCACGTATAGGAGGATTAGGAGGAACTTAATGGAGGACCATGGGGGAGAAGAAGGGAGGAAATAGTGGGGGAGAGGGAGAGAGGCAAACCATGAGAGATTCTTGAATGCTGAGAACAAACAGACGGCTGATGGGGGTGGGAGAGAGGGGAAGGGGGGTGATGGCATGGGGGAGGTCACTTGTTGGGATGAGCACTAGGTGTTATATGAAAACCAACTTGACAATAAGCTCTTTTTAAAAAAAAATGGGACTACAAGGCTTCTGGGTGGCTTAGTCAGTTAAGAGTCTGACTCTTGATCTCAGCTTAGGTCATGATCTCATGGCAAATGGGGTCGAGCTCTGTGTCCAGCTCTTCACTAACAGTAAGGAGTCTGCTTGGGATTCTGTCTCCCTCCCTCTACCCCTTCTCCCTCTGTCTCTCAAAATAAATAAATAAACTTAAAAATAATGGGACTACATCAAACTATAAAACCTTTGCATAGTAAAGTCAACCATCAACAAAATGAGAAGTCAGTTTACTGAATAAGAGAAGTTACTTGCAAATGATATGCCTGATAAAGGGTTATATCCAAAATATACAAAGAGCTCACACAACTTAAAAACAAAAAAACATAACCTGATTAAAACAAAAATGGATAGAAGACTTGAATAAATGCATTTCCAAAGAAGACACACAGACAGCCAACAGGCACATTAAAAGGTGCTCAACATCACTAATCATCACAAAAATGCACATGAAAACCACAATGATATAGCACTTCACACCTGTCAGAATGGCTATTATCAAAAGGATAAGAAATAGCAAGTGTTGGCAAAGATGTGAGAAAAGGGATCCCTCATGTACTATTGGCGGATAAACTGGTACAGCTGCTATGAAAACAACATGGAGATCCATCGAAAATTCAAAATAGAACTTCCACAAGTTCTAGGGATTCCTCTTCTGGGTATTTATCCAAAAAAAAGAGTGAAAACACTAATTTGAAGAGATCTCTATGTTCACTGCAGCTTAATTTACAATAACCAAGATAAGGAAGCAACCTAAGTAGCAATCAATAGATGAATAGATATAAAAGATGTTATATATTTACCTATGTGATATATATAGCATATGTTTGGTATATATATATGTGTGTGTGTGTGTGTTTGCATGTGTGCATATGTATACACACAAGGACTATTACTCAGCTATAAGAAAATGGAAACTTGTCATTATAACAACATGGATGGACCTAAAGGGTAGTATACTAAGTGAAATAAGTCTGACAGAGAAAGACAAATACTTCATGATTTCACTTATATATGGAGTTTAAAAAAACAAAACAAAGAAACAAAAAAATGGAAACAGTAAATGATACAGAGAATAAAGTAGTGGTTGTCAAAGAGCTGAGAAATAGGGAAACAGGTGGAATAGGTGAAGAGGACAAAGACGTGTCAAGTTACAATTATAAAATACATCACGGGGATGCAATGTATAGCATAGGAAATATAATCAATAATATTATAATGATTTTATATAGTGACAGATAGTAACTTGACCTATCGTGGTGATCATTTCATAATGTATAAAAATATTCACTCACTATCTTGTGCACTTGAAACTAATATAAAATTGTATGTCTAAAAAACAAATGTTTTATTAGAAATCATAGTTACTTATATGTTCATTGCTATCTGTTAGCACCTATTAAATGACTTTACTAATAAAAATAGAAAAAAATATATATGCTATTTTAGATATGTCTGGATTCCAAGCATATCGATATTTGATTCAATATCCATTTTGTCAATCTGTAGATATTTGTACAGATTCTGGGTATGACAACACAAATATGTGATGGTTAATATCTTTCTTGATGTCGATGACCATTACTTTTGCAATTTTTGGCTTTGATAAGATACAGGTGGGGCCTCTGGGTCACTCAGTCGGTTAAGTTTCCGACTTTAACTCAGGTCATGATCTCACAGTTTGTGGGTTCAAGCCCCGTGTCAGGCTCTGTGCTGACAGCTCAGAGCTTGAAGCCTGCTTCAGATTCTGTGTCTCTCTCTCTGCCACTATGCTGCTCTCTCTCTCTCTCTCTCCCCAATATAAATAAACATTAAAAAATGTAAAAAAAAAGACACACATAGGGAATAGTGTATAGCCAGAGTCACAGCCTTATCTGAACCATATCAAACATGTGAGATTAAATTATATATAAATATATGTAATTTACATATTAGATATAGAATGTAGATATATTTGAATATATATAAACTAGATATATTTCTTTCTATACAAATATATATACTTTACTCACTCAAGAGTAAAAGACAAATCCAGAACTGCATACAAGGATCCACATCGTCTGGCACGCTGTATCTTTTCTTACTTCATCTCCTGCTAGGTCTGCCTGGCTTTCTGTTCTTAGGGTGCTTCAGACACACTTCTGCCTAAGAACTTGGTATTCCAGCATCAGAAGTGCTTCTCACCCTGACTTCTCCAGGGTTCTCTCCCTCTCCTGTGGTTTCCTCACTGAGACCTTGCCTGTCCACTCTAAGATTCGAGTTACCAGTTCTCACCCTAGCCCCTTTCTCCTCACCATGCCCTCTGCCCCTTCAGGGTTTTAATTTTCTCCTTAGCTCTTGCACTTGCACTACCTGATATACATATCTGAATTACAAATTTGTTTTTTTCAATCCCCTCAAGTAGAAGGTAATTTTTATGAGGACAGAGATATTATTTTATTCACTGCTGAATTCCTAGATCTAGGACAATGCCTGAGATAGAGGAGAGTCTAATGTATGTGTATGAAACAAATGATTGATAACAATCAAAGTGATATATATACAAAGCCTTTTAACATTATTATGTCAACAAAATCAACTGTGAAACTCAAGGGTGAAGTATGTCTTTTATAAGCATAACTAAAATAAATAGAAACAGATACAATCTGTAGGAAAGAAAGATTAGTTAACTGTTTAGTGTTTTATATACTCATAATAGGGTGATAATGACTTTGTACTTGAATGTGTATTTTTTTATTCCTATAATCACAGAGCTTTGAGATATTCAGCTTCAGTGTTCATATATTAAGCTTTATCCTGTTTTCTCAAACATGTCCAGTTCCTCAGAGTTTTCTGCAATACTAAAATACACGCAGTGTGCATATAAAACCAAAATTCTCTAAAAATATCTTTGAAATTGCAATTTGTTTACTTCTTTGGAAGTTGTAATTGGCAGGTAGTTCTCACAGTCATATTTTGGCCTAGGTTCAAAGTCCTTATTGATTTCCTCATGAGAGAAAGTCATGCCATTGTAGGCATTATGGAAGAAGCATCCAGAAGCCAGAAGACATGGATACCAGAAAGAGTAAGCTATGGGCTCTGTAGTTTATCATAGTGTTTGTAGCAAAGTAGCAAATATACAGAAGTATAAACAGTAACAAGTCGATGATATTGGCCCTTTTCTATTCATAAATTGAATTTAATATGTATGCTCCATGAAGGTCAGAATTAATTTGGTTTAGTTCACTGTTACAAAAAATTACCAGAAAATTACTTGGCATCTAGAAATCTAATAAATATCTGTTGAATGGTTGCATGGATGAATGAATGGGAAATACATACATCATCATGTATCATTCAAAACTGAGTTTGTCTCATTTAAGTGAATATATTAGGATCTTATGATTTAGGAATTTGTGTTTTATTTTAAAACTTAACCAAATCTTTAAAAAAAATAATGAACCACTTTAAAGTGAAGTTATCAACTAAATATTAACATAGATATAAACCAGCCTGAAGTGAAATCCTTTGTTATTTACCTCCATCAAAGTTAAACAGAAATTGTGTAGCTTTCAAAGATGACTTGATTTAAAAAATATTGTTATTTTTCAAGCTGGATTTTCTAATAGGCTAAATCACATTCTTTGCAGCTTGGTCAGAGTGGAGAGAGAAGACCATACTGAGGTTATAATAGTTTAGGAGTAAAGTTCAGAAACCAATTCCTCTGTGACAACACCATCTCTGCCTCATTTGGGTAAAGCTGATGAAAGTGGAAACACTGACAGCTCCTGGGGATATAATGATGATGCAGAAATTGTGGATGACAATGCTTTACTTTGTAAAGTATTTTACAGATATTATGCACATTAAAATAACTGTAATCAGGGCTCCTGGATGGCTCAGTTGGTTAAGCACTGAACTCTTGGTTTTGGCTCAGGTCATGATCTCACCATGGTGGTGGAATTAAGCCCCTGTGAGGAGCCTGCTTGGGATTCTCTCTCGCTCACCCTCTGCCCATTCCCCATTCATGGTCTCTTTGTCTCAAATAATAATAATAATAATAATAATAATAGTAATAATAATAATAATACTATAACTAGATTTGTCAGCATTGAGGTCATGTTTAATTTATATTAGTTATCTTCCCACTGATATCTTTCACTCATTCTTTACCTGCTCAAGCTTTCATTAAGTGAGGCTGGAACAAAATGAGAATGATGGCTTAAAACATTTCTGCTTGTAAAATTTTGTTGGATGATGTTAAATCACAAAACTATTACTGCCATAGTGTAGGAAGAACAAAAAATACTAAAGAAATCAAGTTGTGAATAAAACAAAATAATTTACATAACCTCTGAATTTCACATTTTCGGTCTGTGGGAACATTCTGATTGTTTCTGTATTACAGAAATAGTGGAGCTGCCATTTAACTACCGGATGATAAGCAAGATACTGATCCTTCAGGCTAGTTACAGTTCCCATTACGGGCTATTGTTTTGTCTGTTTGCTTAATTTATTTTAATTAAAAATATGTTTACATTTATAGAAAGATAATGAAAAGAGTATAGGAAGTTCCCACATATCCCAGACTTACTGTCTCTGATTTGAAATATCTTACAATAGTGTAAACAGTACATCTGTCACAATTAATAAATTTATATTGACAAGTTTTTATTAACTAAAGTCAATATTTTATTCAGTTTTCCTTAGTTTTTATTTATTATCTTTGTTCTGTCCCAAGATTCCATCTGTACATCAGATTACATGGTATAGTCGTTATGTCTCCTTAGGATCCTCATCGCTGCAATACTGTCTCAGACTTTGTCTGATTTAGTGATTTTTACATTTTTTCATTATACTGATAAGTATTAGAGTACCTCTCATTGTTATTGATTTGATGTTTTTCTCATGATTAGAGTGGGGTTATGAGATTTTGGGGGTAAAGCTCTATTTTATTACATCATATCAAGGGTACATACTATCAATATAACATCACTGTTAGGTTAACCTTGATTGCCCGACTGCAGTAACATTAATCAGGTTTCTTTTCAAGTTTTCCATACTTTAATCTTTGGAAGGAAGTCACTATGTACAGCTTGCACCTAAGGAATGGGGAGTACTCTGTGCTTCCTTGAGGCCAGAGTATCTGCATACATTTATTTGGAATTTTTCTGCACATGAGATTTGTCCAGTTTTCCTTATTTATTTGTTTTTTAATCATGTATTTATATAATTATAAACACATGAATTGTTTTACACTTTGGTATAAAATCTACTATTTTATTTTGTAACTCAAATTGTTAAATCTTTGACTGTTGATTTACTCTTTCAGTCTCTCTGTCATACCCTTATCACTGTGGATTTGTTGGTTTTCTTTTTTCCTATTTATTTATTTATTTATTTATAGCATTCCAGCACTACCAGATCAGATTCACCAGGCTCATCTTGTTTATTTAACACCCCTGTTCTGAAATCTGTCCTTTCTCCTGGTAGTGCTGGTTTCTTTTATTGGAGAATGTTGTTAGAAACAAAGATCTGAATGTCCTTTCTGCTACTGGGGTGTCATGACTTCTCCTTTTAGGTGATAGAGCTAGGAACTAAATGTGTTTATATCAACCTGTGTATATCTATAGATAATACTTATATATACACACATATGTACATTAAATGAAACATGAGTATATAGTGTTATTACCACCTCTAATCAGTTACTACACAGGTCATTGTAGCTTCCACCTTACTTATCTGTAACCTACACACAACAACAGTGGTTCCAACCATCTGCCATTCATTTACTTAATTGTTCAATTCCAGTTATATGTCTAGTGGCTAACAAATTGCTAATCTGTGTCTGTTTAATTTATCGATAATGATATAAAAAAAAATCGGCAACTCAAGCAATGATATACAAAGCCCTGCCATCATTATGTAAAGCAGAATGTGTCTAACCTCTTCAAATATGGAAACCTCGCTCAAGCAACACTATCCCCATGACATGACACACACAACTTTGAAGTTACACAAAATTGGCATCAAATCCTTTGGCAGCCACCATTTTTCTAGATGTGTGATCCTGTTTAGGTTACTTAACCTCTATGAATGTCGTTTTTATATTTAACATAGTAACAGTAGTACAAACTCATCTTTTTGTAACATTGAAATATGATTCTGTATGTATAATGTCAGATATAGAGCAGGTGCCAAATAAATACTGTTTGTAATAATATCAGTTGTGAAAAATCAGTCAATTGTTTAAGAAGACTTCAATAATGGATTCTCCAAAATTCCTAAATGATTCCATCAAACTCATTTGTAGCCTCTTCTCTGAGCTTGTCACTGTTATAAATGTTGGCTGAGATTAAAAGGCAAAGCACCTGTATAGATAAGATGATTTGGTATTGTACATCCAGTGAATTTCATGAATCTACTAGTAATAAATATTTATAGGTAAACTTCCTTGATAATTATAGATTTTTTATTGTACTAAAAGGTTTTTGATTTTTTTTTTGAATTTTTAAGTGACTAATAGTTCACTTAGGATAAGATGTCTATAAAAATGACTTTGAAAGAGAATGAACACAATGAAAACATAAAACTTAATTGTGTTCAATGGAATAAGAAAATGCCATTCATCAGTCACTTATCTAATGCTATTTGTGTAGACAAAAACAAATTATAGATAGAATCATGTAATGATTGTATTTAAAATTTCTTTAATGTTTTATTTATTTCTGAGAGAGAGATAGAGACAGCATGAGCAGAGGAGGGTCAGAGAGAGAGGGAGACACAGAATCTGAAACAGGCTCCAGGCTCTGAGCTAGCTGTTAGCACAGAGCCCGACGCGGGGCTCGAACCGACGAGCTGTGAGATCATGACCTGAGTCAAAGTCGGATGCTTAACCGACTGAGCCACCCAGGCGCCCCAGTGATTGTTTGCATTTAAAAATAATGTATCTCCATGAATTTGACTTATCTACCTATACTTTTGGTCTTAAAGCTTGGAGAAAGGCAAACAAGAAAACACTGAAATCCTTTCAGTCTATGATAGTCCATGAATGGCACTTCTTTTATGTTCTTACAAAAGTCCCTCTACATGAATTATGTATTAGTTTATTTGCACACATTAAAAAATACAAGTATCTAATATTTTATTCCAAGGTCAAACTTTGGACAACTTGGTTGCCACTATCAGCCAGCTGGAAGCCACCACTTATCTCTGCCATGCACAATTCATCATATTTAGGAACTTCTTATTATCCACATTGACCTGGACCAGTTTTCCTAAAAATACGATCATTAGTATTCTTTCCAGGAAATTCTGACTTAGGTGGTGAGACTGGAGCTAAGAATTCTCTGTTTTGAATAAAGACCCTCCAATTGAAGAATTTTACCAGTAAAATTTGGGAATTACTAATGGTAAACCACGTTTGGATTAGTTAGTTTTTAACCAAATTATATAAATTTAGAAAACTGAAGTTAGAAACTGGATTAGTGTTGATATTTTGTGAACTGCTGCTGTCCTAAACCGTTAGCTCACAATTATTGACTGTTACATCTTGATCTCTGTTACCATATTTGTCTTTCTTCGTTTGGGTCTTATTTTTTCTTATATTTGACATTTTCCTGACCCATGAGTATTTTTGGTAAAATGATTTGTTTGTTCATTCATACATAATCTAGTTTAGTCCAATTAAATATAATCTCCATAAAATTTGAAAACACTTGTGTCTTTTTCATTATAACTTTCTTAGTCATTAGTATAGTCTCTGGATGACACTAGATCCTTAAAGTCTTTGGTAGGTAAAGATGCAAATGGACAATGATCTGCTTTCTATTACAATAGATTGGTTTACATTTTCTAGAGTGTTATATAAATGAAGTTATGTATATTCTATTTTGACTGATATCAAAGAATATGAGGAAACTTGGAAGAGACAGGTAAGCTCATTATCTTGATTGTGGTGATGTTTCACAGGTGTATAAATACATCAAAATGTAATAATTGGTGCTCTCCTAATGCAGTTTGTTGTACATCAATTTTAAACCAATGTACACTGAAGTATATATGCTTGTGTCTGTATATGCTTGAAATGACAACTTCTTATAACTGCTTCCATCCTTGTTGACTACACTATGATCTTTCTTCTAATTAAACTCTCCTTCAAATCTTCCAAACCTCTAGGTATTTCTTCTAAGAACAGGTAATTACTTCTTTGTTTCTTATGAAGCCTGAAATAGATACTATAAAAATTAATGACTACAATGTCCCTCTAACCGATCTGATATTTTTCCCTAGTACCATACTTTGATGGTATTATATTAATAAAAGTTGTATATTTACAATAAATTATAATAGATTCTTAACTAATAATCAATTAGTTAAACTACATGGTAATTTTTTCAATAAATTCATGAAAAATAGAATGAAGGTAAATTAAATATTAAGAACACCAGATGTCTAAGTTATTCTGAAAACTGATTTCTATCCTCTTATCATGAGCAAGTATAGCAGCTATATGTTGAACTTGATTCATCCTGAAGTTAAGTCAATTGAGGTTACTTAATAACTTCTGCTTGATTTCAATCTTGCATTGGTACCATCTGTTGGACAGCAAAGTCCACACAATTGGTCACTCTGTGATATTTCTACTTTCATAATTAGGTGGAGACACCACAAACTTACTTAGGGCTCTCCCCAGAATGTCCAAATGTATCAAACTGAGCCTTTAGAGATTGTGAACTAATATGTGTATAGTGTTGAGAACAATGTCTGCAAAGAGCAAAATGTATGTCAGTTTTAGAGCTTTAGAGTACACATCTATTATTTGAAGGTAAGAAAATTAAATTTTTAAATTAATGGGATATGCAGTTGAATTAAATTATAAACATCTGAAGTTGTTAAAATAGAAACGTAAGTTAGGTATTTTGAAATGTATGCACACCCACTACATATTATATATTTTGTATTTCATATTATATAGAAAATATAAATTATACACGTATTTTTGTATATACACACTTATTCTATATCTAATACATACCTATTACTACATTGTCATTTGATACTACTGGACCAAGAAAAATAACTTCAGTGCATTCTCAACACACCTGGTATCCATACTCTCTTCTAAAGAAAGAAAGCATTTTAGTGGTTTCTTTCTCAAATAAAAATTCAATCTGCTCATTCAGACAAAACCTACAATCACTCCATTTTAAGAGCCTGCAACTAGATCTTTTGATATATGAGCTCAGTGAAGTTTTGAAAGACTATACCACAAAAACCTGGCCTTAAATGTCAGTAGTTGTAGAGAGATATCCTTTTTAATAAAAAGAAGCTATGAACTAAAATGTCCCGCTAGGTAGAGTGTGTTTTTTTCAAAGAGTTGAAAATCATAAGATAGTGAAAATTGTTTTCAGTAGGAAATAAAAGCTATTTAATTACAAAGAAGTAATTTTTGGCATGATCAACCTTAATAGTATTAAATGATATGCTTCAAATATCATTTTGAAGTCATATTCACAATGATGTTAATTAGAAGAGTAAATGGCAATAACAAAAATAGAGAACTATATCACTGTCATTTATAGTCACCATTTTCCGAAACAATCATGCAAATTACAAAAACAAATAGTAAATGTAACAATGTGTAAAATGACAACATGCCTCTCTGATGCCATATCAAATAAATTATCATAGAATTTGTTTTCTATTTATTCCTTATTACTCTATAATAGTATTTTTAGTACACAAAGTGGCCTTCATGTCAATGATTATTTAATCTCAATAACCACAGTGTTCATTTTATGAGAAACAGAGTTTAAACAATTTTTACAGTATCCTTTTAAAATAAAATTAAGTTATATCTAGTAAATAATGTGGCACAGTTGGAAAACTTTAATCAACACAGTATTATTCAGTTAAATTATATTCAAAGGACTATAGCCCTATATATAGTTTTCAATATTGTTTATCCAGTATTAAACCTCAATAGAAGGTATGATATTGAGTTTTATAGGTGGATAAATAGTAATTAGTTCAACACACTTAAAATTCATATTCTTTTTTTTCATAAAAAGTAATCTCTTCTTATAAATACACATTATAGGGGTGACTGGGGGGCTCAGTCGGTTAAGCATCTGACTTCCACTCAGGTCATGATCTCACAGTTCGTGGGTTTGAGCCCCACGTTGGGCTCTGTGCTAACAGCCAGCTCAGAGCCTGGAGCCTGTTTCAGATTCTGTGTCTCCCTCTCTCTCTGACCCTCCCCTGCTCACACTGTCTCTCTCTCTCTCAGAAATACATAAAGCATTAAAAAAAGTATAAATACACATTATAAAAAGTCTTAACCACAGAATAATACACTAACAGTAACAAAGACATAGAGTGGAAACTGTAATTCAATTCTTAATTACTTCAAGATTTTCACAATCAAAACTAGTCCAATCTAGCATTTTAAAGAATAAAACAAATACATTACCAATATAAGTAGTTCATATTTTATTATCACTTCCCATTGTTCTTAATTTTATATATCTATGCAAGCAATAGGAATTATTTAATTCAACATGAACCATTAAAATAATCATTTACTAATGACTGTTTAAAAAATATTAGATTCCTAATATATCATTAAAGTTCAAAGCAATCACAACTTCTTTCCCTATATCTGTTCTTCCTGAGGCCATCTGCCAATGCTTGTTTAAAAGCTGAAATGTGCCAGCAGAAACAAACAAAATTTAAACTTTATGACTACAGAATAACCAGAATAACCAGAATATGAGTGGTGCTTATCAGCTGATCTCATATACATTCCATTCACAATATCTTAAAATAATATAATTTCTAGCACTAACATGACAGACTGTAACTAGAAAGAATAGAAGATTAGTGATTACAGCTGGTCAACTTCTTAAAGTCCAGAGGAGAGCCAAATTAAGATATTCTGTCCCAAATTAGTAATGCTATCAGATATTTCATTCCTTGGCCCTTAACCATGGGACTAATTTTAAGGGAATCAAACCCACATATTCTCCAAGTTGTGAAAAATCTCAGCCAATATTCAAAATGCATGTCAGCCCATTTTGACTTACAGTGATCACACAGAAGTTCTGAAGGCCAACAAAACAAAGCGCTATCCATTGCCATCAAAGTTCACACGACATAAGGTCCATAGTTTTGGTGCCACTGGACCAGTAGTTTGTGTTCATATTCACCAAAAAACAATAATAAACAAACAAACAAACAAAATTCTGGCTGCAAAATGCCCAAGATGATACATTTTGAAAAATTTCAGTTATTAGAAAGAAGGAAGTACACATTTTGCTTTGACAAACGTTTAACACATGTTGGCTAAATAAATGAAAAAATACATTTATGGATGAATAAATGTATAAAGCAGCTATCGTAATTACCTCATAATGATATATGGCATTTATAGTAAATATTATGTGCCAGATACTTTAAAGTCTAAGCACTTTATACACATTAACTCATTCAAGCTTTCTAACATCCCTAGGAAGTAAGGACTAATCCCATCCCATTCTGAAGTACAGAGAAGTTAAGTATCTTATCCAATCAGCCCATCAGGAAATGGCAGATCTAAGAAGTCTTCCTTCAGAATTTGCATTCTTAAATAGGGTACCATAGAATAATTACAGAATGCTTCATGATAGAGCTGGTACACTTAGTACTTATTTGAAGATAAAATGATATTAAAGATTACTCAAATTATCTAATTTTTCTTAATATAGCTGAATGTCCTAATTTTTGCTCAGTTCTTATCGTGTCTTCCAAAGCTGATTACAAAAAACAAAATGTAACCAACCAATCTCTAATAAAAAAAGATAAGCAACTTTTTACTGTCATACACACTATATGCACTTTGTGACATATAATTGTGTCTATTCTGAGTTGCATAACCTAAAGCAATGGTTCAAAACAATTTTATCTACCCTAACAAATCTAAAAGAGAACATACAAATGTGTGAGAACTCCCTATATATACTTCCATCCTGATGAAACCTAAAAATTTTCTTCTGGGGAAAAAATCCCCAAGATAAATCACAGTCCTTACAACCATTAATGGTACATAGGTAATGACTACTGTCCATGTGCCACACCACAGACATGATGGACAATGGATTTTGAGCAATTGTGTACAAGCTAGATGCAATTCAGCCTTCTCTACCATTCATATATGCAGTTAAACTCTTTAAGACAAATTATTATCATACAGATAGCCATGAATATCCTCTAATTTATATATATTTAAAAATACATATTTCACAAATGTTAATACTTTATTGTAAATAAATAATAGCTTGCAAGGAGTTACGTGGAAACAAGCAGGGTCTGCACTGTGGAGAAACACAGTAAGGATGTGGAGGTGTCATATGAATCTCTCCTTTCTATTTCCTAGAATATTCCTTTCCCCACATCTCAAACCATCTACCTCTCTCTCTCTCTCTATCATAGGGTCTTTTAAGAGGCCCCCAGAGGGAAAAGATTGGTATCAGATATCCTCCACTCATCTTCCCTACCTTCCTCCTTTCATAATTACTGAAAAACCAGTAGGTGTCAGAGACTAGTCAATTGGGTTGTTGCAGTCAACAACTTCACGTGTCCTGGCAAAGTGATCATAAAACTGGAATATCACTTGCTTCAGATTCTGCGTCTCCCTCTCTCTCGGCCCTCCCCTGCTCACGCTCTGTCTCTCTGTCTCTCAAAAATAAATAAATGTTAACAAAATTTTTAATAAATTATTTGGGAGAATATTATATGCCACAGAGAACACAGAAAGCTAAATCATTCTTCTGAGAATCAATTTACTTGCTTCCCAGGCTACATAACTCTTGAGTACAGTGGGTGGCCTAATTTGTCTTTGTATCCTCTGTTATAAGAAAAACCAAAAGCACATGGTAGGTGCCCAATTTAAAAAAAAATCCAATCAATCATGAAGCCAAGGAAACAAGAAACTGCTACAATATATTTTTGACAAGTGGTGAAAATGTACTATCATTAAAAACATGATAGAATCTTGGTTTTCCAAAATCTATGGGTGAGACAGACAAATGCCATTCTTACTTTTCTGTTAGCTTACATTAAGCTCCAAAAGAGAGTAAACTTGAGTTCAATTAAACTCACAAGTTCAATTCTATCTTATGAGTAAAAATGAAACAAGAACAAATTCTTGTGAATAGAAGGAAGAATGAGGGCAGGTGAAAATTACTAGGAATTACAATAAATATAATCTTATTGTGCTTTTCAAACACATGGGTATACATAATTGCCTGTTATAATATCGTTTGTAAATGCAGAAAATCACCAGGCATATAGAAGTGAAACAAGGCAGAGAAATTTGTGACCCAACAAAATCATTTAAAAACAGTGGACACAAAGTTTATTTGCACCTCTTAATAATGTCTACAGTTAATTAATGGAAACAGCAGTCAGAAGGTTTCAGAAGCTCTGGTTGAAAATCATCTTAAGTAGTTTTAGATTGCTGTGTTGAGTTCTTCTCTCAATTAAACTCTTAGTCATTTTTCTTCATTCATTGCCATTAGTCCATTAGCTTTCACTCTCTACTACTGCTGCTATATCTGCCTAGAGCATACTGTATCTTTTTTTTGAGAAATTAGGCAAAAAATATTATATAAATTGATAAATTTATACTTAATATATAATACACTAATACATATAAAAATGTATATGTGCACATATAAATACATGCATATGCAAATATATAATGCATAAATATACATGTAAGTATATCGGTGCATCTATGTTTTCAGCACTAATTGCTCATAAGAAATAGAGTTAGGATTTAAACCCAGATATGTCTGATCCTAAAGATAACTCACCTACTACTTCTATATATAAATAAGGCATATTTTTTTGAATTAATTTTACTAAGCATCTCATTCTATAGATAAACTTATGCATATATATTATATATACACAGATTATATGTATTAATATATCATATGTATATCATATGTATATATCTGAATATATGTATTTTATACACACACACATACACATATATATATATAATAATTTTACCCACTTATTTCAATGCGTCATATGTAATTAGGTACCTAACCTAGAGCAAAATAAGGAAATATTAGGCATAACTTAAGACTGATGTAGATTCTTTTCAGTTCACTAAAATACTACATGATGTATATTTAGTTTTCTGTATTTTGGTGATCTTAAAAATGACTTCCATAATACAAACATATTATTTGTTCTGTAACAATAGAATCCAGATATAATCAAGGTAAAATTTAGGGAAGACTCCATATTAAAAAGTTATATATATATATATATATATACACACACACACACACACACACACACCAAAATATCCCAAGGCCTTAATTATTAGAACTTTATTTGGTGAAACCAAGACCTAAGACCATATTTTTGATAATTCCTTGGAAGTTGCCATACTTTGGCTAAAATATTGGCATATACTTCTTGATTTTTCTCCCAGACAGCCAAGCACAAAGACACATTTTAACATAGCCCTGGCACAACACCCTTATTGCATTGTTTTCCTATTACCACTATAACTACCACAAACTTAGTGGCTTAAAACACACACACACACACACACAAATGTATTCTCTTGAAGAGGGCAAAATCTAAACTATAGGTATGGATAGGTCTGCAGTTCTTCTGAAAGCTTCAGAAGGAAATCATTCCCTTGCCTTCTCCACTTTCTAGAGGATTCCTATATGCCATGGTTCTAGCCCCTTCAACCTCCCAAGCATCCCACTCCAGCCTCTGGTTCCACAGGCATATCTTTCTCTACTTCTCTAATTCTATTGCCTCCTTTTTGTAAAGGCCCTCATAATTGTATTGGGTCCATACTATTAATGCAGCGTAATCATTCAATCTTAAAATCCCTAACTCAATCATATCCACAAAGTTCCCTTTACCATGTAAAATAGCATATTCAGTGATTTCAAGGACTAGAATATAAACAATTTTGTGGGGCCATTATTAAATCTACCACATGTATACATATTTTGTATATAATATTTGGGGTTTAATCTATATCACTTTATAGGATTTGCCTTTCCACATAATATGATGTTTTAAGGCAATATATTCATGATAATGTCTCTGTTCTGGAACTGTCAAATGTAACTATTGAATTATATTTTATGTACATATTTTCAAATCCTTTCCATAGAGTTATTTAAACACAGTACATTAATATATCACTTGCATTCATTTGTGCAGGAATATTTTTCCTTGAAAATTCATGTAACTCTCTTTGAAACATTACAAAAAATTTAAAAAATATATTCCTTTGCTTCACCTCCAAATCACTTTTCCATTCATCACATGACTTCTACAGAAATTACTGCAATCTTTCATCAAATGTTTACAAATTCTAATTGAGTAAGCAGAAAATTGCCTCTTGAATTAAATTGAAATGTTAAAACTAAAATGATTGCTAATATTTATAAGACAGTGAAGCACCCAACCCAGGGCATGCTCTGTTCAGAAATAATTTATGTGACTTTTCCTATTTCTTTCATTAAATGCTTCAACCAGACACAATGCTGTATTAAGGTATGAAATTGAAATGAAGTATATAAATGACATAACACGAAAAATATGGGCTCCTATCATTTCTCCATTATCTTTTTTGTATACAAGTTGTGGTATATAGAGGTAAAGGAATTTTTCATTAACAACCAATATTACATTCTAATGATCACATAAAAGAAAAGGCAAATCACCTATAATTTCAAATCCTGACTAACACTTCGTCCTAAACTAAATATGCACCTTAGGCAAATTCATGAACATTCATGATGTTTTATTACCACATAATTAATCACAACTTATTGTCATTGAAGGTTTAAGATTTGTGTCACAGGTGTTTGGGATCAGTACTTGATGTGTATCTGTGTATCCACTGTTATAGGTTTCCCAGCACAAAAAGGAAGCAGTTGCGTTGATTAGACCACACATATGGGCCAAGAATAATATTTGCAGCATTTAGTTGCAAGAAGTATACTTGAAGGCACAATAGTCGTAATCACATTTATATGGTCTTTTTCATCTTTAAAGGATTTGTTAAGTGTAGAACAAACTAAGACATCAAAATATTACAGATCTTGATACTAACTCACATGACCATAGAGAAAGAACTGGGATATCTAATTAGATTGACAGATTCTAGAAATATTCTCAAGCGTTTTTCTAGAGGTAGGCTGTTTTAGTCCCTACTCTCTGTTCTCTGAAAAGTTCTATGGTTACTAAAAACAGATCAGAGAATAAGTAGAACTTTCATTCTGGCTCTGCTACTATCTTAGCATTAGGAGCAAATCACTGAGCCTTTTTATGTGTAAAATTAACATGCTAGAGCAGAGTATCTCTGTTATTTTCTCTGACACTTAAAAATATTCTATAAGCATAGAGATGAAGCACTAGGAGGAAAAAGAAAAGTCTTTCTAGAATTGATCAGAGAAGCCTTAATACATGGTAATATGTCTTGACCATCAGGTTAATTAAATATCTGCATTAATGAAAATTACTTATTCCAAAAAAATTTAAACATGATTTTTTTCAACTCCTAAGTCCTAAATATTTATTATACTGTGAGTATTGAATTAAAACATTTCCTCACCTGATGATAGACACTATATCTCAGTGGAGAAGGATAACAACAGTTAATTATTAATAGCTAAATATTAATAGCTTGATACAAGAACAAGTTCTATTTATTGAGCCTGGCTAAGCAGTGTTAGAGAAGAGAGTAGCTAAAATTGGCCTATAGTTATAGGACGTAGGTCATTTTGGGCAGCTTCAACTTTTGAGGCAAAGTCAATCTGATGAAATAGAACTAGAAAATTTGGAGGCTCTATACAGATAATTTTAATGAAATGATTTGTATTCTTCAGATATAAAATTTTGGAGAAATGTTTCTGTTTTCTGATCAACTATTATCAAAGCCTACTAATGTAGTGATACAAACAAGCACCAAAAAGTATAACTAATCAAGTGATATACATTTTCTTAGAGGTGCTTTCATGTTAAACCTCTATCTTTTCCTTTCTATTTTAAAACTTTACTTAGACAATCCAGGGATCTCTGGATGGCTCAGTCAGTTAAGCGTCTGACTTTGGCTCAGGTCATGATTTCGAGGTTCATGAGTTCAAGCCCTACCCCAGGCTCTGCTGACAACTCAGAGCCTGGAGTCTGCTTCAGATTCTGAGTCTCTCTCTTTCTCTGCCCCTCCCCTGCTTGTGCTCTGTCTCTGTCTTTCTCTGAAAATAAATAAACATTATAAAAACCTCTACTTAGAAAATCCAATGGTTTATCACCTTATGATTAAATCATCTTCATATAAAACTGATGGAAGTATTCCTGGGGTGATCCAAAGAATCTGATAAAACAAAAGAACCCCGAAGAGTCTGATAAAACAAAGATGATTTGGCAACACATGTGCATCAGAAGTTCACTAACTTGAGACAAAATTAAGTATTTTTCATTTCACCATCTGTATGAAATTCAATAAAATATTCTTAGATTCAGTAGCACTGTAGGTATTTTTAAATGTGCATATTTTAAACAGTAAAATCAGTATGAAATCATACAAATATAGGAATTACCACAACCATAACTAACTTTGGCTATTTAGACATGAGATTATCTACCCATAACTAACTTGTACCTACTGGGACTTGGAGAGTTTAATGACTTTTTGATCAATTACATAACGCCTAAGGTTGTTTCCCCCCATAATTTAGTACTCATCTCTTTGCTTTTTATCCTCTCATGAGTAAATGTACGAGGCTTTTGATCTGTATATTTCCATCACAATAACATGGTAGGGGAGGAAAGAAATCTCTTTTTACAGTGTTCATTGCCAGGAATTTATGAATGATGTGCTAATTTTTGTAAGTGTGCCTAAATACAGTGAAAGGGTGATTTCATGAATATTTACACAAAATAAAAATATATTTTTAAAAAACCAATATTTTCATTTTCCCTTTTTATCCACACATTACAAAGGCATTTTTCTCAAGTGTATTCTAGAATCTTAACTCAGAATATTCTTGCAAAGAAAGCAAACAGAGCTGTTACACTGGGTTTATAAATTCTCAAAAACATCTCTGTCTTCCTGCCAATCAGAGACTATTTCTAATTGTATTCAGAGGCCACCTGTCTTAACAAGTTCTGGGAAACCTTTCCTAGAGGGCCTAAGTATGTGTCTCACCATACATAAGATTAAACATTTGTTTTTCATTAAGAAAAATACATCAAATTTTGGATAATCCATATAAAGTAATAAAAGACTTTCCATTTTTAGTAAATATTAAAATACAATTGATTATGTTTTACTAAACTTAACAACTAATAATACTTTTATTTAAAAAATCTATAATTAAGGAATGACGTTCATTTCTGATGTAGAAGCAAATTACCAATCCTGCTAATTACAAATTCATTCATAGGATTTAAACTCTGTTACTTCCGAGTATGAAATTTGATTCCATATTGGATTCTACAGTGAATCTGGAATCCAACTTAAGTTCTGTCAAAGAGTAGTAGTGTCAGAAATCCTACTACTGTCTTAGTATATTTGTTTGTAAAATTGGGATTATATTTGTCTCACCTAAGTCCAAAGTCACAGGAATTTGAAGCCGTACTAAATTTAATATAAAACAATAAAATCTCTATATTAAAAAAAACCACATTGATGTACAGAGCTAACACGTAAGCATCCATTTCCTTTTTCTTTCCCATGGTGTCTTATCAAATCTCAAAAGCTTCATATTGGGCCCTTTTAGAAATGTGTCAGAAATGAAATCCTCTGCTTTCAGAATTGAAAACAGTATTTATCTGCTCATAAAACACCATAGTAGAATCATTCTTCCATTTAATTAAATACTTGCAGAAAAGCTACCACTTGCCAGTCACTATTTTAATTACTGGAAAAATAGCTGTGAACAACATAACCAAGTCTCTTTCTTTTGTGAAGCCTACATACAAAATACTATTGATTTATCTATAAACCACTAACTTAATGATCAAGAGGCCACCAAGAATAATCATAACATTAGCTCAAATATTCCATTGTTATCAGTTAGTGTTTCATATTTGTCTTTTCAACGTATTCGTATGTGAATTCCTCCCCCATTCCCCCACTTCAGTTAAATCAATTAATCAAGCTCATTTACCACTCAGAAATATGTATCTAAATATGTAATTATTAATGTAAATGTGAATATATATACATATATATAAATATACATAATACATACATATACGTATATATTTTTATATCTTTTCTTCTTGTTTGGAATGCCCTCATATATCTGGCTTCTAAAATATAAGCTGAAGATTGTGAAAACAAAAGGAAGGAAGGTAGTGAATAATCACATGGAGCTGAGGAATATTATGAAAGAATTTAAATGAAGAAATATGTGAGCTGAAGCTTAAAATGGAAATTTTTCCATCAGATAAAAAAGGGCATGGACCATTTGGGTTGCAGGAATATAAGTACAATGACTAAGTGCTAAGAAAAAGTTATATCACACTTAGAAATGTTTACATGAAGGATATGCATTGTGGGCAAAAGCAGGAAAGAAAGCTGGAATACGAGTCAAAAACCAGATTAATGCTGTATCACTGATCTTATAATTAGGGTAGTTTGCATTGTTGTTGGTTACTTTTCTTTTGGTGTAAATCCAGTGCCTCCAAATAGATTATGAGTTTTGAAGACAGTGATCAGTTTCTACAATTTTATTTATTACTTTTTAAATGTTTATTTATTTATTTTTGAGAAAGAGAGAGACAAAGTATGAGCAGGGGAAGGAAAGAGAGAGAGAGAGGGAGTCACAGAATCTGAAGCAGACTCAGGCTCTGAGCTTTCAGTGCAGAGCTGACATGAGGCTTGAACTCATGAACGGTGAGACCTTGCCCTGTGCCTGAGTCTGATGCCCAACAAACTGAGCCACCCAGGCGCCCTAATACAAGCAATTGTATACAGGACTCACTTGATAAATGTTTGTGACTGCTATTACTAACACTGCTGCAGTTGGTGCTGGATGGCACATGCAATTTTTTCATTGTTATTAAAAACAATGAAATTAATACAATTGTTTAATAACAATACAAAAAACTATAGAAATCATAGACAAGTGAGACTGCAGTGGCTTGGTGGAGACTGCTTTCAGCTGGGTCTTGAATGATAGGATATGAATAAGTAGAAAATAAGAGAGAAAAGGAATTTTAACAAAAAAATGTTCAAAGGTTCAGATATGAAAAATAGCAAAAAGGAGTAAAGTATATGGAAATTAAAGATACTGTTTTCTGGAATGAAGTACTTGCATTAACAAATGTTTGGATAATAAATTTAAATCATTATGCTATGTCCGAAGTACTAAGGATTTTGTAAATTAGACTGAAGTTAAGTTGTACTGAAGGCAAGAAAATACATATGCACGTGTACACGTGAACACACACACAAAATCTATTGACACAATTATAAAGAAGCTACCATCATGAAAGTGGCATAGTAAGATGGTATCTCTGCCAAATTGTGTAGGATATCTGGGATGGGAAGGAGATTGGTGGATCGAATGAGGTGGTAAGAAACCATAAAATCATTGCTCTTCATAGGAAAAGAGGAAAAGATAATTTATTGGGCCTTGATAAATTGCATGGTCTTTTCTTAAATAAGCTTTGTTCTTTTTCCAAAGGAATTACAATGCTCTAACGGTTCAAACTCAAACCCTACAACCAATAGCCGCTGATGTCCCTTATTTATGTTATGAAAAATAGACACATACCCAGTTGAAAACTTCAAGAATGCCATGCTCCTTATATCCAAATATTAAACTAATCACAAATTAATCACAAATTAAATTGATCACAAATATCCACTGAGTTACTTGAAGTTGTTTTATTTTAATCTTTCTTCATCTTTATTACAATGCTACCATATTTCAAGGCTTTTCAATCTTTCTGGACAACTTAAACTGTCACTAGTTGGTACAGGGTTGCCATCACTTATAAAGTTCAAGACTCTCAGCCTGGCATACAAAGAGCTTGACCCTATGCTTCTGGTATCACCTTCTTTCACTACCCTGTGAGACGGATGTTATGCCAGACATCAAGATTTTCTTGTTCAACAACTGACTGTGTACAACATTCCAAAAGTCTGGAGGCCAACAGTAGGGATAAATTCCACAGAGATATCAAGCAGGTTGGGAACTGCTGATTAATTTGTAGAGTTAGCTACAAGATGGGTAGTGGTTTTAGACTTAATAAAAAAGAAATAGAGGGAAAAAAGAAGAATATTAGCTTAAATAAGTAAAAAACAGAAAGGAAATTGAAATTAAGTTATAACCACAAGAGAGTATAATATTGTATAATTATGAAAGAGATGTAAAGACTCAGAAATCTAGTTGAGTAAGAAGAGGCCAGTAAAAGAGACAGGTGGAGATGGCTTATATTATAGACAGCCAAAATACACTCACACATGCTTATATAACTATACTCTTAATTCACAAAAATATAGTAAACTCTTACATATACTAACTGCTGTAATCTGAAAACAACCCCATGAGGCAAGTATTGGTATTATGCCCATTTTACATACGGGGATATAAGGTAGGGTAAGGCTACCTACTAAGTGGTGTTGGGTTAATCAAATCCAGGGACTCTGATCATAGTCTACAAGTTTAATCACTGATGCTACCATTCTATATTACAAAACTTCTATTGCAAAAGAAGAGGCAGGGAAATTTGGAATATTTAGGTACTTCAGATATGTACAAGTTGCTTTATATTCCTTCAAGAAATCCAAATATTTAGCATCATAGTATTGCTTAAACTTATCATACAAATTGGGTTAGTCGATGCATATTTTACTTATTTCTAATTCCTAAGATAAATGGTATGTGATCTTTGTTCAGCATAAAAAAAATTTTTCTGTTCCCCCTCCCACTATGAGACACCAAGTATCAAGATCCATCACTCTTTAAAATTCTATACAGTCTAACAGTGCTTACTTGCAAAAGCTGGTTGAAGCTCTTTCTTAAATATGAACAGAATCACAAGATGCTGACAGTAAATTATATAAAAAACATTTGAGTTAGCAAGAAAATGTATGTGAATCCATGATTAAGTAACCATAATGCAGATAACAGGGTATTTTAGCTTGTCTTCTGCGCAGTTTGAACTGATTATTCATGATCATTTTTAAAGCTATCTTGATTTATTTTAGTAATTGCAATAGCACAGTTCAGCTTGTGTGCGATATGCCTTTAATAGGCTATTTTCTCTTATGTTTGCATTTACCAAAAGGAAAGCAAAATGATTGAGATCAACTGTACTTAATTGACCTAGGTAAAATAAATATGCTTGATGTTTTTAAAAAGTAGGATATATGCGTACATCATGAGAGTTTCTATTATGTATGTAGCTATGGTATTATATGTGCTTTATTTTATTAATCTTTTTTGCAATGCTTAGAGGTTGCACTAGCTGCTTATTTTCTAGTTATCAAAAATAACACTTCTCTTCAGAAATACTTGACAGTACTATCACAAAATGTTCTGACATTGAGTCTTTGTGACTGTTACTGTACTATTTTCATAAAATAGAGTTTGAAGAAAAATAGTTAAGTAAAACAGAGTTCTTTATCTCTTAATAATCTATAATGAGTTGAAAATAAGTATTTCCAATATCAGAAATGCTACCATTAACATCTTAAGGTATTTATGCATAGTCAATATGAATATTACTAAAAAGGTTTCACATACATGTTATCAAACAAAATAAATAAAGTGTTCTCTGCCTTATTAATTCAACATAAAGTCTTTATAATGTATGAATAATACACTA
The DNA here is from genome assembly GCF_003009895.1 of Hyaena hyaena. Classification (NCBI taxonomy): domain Eukaryota; kingdom Metazoa; phylum Chordata; class Mammalia; order Carnivora; family Hyaenidae; genus Hyaena; species Hyaena hyaena. Next base: position 151,689 of record NW_024081722.1, on the reverse strand, counting down.
AGAAGGGAACATTGCTATAAAAGAGGAGATTCCAGACGAGAGACTGAGATCTGGATAAATAATGTACTTTATATATTTCTTAATTTTTAAAATGTTTTACTTATTTCTGAGAGAGAGAGAGAGAGAGAGAGGGTGAGCAAGGAAGGGTCAGAGAGAAAGGGAGACACAGAATCTGAAACAGGCTCCAGGCTCTGAGCTGTCAGGACAGAGCCTGACGCGGGGCTCGAACCCACGAACTGTGAGATCATGACTGGAGCCGAAGTCAGACATTCAACTAACTGAGCCACCCAGGAGCCTCTAAATAATTTACTTTAGTAATATGTCTACAAAATTTTAGTAATAATGATGTAGAAAGAATAAGTTTATGGAAAATATATTAATCGATTGGTTTTATAAAATTTATTAATATTTTTCCTAAATCTTTGCAAAGAAAAACAAACACAGGGTGGAATTCTCTATTGTTGTCAGAAAAGATATGAATTTATTTTCTATTAGTTTATAATAGAAAAACATACTTCAGTTAAATGAGTTGTGTCTTTTGCTTTTCAATAGATACTTCCAACAATTTTTTTTGAGCTACATTAATGCTAAAGTCTGTCCTTCCCCATTACTGTGTCTGTAGATTCCCCTTTTAAAGCTATTGAATGTCAAAACACATCATACCAAATCTGGCAATCACAGTTCAAAGGCTTGTTACTCACCCAGTCATTTGCAAATCAAGAGATGTCTTTGGGGGAGGGTGGAGGACCACTACAAGAAGGGTTCTCATGTCTGGGAGGAGAGAAAGAAGGAGAGAGAAAAGAGGGAAAGCCTAGTCTCAAGAGCCATTTTTGTTGGCCCATCTCACTGTTGTGTGTTTGGGGGTGGTAGTTTGGAGAGGAAGATGAGAAGAAGCTGATGGTTGCCTTGTGTGCAACTTATCAAGCATAGCAAAAGCAAGAAGAGCTGGAGTTCCTGTCTATCATCTGCCCAGGCCTTTATTAACTGTTCATCCAAATGTTATTTTAATGTGAGTGACTTATTGCTTCCAAACTTATATGTCCATCATTAAACCAGCAAGAATATATTCACTGTATCATACAAAGTTAACAATTTTGAAAATGATAATGCTTGTCAATATACTTCCTTTCTGATTTTCCAATTATTTCAATTTACCATATTATTTATACCATCAGCACATTCTAACACTCTACTAAAAAATGAATAACATAGAGTAATTAATCAAAAAATGCAAATAACCAATAAACATGAGAAATGTGCTTTGCTTCATGTAGATTAAATAATCGCTAATCCAACTGACAAATTAAAAATAATCTAAAATCATGTTATACTGGGGTGCCTGAATCACTCAGTCAGTTAAGCGTCTGACTTTGACTCATGTTATGATCTCATAGTTCATGAGTTCAAACCCTGTGTCAGGCTCTGTGGTGACAGCTCAGAGGCTGGAGCCTGCTTTGGATTCTGTGTCTCCCTCTCACTGTCCCTCACCCATTCTCTCTCTCTCTGTCTCAGAGCAAATAAACATTAAATTATTTTTAATAATATAAATAAAAAAATCATATTATATTATTATGGATATGAGAAAGTCAATACTTTCATAGTTCATTTGTAAACTCACAAGCTTTTTTAAAAAGTAATTTTATGGTATTTACTTAAGTTTAAAATGTACAAACCTACATAAATTTATCTTTACCACTAAATAAACATATGTATAAATTAATGCTTACTCTACTATTATTTATAAAAGGGAAGAATAAAGAGATAAGAAGAAATAAATAAAGAAATGGAGAGAAAAATAAGGGGAAAGGTGAGAAAAACAGAAGTTGGAGGAGAAAAAGAACAATTTGAATGACACAGAATATTCATAGTATATCCATTCTATGAAATATACTACAACTATTAAATAAAACAAAGTAACTTATATGTAAATACTAACTTGGAAGGTTATGCAAAAAATGTTGAGAAAAAATTAGTTTGGAACATTTGGAAACATCAAAGTCACCACAGTGAAAATCTGTCTCAGTTAAGAAATATGATGTAGACTAACTAGAATAATCATCAAGAAATGCTACCAGTTAACCAACTCAATTGGACTTGATTATATCTTTGTTGTAATGTAAGTACAAGTCTAGATCTTTTTATTCTAACAGATCTAGAGCTTTTGCTATGTGTCAAGACATGTAGGCATTTTACATGGTTTACTTCATTTAATATTTCATGTAATTGCATGAGATAGGTACTATTATCCCATGTAATGTATAGGTAAATGATGAAGTAAGTACAAATTCCTAAGTGAAATGTCCTATGTCATTCCAGTTGTAAGAAATTCCATACAGTCTGACTACAGGACTACAGGGATTTACTCTTTACCTCTGTACTATATTGACTCCACCCATCTTGGAATCAGCACTGACCTATGTAGACACAAGGTGTGTGTGTGTGTGTGTGTAGAATCTGGGCCTACAAATATGTAAATATCTATACATACTTATACATTCAAATAATAATATTTATTACTCACTCCATATAAATACATAACATTTTTAAAAACCGGAATTCTAGAAATAATAGAGCAGAATAAAATTAAATATCCCTACCATAACCATATTTTTTCTTAGAGATATTTAGTAGCCATACTGTGTCCTCTGGGAAATCATCATTATTTGGCACTGCCCTGTAAGGTGATAAGAGCTGAGAGGCAGCAAAGGGTAAGTGACTTGTCTGTAGTCACACAGTCACTGCCTAACACTCGGGATGACAACTCATAAGTCTCAGATCTCTACTGAGTTCACCAGATCATGAACATTTATACAGTGAACTTCAGAAGTTAGAAACCCTTTCAAGTTCCTATTTGAACAAACTATATTTTCCAACAGTTCTTTTCAAAGAACAATGCTAGAAACCTCAAATACTTCAGCTACTTGCTTTTTAGAAGGGCAAATCAGAAATGTCAGGTGTAGTGGGTGAGAAGATCCTGCTGCAGTATCCTGGGGTTTGCCCTAGTTATTTTGAACTTGTCTAGACTGAGACGCTGTACTTCACAGTTCTGTCTGCTTTTCATTATTTTTTTTAAAGGGTATCCATTTATAAATCTTTCCTATCTGAATTACATAAAGCTAACCAAGTTTTTCTAAACTGTAAATGAATTTTATCTGCACAAAATTACTATAATTGTATTTGTTGGGGTTCAGTTAGAAAAATTAAAATAAAATACTAGATAGTTCAACAGAAGGAATTTAATCCAGGAAGCTGTTTATACTGGTGTTGAATTAGATAAAAAGGAAATATTGAGGTAACCCAGGGACAAGAACTACATAAGCAGCTATTATCCTACATCAAAGAAAGAGAAAATCAAGAGATAGAATCAAGAACCTGGCTGCTTGCTAGTACTTCAGGGGGTTGGAGAAGGGCCTCTGAAGGGGTGCTATGAGGCTGGTTTGGGGAACACTTACAGAAGTTGGATGGTGGAACCAACTGGTGTTATGGAGACAGAACAATTTCTAGAGTAGCGATACCTGGAATAGCACGCAAGTAGGAAGGATAGCTCTTCCTTCCAGCTGTCCTCCAATCTCTGTTTATTGCCTCCAGTCGATGGAATCTGATGGGAAGCCACTGAGCAAGAGAAAAACATTTTGCCAGGTCTCAGCCCTAGCATGGCAATACTGACCATAGTAGGGTGGAATCACATTAGAAAAGTTTGGGTTTTGTGTGTGTGTGTGTGTGTGTGTGTGTGTGTGTGTGTGTGTGTATGGAAAGAGATGAGGAATACATATAAATGTGTGTGGGCTTCCTATAATTTTGGTTTGTACTAGAACAATAAACATCTCTTAGTAACTGATCATTGACTTTTACTTGAAAGCTTTTCATGGTTGACTTGTATATTAAAAGGTAATGTACTAACATCACCACCAAGTAATAAGGTTGTATAAATAATGGAAACATTTTCAGTTTTAGAATGGCACAAAACAACTTAAATTCCGATTGTGCCACTTTCTAGCTGAGTAATTTAGGAAATACTACTTACCTAATCTTAATATCTTTTCATCTCTATAAAATCAAGATAGTATCTATTTTTAAGCTGTTATAAAGATCAAAGACACCATATTTATATAAGCTAGTCAGTGCCCCTACATAGTAATGCCCAATGGAGTATTATTACTATAGATAGTAAACACTTCTATTTGAATAATCTTATTGAGTCTTTGTAAAGTCTCAGTAGAAGAGAAGAAATCAAACTCTATTGAATACTTTCTATGCACACAACACAGATTGAAGACTTTTAAAGATGATTTTTGTTATGGCTATGAGATATACATGTTGCTTTGTTTTTCCAAATAAGAAGAATTAAGTTTGGATAGTGGAAGTAATACTAAATTCTGTAAAGTTGTCATTCAAGGCCAGTGTGGTTTTCTTGTGGTGGTGGTAGTCATTGTGTTTTTGTTGGTTTTCTGGTTGTTTTGATTACAGGTCTCTAAATAATACATGCACCTGTTTAAATCTCATAAATTTAGCTAAAATGGATGGTGCACAACCACTAGATTTACTTTTTCTTTCTGTATCAAACACACATTTTATTTACTCTTTTTATTTTGCTTGCCACTGTAGCCAGTATTTATTTATTTATTTTTCTTGGTAGTTTTACATATTACCTCATTGGCCACCTCATCACTATTTATTTAAAAAGAAAATAGCAACTCCAATTACTGATACATTTTCCTTGGCTGCTTTAGGAGTAATATATTTTTTTTCTCAAAGGTTAAAATTCTTCTGTCCTTAGATATTTATTTTGCCCATCAGAAAGTATAAAATATAGGCCTTTATTCTCAAATTTTGTATGGAATAACTGTTGAACACATTTCATTTTGTGAACCAAATAGAAAAACAAGCAAAGAAATAGTGATAGGTTTTAGAAAAGTTGTGTACAGATCTCAATTTTGCTGTTTTATCATTAATCTTTAATTCTAATAAATAAAAAGAAAGTTCCTTTGGGTTCTCTTACTACTTTGCAAATGTTTGTTATTTTCTTTGCCCATGTTTGGGGTATCTATTTGCATACAGTATCAATAAGCCAAGATTGTGGTAACTTTAAATCAGTCTTTAAAAGAAATCTTTTTGATTTTAGTGTTTTGATTTATGACTAAAATTATGGTATATGCACACTTTAATTTTCATATGAATTGTTCAGAATAACTGAGTTTCCTCATTCAATGCAGTATAATAATTGTCAGAATTGAATGGACAAGTACATTTGCATTTTAAGACACCAAATGATATTTAACTATAAGTGCGGAAGAGTGTTGATAATCACAGATAGAAGAAGTTGGGTTAAAACAATAATAAATATTAAGAGGTCCTCAAATATTATTCCTTTATGAGCATATTTAATTGATCAAACACTTTGGTTAGTGAATATAGCAACAATATTGTGAGCATTTTTGTGGAAATTTATCATCAAGAAAGCTAACTACATCTAAAACTGCTGCTTTGCAGACCAAAATTTTAGCTACTGCACACAGAATGAGCTATAAAAATGAAATACTGATATATGAAACATAGAGGTTTATCATTTTTTATTATGAGAAGTATTCACTTCACCACACTAAATAGAGTATGTATACTCCAATCTTAACTTGCAAGCATGAAAAAAAGTGAGTTTTGCCACCTAAAATTTTAGCACTTTTTATTTTCCTATATATCGGTGGGCCATTTATATACTCACTGACCTTCTCCTTGCCAGCAGATACTCACTGAATTCATCATTCAAACCAACAAAAGGATTAATGTTCTTGTACAAAAATATTAATCTTAGTTCAAATAGCTGTGCTTCAAATTTACTACTTCAAATCCATATGGAAGTATGACCACAAATAGCAAGACTAGCAATTTCTTTCTTTAGCTCTTCTAGTAGCTCAAGTAATGGAAATGCTAGCAATGCCTATTAAATACTGAGTCCATTCTGAGATTTAACATTCAAAATGTATAACTATCTTTGCTACCGTTTTTATGCAGACCAGCACCTTCTCTCCTAGCTCCTGCAATAACACCGGTTAAGACTGGTGCCCTTTCTTCCACACTAGACACACAGCGATTAGCCATAACACTGTCAAATTGATCTTTGTAAAAAACAAAATTCAGATCACGTCAACTGTCGGTTTAACATATTCAGGGTATTTTAAATAAAATAACATAGCTCCAAAATGCCTTACAAGGACTTTGATGGATATAGGCGTTTGCTTATTTAAATTGTATCAGTTGTTTGTTAATTACTTTGTAAGTATATTTACTATTGTCAGCTTTATGCTCTTAGTATGAATTACTTTATATAACATCTACTAGTGTAAGGCCAAAAAAAATGTCTATTTGCAATATAATGTTACAGAGAATTTGTTTATTCATGCACTCATTCATTTACTTATTTAATAAATACATATTTTTTACCTACATTTTGCTAGGACACCACAACAATAAGCAGAAAGAAACAACCATTAATCTCAGAACTTGCATTCTAGTGAGAGATACAAACAAGAAAGAAAGGTTATTACAATGCAGCACTATGGGAATTAACTACAGCGGTGTCATCGTGTACCGTAAAATTACAGGGTAGAACACCTCTTCCAGAGGAAGAATCAGGCAAGTTTTACCAAAGAAAATGACTTATAAATCAAGATATGAATAATATCCAGATATAAGCTATTTAAAGGAGTATAGGGAATATATAATGGCAAAAAGGACATCTTGCGTGTATGTGCGTGTGTGTGTGTGTGTGTGTGTGAGAGAGAGAGAGAGAGAGAGAGAGATCCCGAGCATATGAAGTTTCAATGTGGTGGCAATTCCAATTATGATATGAGAGGATGAGATTTGAAGCTAGTGAGGTAACAGGGACAAGTGACAAAGAGCCAAAAAACTAAACAAGGTTTGAATATATCTAAAACCAATTGGGAATATTTAATAGTTACAATTAAAGAGTGATATCAGGATGCTGGGCGGCTCAGTCAGTTAAGCCACCAACTCTTGTTTTTGGCTCAGGTCATGATCTCAGAGTTTCTGAGATGGCGCCCATTGCTGTCAGCACAGTGACTACATGCGATTCTCTCTCTCCCTCTTTCTCTGTCCCTCCCCGTCTTTCTCTCTCTAAATAAATGAACTTTAAAAAAATAAACAAATATATCACAAAGCCTGCATTTTAATTTTTTAATGTTTTTTTTTTTTTTTTAATTTCTGAGAGAGAGAGAAAGAGAGAGACAGCATGAGTAAGGGAGGGTCAGAGAGAGGGAGATACAGAATCTGAAACAGGCTCCAGGCTCTGAGCCAGATGTCAGCACAGAGCCCGATTCGGGTCTCAAACCCACGAACTGTGAATTCATGACCTGAACTGAAGTCGGACGCTTAACCGACTGGGCCACCCAGGTGCCCCACAAAGCCTGCATTTTAAAAAGTTTACTTTGTTTACATAAAAACAATGGATTCAAGTGTATGTCGGGAAATAAAAAACCTGTTAAAAGGTGAGAGAAGTTTCCACTCATGTATTTGTTGTTGGATGGAGACCATGATACTCTCTGAGATATTCCAAATACTTCTCCAAATAAATAAACACTATGACATTCAATGTAGTTCAGAGTCCATTATGGTTGATGTCAAACAAATTTATGGTTCCTTTTGTCTCAGCTGTTAATCTGAGGGTTTTGGAGGAGGAATCTATGATAGATAGATAGTTAATATATAAAGTATATATTATCATTCTGAAGGCTGTACTTCAGAGTGACACAATTTAATTGCTTTTTCTTGAAGCAGAAATTGATAAAATCTAAAAGATGGGTGAAACTTACTAAATATTATTTTTCCCTAGATAACTTAAATAAAAAATGGACATGTCACGACTCATTCGCTGCTATCACAGACAGTTGAACATGTTGAATTCTTTGTTTCAGATCATCCCACTGACTTGAGAAGAGCACAGGATTGGCTAAGAAGTGAACTAAAAAGTAATTGGGAATTTCTGGTATTCCTTGAATAAATTTGTCCTTGTCTGGCAAAGAAAAGGCAGATAAAAGATCTATAAGATGGATTGAAGAAATTACAACAAATGAAAAATATTTTAATATGACCTCAAGTAGAAACAGACATGGGAGATATTATGAGAAGAACCAGAATTTATCTAACATGAATTTCAAAAAAAGAGAACAGGAAGGGTCAAGAGAAGACAAGATTTGAAGAAACAATGATCACCAATTTCCAAAACAGACAAATATCATATATCCTCATTTTACCAATTATAATGTGTTTCAAGAACTATACATGTGGAAACCAACTTGACAATAAGCTATTAAAAAAAAAGAACTATACATGAAAATAATCTCAACATCAATTTTCTCATGTGGAAACTTTAAAAACCACAAATATAAGAAACATTTTAAGATATCCAGAAAAGAAGACCATTTACAATAAGCTACAACTTACATTGAAAACAAGCTATTCCACAGAACAACTAGAAGTAAATCAACAGAAACGCCATATGTTGAATACATATATATATATGTATATATACATATATACTACATACATACATATATATACTACATATATACATATATATGACTACATATATATATAACTACATATATGTATATGTATATATGTAGTCATATATATATATGTATATATATACATATGGCAAAGCAGAGTAGTCACAAACCCCACCACCACCAAGGAGAATACAAATAGATTATCATAATTATTATAACCACTAAAAATAAATGAAAGAAACACAATGGAGAGTCCAGGAAAAGAGCCATGTATATATGAGTGCATTATATAATACAGTGGCATTATTAAAAATCCATAAGGAAATAATAAATGATTTAAGAAACGACATCAAGAAAACAAATCATTTGTATTAAAATGACATCAGAATCATAACATACAATAAAATAAATTATAGATGAATTAAAGGTCTTTATGTGAACACCCAAATATAAATTTTAAGTTGAAAATATATATTTAAAAATTAGTTTTTTAATTGACAGAGAAAGTACAAACTATAAGGAAATGATTGAAAAGTTTGAACATGGTAAAATAAAAAATATAATGTGTAAAGAAATTTAAAACCAATAAAATTACTATCTAGTTAGTATAAATTTATAAAGAAATATTCCTATAAGAATGGTTTAATAATTAGTAGGCAATTCATAGAATAAACCCATATTCCCAAAGTTACATGAAAAGTTTTAATACTTTTTTTTAAAAATCAGGAAAATGCAAATAAAAACAAAATGGGATACATTTGACACTCAAAATTTAAGCATTCCTGGGAGTTTGAGGCATCTTTTGCATTTATTTATATTAAAAAAATATTTGTCTACTCTGAAATTTGAAAACATGAGAAAATTTAAAATAGAAGAAATCTAATTCTATGTATTAGACCCAGCAAAACCCAAGACTGAGCAGGAAATACGTACAAAGATAGTAATGAAAAAAGAAGTTGGCAAAATCTCACTTTTATTCAGTGTAGGAATAGATATCCTGTGGTTTAATCTTATGGCAACTATTATATTCAGTGAGATTGACATTGGATATTGTTTTGAATTGAATTACACCCCCTCCAAAGATGTTGAGTCCTAACACCCAGTGTCTAGGAATGTGATCATACTTGGAAATATAGTGATTAGGGTGGATCCTAATCCAATATGACTGTGTTCTTATAAATAGGAGAAATTTGGACACTCTGTGAAGGTGAGAACACCTTGTGAAGAGTGGGGGTTATTACTGACCCAAACCAAAGAACTATCAGAGAGAACATGGCCTATCAATATTGCTTTGATATTGGAATTCTAGCCTTCACAAATGTGAGGCAATAAATTTCTATTGTTAAAGCCAGTAAGCTTTTGATACTTTGTTAGGTCAGTTTTAGCAAACTAACCAAGCTATCAACCTGGTTAAATTTTAAAAGCATTAAAAAAGCAAGATGTTATAATGCATGACATAAGAGTGAACCCTAACATGAGCTATGGACTTTGGGTAATTATGATGTATCACTGTTGGTTTGTCAATCGCAGCAAAAGTACCACTCTGGTGGGTGATGTTGATAATAGGGAAGGCTGTGCATATGTAGGTAAATGGGAATCTTTGTGCTTTCCTCTCAGTTTTGCTGTCAACCTATAACTTCTCCAAATTTTAAGTCTGTTAAAAAAAAAAGATGAAAAAGTTCAAGGTATATAAAATGTTAAAGTATGTATTTTTTATTGATGACTATATTTGCAGTAAAACTACAAAAACACACATGCAAACAGTACACACAGAATTCAGAATCATGGTTTATTTTAGGAAGAAACTGAAGGGAAAGAATGGGAGTCAATTCAATTACAGAATTTTTGGTGTCTTTTTTTTAAGAAACATAAAGAGAATGTAAATTAATGAGAAGAAATTTTTCTATGTATTTCAGCTCATTACTAAGTACATTAATTCATTTACATACTTTTGGGTTTTTTTTTCATTGTTTCACCATTACAAATTACTATAATTGAAAGTGAAACACAGAGCACTATATTACTCTACATTTTAATGTCCAGTGAACCATGATCTATTAGCAATATTCCATAGGCAAAACCTCTGTGGCCATGACATGGAGGGACTGATATTTAGGACAAGATAAAAATCTAGCTGTTTTTGTGTTACTTGTACATTGAAAGCAGAATGGAACATGTGTGATCATGTGAAATATTAGAAATAACAACTTCTGTCCTAATTATGAATCTTATGAAATTATTAAATCTGGAGATAATGATTAAAACACTGTCCCACTGTTTGAACTAAAAAATGACAGTGACACAGTCTGACAAATTAATATAATTTTCTCAACAGAATGAAGTCACTGACATACTGATTTCTCCATTTAATTTCCCAGCCAATTAATTTATTCACTTTCTAATCTCAGAAAGAATATAATACTCTTAAGAACATCAAAATATTTGCGGCAAAGGATTCATCGGTACAAATTCTAAGTTATTTCTTCCTTGTCTGTTCTCTAACAAAATTGAAACACAAGTAGTGCTTTGCCTCTTTAATATAACTTTATACAATCTTAGAGTCTTCATGCATGATGGAAAATGTCTCTCCCGTTTTGACTAATGCCTGAAGCATTTTAACAGTGAAACCTTATTCCTCACTGCAGACCCTCTAATGATACTTCAAAGACTCACAAAGCACCCCAGAGGCTGTTCAGAGGTGCCCATCCTTCCATGATAAAATCAGACTAACAGAACAGGTGGTTTCAGTCACTTTTGTATAAGTAGCTCCTTTCTGTGAGATATTTTGCATCACATACATTCACATACTACTAGGCAATAGTAGCTTTAAATTTTTAAGGAAAATAGAAGAAAAATAGAGAAAAACCATGTTTGTTCTTACAACATATTCCTAAGTATCTTCATATCATGTTTTATTTGTATAAAAGAAAATAAATAATTCATACAAAATTCTGAAACAATACCATTCTATTACATTTTAATCACACTTTACAATCCCAACTACCCACCAAAATAAACACTCTCATTTTTGCTAGCCATTAATTATAGCAGATTCAAGGTGTATTCATTCAAAGTTAAATAAAAAGTATATTTAAGAAACATAATTCTGCACCTAAATATGACATTCAAAGGATAGAATAGTACTTTTAATAACTGAATTTATAGCTGAGAAACAAACAACAATATAAAACAAGAATCAAATCAAATATATTTCTGAGCCTGGCAGAACTATTTTACAAAAAGCACTATTAAAATTATGGCAACTATTCGCTGCTATAGTCAAGGGCTCTTAACATAAGATTGTTCTCCCCACAGAATAATAGCATTAACACAGCAATGCCTCTGGCACAATAAGTTAGGCCTGATATTGTGGTCAGGTACATAGAAATAGGCTATTTCAGATGTTTATGACTGATGGAGCTGTGTTGCCAATTAGGAGAAAGGGTGAACATGACCAAGAATGGGAGGAGTCTGTGGAAACCCACAGAAGGAAGCATGCAGGGAATATTCAAAAAAATCGGTGCTGGGGGTGGTGGTGGGGGGGGGGGAATCTCCATTTTTTTCCCCTCTAGTTTAATTGCTATCATTTTCTCCTGTAAATTTTGAATAAAGTCATATTATTTTTTTAATTTAATAACATTTTCCAGCTTGATTGAAGTAGGACAGATAACAATTGTACATATTAAAGGTGTGCAACAATGATGATTTAATGTATGTAGACCTGATCACCACATCAAGCTAATAATGTATGTACCACAAAGTCATAGGAGAGTTAAAACTCATATTTCATTCCTTTAAAATAATTTCAGAGATAAAGATGATATTTGAGTAGGTGACTAGGGGAAATCTATCCAGTCAATATTTTAGAATCATTAGGAAAATGGACCATAGAGATAAAACAAAAATCCATTGAAAGTTTCATGTACTGGCAGCATATAATCAAAATGGTGTGAACAATATCAATATATTTTACTGGTGAATTTTTTTAAACCGGTTCAGTGATTTCTACTTAGTATAGCAGAGGTTAAAATTTATAATGTATTTCTCTACAATTCTTTGAAGAAGAAAATTAATACGTTTCTTTTTATATGAGATATTTACCTTTTACAATAAATGTCAAATAGATTAATATGTCTATTCTTAAAGTAAGTAAAATGTAATTCATATAAAAATATTAATGCTAAGGTATGAAAACTTATTGTGTATTATTCTTCATCAATTTACACTCACTCACACACACACACACACACACACACACACATACATACACGCACACTGAAAAACAGCAGGAAAGGGGATAGCTATTTTAAATTAGCTCATGACAGAGACAGATCATTGTTTAAAGCAAAGTATGTTCACTAGCTCAGCTAAAACACAAAATACAACAAAATAAATAATAAATATTTCATGGCTGTGGGAATTCATAAATTAAAAATTAGACAGTGAAGTTTTAATGTCTGCGCATTCACTTAAACCAATAGCGTCATTTTCCTCGAATGCAAGCAATAAGACTAAAATGAGTGAGTAATGTATGTGCTTAAATTGAAAGGAGACCAGGAATGATGGAGAAATTCAAGTGATCAAAAACATCACATCAAAAGATACCTTTGTACTCTATTAGTTCTGGATTCTTTTTAACACAGACATATTTTTGGTAAAATAACAAACTTTTTCAAAAGAAGAAGAAAAAAAATTCCCTTCAGAAGAAAAGAAGAAAGTTGTGCTGAGCTGGTCAGCATTATTTTTCTTTCCTAGGTTTTCCATTCTTACTGAGCAACAGTTTCTAGGAACTTTCTCCTGTCTTTCTCCATATAAACAATGGTTCTAGTAACTTAGAAAAAGACTTTAAAAGAAAGCTTGTGGTAATAAATGAGCATAATTTTTCAAAACTGTAATTTTTTCAAAGTTTAATAAAAAAAGAAAAAAAGAAATATTTTCTTTTCAAATGCCTTTGCCTTCCAAGTTAAATGCAATCAGGTTTGCGATATTGCATTCCTGATTAACCATTTTCTGATACTCATAATGTAAGCTATTTTTCTCTCCAATTTTTTGTATCAGCACATGTGAAAATTATATGTACTTTAAAATCCTAACTAAAATAATAGAGAAGGATAAACTGTCCTTAAATTGTTTATATATAATTTTAAAATACAAAATTAGCATAGTAAAAATCTAAGCAAATATTCCACTGAGTATTGAGATTTTAAAATATGTTTGATTTACCTGTTATCTACCTTTCTTTGCAAAATAAGTGAAAATAAATCAAGGTTAAGATTTTGAATTCTTTGTTAACTCTTTGGATCAATGAAATTTCCTTGGAAAAGCACAGAATTTTTTTTAAAAAATGAAGAACTGGAAGAAAAACTATTTATTAAATTTATTGAATTAATAGTACTTAAATTCAGTTTACTGTGAGCAGTATTCTTACCTCACAAAAACTGCATGGTTTTTCCTAATACCATCAAGTCATAATACATTCCAGATTCTGTAAACAGACAAATACATTAGATATGGCGTTTTGATGCAAAACTTGACCAAAGTAACAAACTTTTTTGAGAACTGAGAAAATTTAGAACTGAAATTTATATGTAGAGAGAGAAAGAAAGAATGAGAGAGGGGTGGAACATAATGGTTTGATCAGCTACTAGACTGTCAAAACATTGCTTTATCTATCAAGCTAGGTTTAGTCATGTAATTGTGACTCAAGAACTTGGATGTGCACAAAGCTAAGTTCTAGTGGTGAGAACAGTTGTGGCCAATCATTTTAGTAAAACTTATCAGATTTCTAATTATTGCCCATGTTTCCTGGGAATTTGCTTAGTCATGAAAAATTTCAAGGACATTTTTAATCTCATGTATTTGATTTGCAAAAAAAAAAAAGCCAGCAATGCAAGTTCTGAGGAAAAGATATACACTTGATATGGGAAAAACAGATGAAAAAATTAATGATTATCAAAAAGGAAAATATTATATATTGATATATATTTCAATAATTAGATACTAAACAATAAGAAAAATTCTGAAGGGCAAAGAGCAATTTCTGCAGCCTGTGAAAATTATTGGTCCTATGCAATGTTCAGTGGACCTCAGCAAATATGGAAGAAAAGTAAATCTTCAAATTGAAAATCTTTCCATATGTTTAGAAGCTCAGATCAATGTCAGATGCCCCCTAGAAGAAACTTAATGCAGGAGAAAGCTAAGACTTGTTCGCTAGGATTTATTCTATTTGAAAAACAAGAATGATAAAAATCTACACAGTTTTATGTTTACAAACTAAATTTGGAAAGATTTCTTTCCTCTTCAAGGAAAGATCAGATTTGCGAGCCATTCACAAGTGTTTCTTCTCCTACTTAACTGGGTAGTAAGGCTGCCAAAAGGAAAGTTGGGAGGAGAGAGACTTGTTTAAAGGAAACCATGAATCAGTATGAATAACTACTATGCAAATTTGCTTGAAAACAGGGGCAATCAGAGTGAATGCCCGAACAGTGCTCTGCCAGTCTGGCACTGAAAGAAAGACTTCTCAGAAACAGCAAAGGGAATTTCTATACCAGAGGCAGATCTTTACTGCTTTGCCTAACTTTGGCAGATTCCACAGGACTAATTTCTGTAGTTCTATTTCTGAATCCTTCTTTACCCTGTTCTTCAATTTTCTTTTCCTTCGAAATGGAAGAAAAGTAAATAGTATAAAATACCTTATGATTCTAAACATGCTGTGGTAGCTGTTCTGTTTTCTCCAATTTGTTAAAGACTAATAAAAAGGAAAAACATGCATTTCGTTTTAGAATCATTGATGAAATGTTAATGATGATTAGTGTGTCACAAGAAGATTGTATTTTTAACTAATCACGTATGCTGCTTAATTTATGATGGGAGAGCTTGAAGGGAGCCAAGTAATTAATGGGTCTTGGAAATGTTTAATTAAAATTTTAATCAACATAAAAGGTGCATAAAACACAATTATTTTAGTCAAATATGATTCTATCAAAGTATACCAGCTATGAATGGAAAAAGCATGCTAAATAAACACACACACACACACACACACACACACACACAATTAGTTGATTTATAATACGTCACCTATCCCCTTTATCAAACTTGATTAGAAATAAATGAAAATCTTCTTTCCATTTCAAGCCATGGAAGCACACTGATATACATGAAATCATTACTTTCTTCTTTTCAATCTGATTAAACTGTTCAGTACATGAAAATGCATAACCCCAAGAGTTTATTTGCTATCTCATTGCAGCAGTAGATATCATACATATTATAAATACCATTGTTTTATTAGAGTATGATGTAAATCGGTGTAACCAGCAAAGGACAGATAGAAAAAAATGATAACCTCAGAACTGATCTTCAGAATGCACTAATATTATTCTTCCCAGAGGTAAGAAAAAAACATTTTAATAAGGTACGGGTACTTTCACTTGTGGACTCATTTCTTCAGTAAGAATGGAAGGGAGAGGAGTACTTTGGGTGTTACATGAAGAAATTACACTGTGTTTGGTTAATGGAAAAGAATCTGATATCAGTTTGCCTGGCTTGCATACTGGGTCTTCTGCTAACAAGTTCTGTGACTTAGGCAAGTTACTTAAACTCGGTTTCCTCAACTGTTCAATGTGGAAAACACTATACCTATATTACAGTGTCCTTAAAAGGACAGAAAGGTTTATTTAACGAAAGCAAAATAGTATGCATCCTTTCTACAAGCTATATATAAATAAATGATTTATTCTTCCCCTGTTTCTTGAACTATTGAAATAAATTTCTCTTTGAATTAAAAAAAATAATGTTTGTTTATTTTTGAGAGACAAAGAGAGAGCATGAGCAGGGTAGGGGCAGAAAGAGAGGGAGACACAGAATCTGAAGCAGGCCCCAGGCTCTGAGCTGTAAGCACAAAGCCTGATGCGGGGCTTGAACCCACAAACTGCAAGATCTGACCCAACTAACCTGACATTTAACCGAGTCAGTCACCCAGGTGTCCCAATAAATTTCTCTTTGATTTAAGAATATATTCTATTTCCGTGAGCTAATAGTTGCTAAGAATCATTAAAAAAATTTTTTTTTAATGTTTTATTTATTTCTAGGAGAGAGAGAGAGAAAGCGTGAGCAGGGGAGGGTCAGAGAGAGAGGGAGTCACAGACCGAAACAGGCTCCAGGCTCTGAGCTGGCAGTCAGCACAGAGCCCGACGCGGGGCCCGAACCCACGAACCGTGAGATCATGACCCAAGGGAAAGTCGGACGCTTAACCGACTAAGCCACCCAGGTGACCCTTTTTTTTACTTTTTAAAATTTTTTAAAAATTTATTTTGAGAGAGAGAGAAAAAGAGGGAACAAGTATGAGAGGGGAAAAGAGAGGGAAAGAGAGAGTCCTAAGCAGGCTTTGCACTGTGCAGATAGTCCTATGTGGGGCTCAAACTCGTGAACCACGAGATCATGGCCTGAGCTGAAATCAAGACTCAGCTGCTTAACCAACTGACCCACCCAGGTATCCTACTAAGAAGCATTTTTAAATAGCTATCCTAGAACAGCAAACACTCATATTTTCAAATCAATGTGTTTTTTCTACATGCATTACTGCTTTTCTCTTCACTGAGGAGTCTCATAACCTAAAGCAGTAGTTTTCTAAGCATAACTAAGAACATATACTTAAGAATTAGTGTATACCATTATTAAAAATATACTTTAGGGGCACCTGCGTGGCTCAGTTGGTTAAGTGTCCGACTTTGGCTCAGGTCATGATCTCATGGTTTGTGAGTTCAAGCCTGTCGTTGGGCTCTGTGCTAACAGCTCAGAGCCTGGAACCTCCTTTGATTCTGTGCCTCCTTCTCTCTCTGTCCCTCCCCCACTTGTGCTCTGTCTCTCCCTCTCAAAAATAAAGAAACATTTAAAAAATGAAACTTTAATGTCTTTTCAATGCCTAGAGAATTAAATAATATATTTTTATATTAGTATTAAAGCCTTCTAAAATCTTGTACGAACACTTTCTTTTTAAAAAAATTTTTAAGTGTTTTATTTATTTCTGAGAGAGAGACAGAGAGTGAGAGACAGCATGAGCAAGGGAGGGGCAGAGAGAGAAGGAGACACAGAATCAGAAGCAGGATCCAGGCTCTGAGCTAGCTGTCAGCAGAGAGTCCAACACGGGGCTCAAACCCACAAACCGCGAGATCATGACCTGAGCCGAAGTCGAAGCTTAACCAACTGAGCCACCCAGGTGCCCCAGCACAATTTTGAAACATATAGTTCCATTATCTCACATACAGCACCATCAAACTAGACCATAGTAAGTTCCTTATATGCTCCTTGGACGTACCACTTCTCTGCTTTTTTTACAGAGTAGAATTCCACAGCCCGACATGTTCTTTTCAATTTCAAGACATCTAGATTCTACCTTTATTTCATGACCTTATTCAAATACCATATCCTGCATAAAACTTTTTGATTCTTTCATCTGGAAATAATTACTATTGCTTCTGAATTTCTATGCTAATGTGTTAATCTTCTTAATAGAAACTACTTATAACTCTATCTTCTAGTTGTATCTTCTAGTTACTTGTATACATATGTAATTTCTCCAATTAATCTTTATACTCACTGAAGGCAGGAATTATGATTTATCTCGGTGTTTCAAATATTGCCTAGAACAGTATCTTTCTAATAGTATGTATTCACAATTAGTACAGATTAAAATGTATGAACGGAAATAGTGTTAATGTAAATATCATCTATACATTATTTAATCATTTATTATAATTAGCCATTTACTGATGAGAATTATTTATGTCCATTTCACTATACCTAGGATATGAGACTAATATTACTATCATGTGAGCTAACATCTGCATTAATATGAATTTGAATATAAATTTATTTCTTCCAAATATTAACTTGTCATTAATTGTAAGTGCTTAAATTCCATAAATGCATGTGAATTTTCACATCTGGTTTTCCAAGGGACTAGGAATCAGTCACGTTTTCACATTCTGAAACCTGAAAACAAGGTCAGCAAGGAAAGCATAATCAAAAATCTCAATTATTTTGGTTCCTGCCTGTAGAGACTATATAAGGGCCAATTATGTACTATACACACCCAAGGAGTATAATAATCATGTTCTATACTTAGTTTAGTTCCTATTTCAAATTGGATCTAGAAACTAAGTAAGAGAGATAATGCATCCCACTAATGGGCTTCAGTTCAAATTTTCTGATCTAACATTCACAAGGTATCATATCTGATCACTACAGTGAGAATTAAAGAAAAAGTAAAATAGCAATTTAAAAAACTTAAGTCATGGGACACCTGGGTGGCTCAGTCAGTTAAGCGGCCTACTCTTGATTTTCATTCAGGTCATGATCTCACCGTTCGTGAGTTGGAGCCCTGAGTCAGGCTCTGTACTGGACCTGTTGGGATTATTATGTTTTGAAAATAAGCATGCTTTGATTTTTTAAAAAATATACATCCATACATGTACATAGATCCTGGTAATAGAAATACATTTGGGAAGATTAAATATGTATGTGGTACAGAATTTAATACTATGTAGTCTATTTTCAAATACATAGTATTTTATATTACATTCACATTACCAAATAGAGTTTACCTACCTGACTAGAGATACCTAGCATGGTTTGAATCTCAGTTCCATTATTAAGTAAATGCTACTAAAAAAAACTGCTTAGTTTCCTAATGCTTCAGTTTTTTTGCCTTTAAATGAAAGCTACACTTGGGAAGCTGGAGAATTAAGTAAGTACTGATTCTAAGTTACTGAGCCTTGTGGGTGGAACATACTAAAACTCAATAACTTTTAGTTATAAATAATGACTTTTCAAGGTCAACAGCAATATAGTGTATTTACACAACAAAAGCACATTTAAATATTTTATATAATATGCAGGTATTTGAAATATATTATATAGTATTATAATACTATAATAATATAGTATTATTCTTTATCTTCATAGATAGCTTTAAATAGAAAGAAATAACATTCGAAGTGTTTACAGTAACTTTTAAAAATAATTTGCATTTGTTTGACATCTGGGAATTAGTTACTTCAACAAAATGTATGTTTTTCTCATTGTCCATAATAGTGATGGATGAGATTGTTTGTATTTGTGTGTGGATGTGTAA
Source organism: Hyaena hyaena (assembly GCF_003009895.1). Taxonomy (NCBI): domain Eukaryota; kingdom Metazoa; phylum Chordata; class Mammalia; order Carnivora; family Hyaenidae; genus Hyaena; species Hyaena hyaena. The sequence goes on along the minus strand of NW_024081722.1, from coordinate 132,030 downwards.
GTGTGTGTGTGTATGTATGCATACTTGAGTGTGTGCATGTTTGAAATGAAATAAGGGGGATGAAGAATTAGATTATACCACTGCAAATTTTATTAGAGATAGCAGTTTTTGTGATTTGGTTCTCAGTTTTCATATGTAAGAATTTCACAATAATTATACTGTGAGCAATCAGCTATTTGCTATCAATGTCATATAGTGTATGCGTGATAAAATATCCACAAATGCTTAGAAAAAACATAAACATTTACTACAAATTTTTGCATCATCAATACGCTTTCACATATTATAAATACCTCCTCAATACTATACCATATTACTGAATTTTAACATTTTGAGATTTGCATCTACTTATTACCAACAATCACTAAAAAGAGATGTACTGAGAATCTACATGTAGCCATCAGGACTACAGTGAAGGCTAAAACTAGGATACTTTGTGCTGAAGATTTTAAGTGAGGTACAGATCTAGTAATTATTAGCGATATCATTATATGCTTATTTGGCTATCTAATTTTGTTGATTTTGTTTTTATGTTTGTTGTATGTTTGTTTTTCTGTAATTTATTCATAGATACTAAAACTGTGTAACTGTAAATGATAGGTATTTGCACAGAGGAGTTTTATAAATTTAAATTTACCATTCTTCCAAAACACTTCAATTTTGCTCTAACATATTTTGGGTATTAAGGTTTACTGAACATATAAGGATAAATTAATAATGATTCCTAAACATTGTCTTGTGTTATTTTTAAAAATATTTATTTTACTATATTCTTCATACAAACATTTCATTAAAATATATCACAAAAGAGCAGATTAATGGAGGAAAATAAAGGGTATTAGTCAAACTATGCAGCCTATAATGCTGTAAGTCATGACTTTCATAAGAGATATATAAACTTTGCAGCCTCAGACACAAACGGCACAATTAATGGGTAGAACAAAACTTCACTGACAGTTTCAAAATGGGGCACATTTAACAAATCTGAAGCTTTATTTTTTTTAACAAATCTGAAGCTTTAGGACATGGAGATAAAAACGTTATGAAATACAACAAGAAACAAAATGAGAACAAAAGCTAGTGATATATCATTATAAAAGAAACTTGGGTCCAGTCTGCAGAGATACAGTGACATAATATAATTGATATTGAATAATTATGCAGTTAACCAAGTAGAACACGACTGTACTGGGGGAATGAAGTGCATGCATACCAAAGAGGATGAAGAGAGTTTGACAGACTGACAGATAGATAGATAAATAGTACAATGTGTGCATTTTCATACATAAAACAAGGTAAGTGGAAGAGTTTTGATCTTCTAAGACTAAATAATCTATGTTGATTTCTGAGTTATCTTTTGATAACTAATGTAGCATAGTGGTTAATGTAATGCTTCTGAAACAAAATGGTCTGGATTCAAATTCTGATTTCTCTATTTACTAGTTGTATATAAGTAACTTCAATCCTTAATATGTCACTTGTCCCCTCAATAAAAGAGGAGCAATCCAGATGACGATGAAGTAATGGTCATTAAATGCTTAAAGCAGTTGGAGTGTTTTGTAAACACACCAGAGATGTTGGCGATTTTGTTGACTACCAATTGCTGAAAAGAAATTTGATGACTTGGAGAAACAATGATTTACTATTTCTCATACTTCTAAGCATTGGCTGGTGATTCATCTGTGGTTCTTTACTGGAATTACTGTCATAGTTCATTCATCTTGCAGAACTCCTGCCAGTAGGCTTATTCCAGATTGCCTCATTCCCACCTTAGGGCTTCATGTGGGAAGGTTGGAGCCCTCTTTCTTCAAGTGCTCTCACATCCTCAGGAAATTTAGAGCAGATTTCTTCAGAACAAGTTCCAAGAGGGTGGGAGAGAAAGCTGTAGGTCTTTAGAGGCCTCGGATACAGAATTTACATATCACTTCCACTGCATTCTATAGTCAACAAAAGTCACAAACTGGCCCAGGTGTAAGGGTCAGAGAAATAGACTCTATCTCTGGATGGAAGGAGTTTTAAGAATTTATGGCCATGTTTTTATATCTTACCATAGCTTTTATTTTTATTCTAGAAATTAGAAGCTTAAATAGAAATCTTTACGTCTACATATAGAAAGAATGAAACAAACTCTTTATTCAGGGTTCTAAAAAAGTTATACTAAAAGCAGTCTTGAGATTATAAAATGATACTTAATAGCCATGAACCATAAAAGAGTAAGTTTGATATTTTCTCAAAAGGTCAGTGTGTAGTACACAGAGGTGAGTATCATTTTATATTTTTATTGTTGAGGTTGTAACTTATGTTTACTATCTGACACAAAGAAATCATATTGTGAAATGCAAATATGAACATATAATTTATATTTGCAAATAAACTCAACAGTACGAGTAACCCTTCTTTTCATGAAAATATGATCATTCTGTCACTCATATGTGTTCTTGTGTAATGTGCATTTATTCATTCCATATCCCAGGCAAAGCCATTGGGAAGCCCATTCAACACAGAGGATTCTTTACTTGGGCATTTAAGAGTGTTACATATAAATCTCTTTGTCTAAACTGGATTTTATTTATTTGAGAGAGTGCCGAATCCTAACCATTAGACCACCAGGGAACACCCTGGGTTTTATTTATTTGATATGTCATAGTAATGAATTTGAAACAAGTCTACAGAAATTGTAAGAAATGTCACTGCTGTTAATAAATAGAGTTTTCCAAGTAATAGGAGTATCTTTAAATCAGTATTTGCTATTAGAAGTAAAGAGCATCAAAGAAATCAATGAGGTGAAACTTTCAGAGCACGGATTGGAGAGTCTGGACATGAGTGCTGCAGCACTGGCCCTTCCAATGATTGAGTAGTCTGACAATTACTTCATTCTCTACAGTCCTCATTTAAATATAAATCCATTCAGATGTTGTTAAAAGTCATTGTCTACAATGTAAATCATACAAAAACCTTTATGGGATTTTTCTCTTGTCATTTAGTCATTTATTTTGCATGACTATTTTTCTCTTGGCCTAGGTAGGAATATATTCAAGATTTAATGCCAGACAATGTATGCGTATGTGCACAGAGATTCTAAGAAAGAATAAAAAAGCTATGGCCACACCTCTTACATGTAGACATCAAAGATAACTTAGCAAATTAGTGCAGAATCTTTCCTGACTCTTAAATTTAAAATCTATCTATACATTTCTTCTTCATTAATTAAGGTTAAGCACATGATTTGTTAATCTACTTGTTTTTGCACACAGGCAGAAAAAAACCTCACACCCATTAAACAGTGTAACAATCTGAAATGTATTTTACTTACATAAAGACCTCATAGAGCTGTACCTTTCACCTATTTGATGTTTTTTTTTTTTTTTTCTAGGAGAGAGAGAGAGAGACAGAGCGAGCAGGGGAGGATCAGAGAGAGAGGGAGTCACAGACTGAAACAGGCTCCAGGCTCTGAGCTGGCAGTCAGCACAGAGCCCGACACGGGGCTCGAACCCACGAACCGCGAGATCATGACCTAAGCAAAAGTCGGATGCCTAACCAACTAAGCCACCCAGGTGCCCCATCTTTCACCTATTTGAAGAAGAGAAAAACTATAGTTTCAGAGTACCATGAAGAATATTAAAGAAACTCTAGGCATGTACTAAATAAAGTAATAAATACTTGAAAATGTACAGCATAGGAGTTCTGCGAATGTGCACTGATTGGCCTCAATTTTATTCATTATAAATAATTAAGTTTCAAAACTCATCAGTCTTCCCATATGTAGATTATTTTCTCTATTTTTTTTTTCCTATTCAGAACCAATTTTAAATGACTGGCATGCCTACAAATTGAAAAGAGAGAGAGAGAAAAGAAGATATGTGAATTCTGCCTCAAGGAACTGATAAAGCAACACAAAGGACAAGCAGGCACTTTTATTTTAAGGCGCTTAATTAACCTAACCTAAATAGATAATAATTTACACAATCTTACAAAGAATTAAAAGAATCAAAAGCTGTGATAGTTTTAACTCACAATGATTTTGATGTAACACCTTATGAAATAATTTAATTGTAGAGTTGAATAATGCATGCACGATGAAGTACAATGATATTTTAATTATTTTAAGAGGAAATCGGGCAAGATTATTTAAAATGAAGAAATTGTGACTGTAAACTGGCAAAACTAGGATAATTCCATCTGAACACCAAAGTTGCTTTTGGGTGCCTCAAGAGTCAGGAAGAACTGGTATTAGTATTTACAGGAGATCAGGTCTCTACTGATCAAATGACATTAAAAAAATAATTTCTGATTTTGAATTGAATAACATTTCAATGAATGGCATTCATGTATTTAATCATTTAAACTATTTATGAACATCTATTATATATTAGAACCATTCAAGACAGTGAAGATCAGTTATGAATAAAGTATGCATAATCTCTGCCCTCAAGCAGCTTAACGCATAGGGGAAGTGACTTGTGAGAAAGCACATTACAACACATTTGTATGTAAGTGAAGAAAGTGCCAGAACACTGAAGTGAGACCTCAACTCAGATTTGATGATTCAAAGACAGCTTCCTTAAAGAAGTCAGCTTACATAAGACATAAAGATTGAGTAGGAGCTAATCAATCAAAGCGTAGAGGTAATAAGAGGTTAGGGGATGTCTCTCATATGTGGTCATCTGTTGTCCAATTATGTAATGACATCTTTTAATGCAAGATAAGCAAACAATTTGAGCAGAAAGAAGAGGTAATTATTTTGCTTGATATAACAATTTATCTTGGGATTTTCAAAGACAAATATGTATTTGTAAAAATATACCTTTCAAGAATTTCAGTTATTCATGCATTCACTCATTCTTCTAACAAATAATTATCAAGTCCTTTCTATGTACGGGCACCTTTCTTGGCAAGAAATTATAGTAAACTTCCTGCACTAAGGGAATTTACATCCTCAAGGTGAGATTAAAAACAACAAACTAAATAAATTATATAGTGTTAGAAAGTAATATGTGCTGTGAAAAAAAAAATCTCAATATGTGGAATACAAAAGGTCAGAGTGAAGGAGGTTGTGTGCGTGCACACGCGCACGCACATACTCAAAAAAGCATACACGTACAATTTCAAATAGGATGTCATGAAACACTTCTGAAAAATATTTGAGAAAAATGTCTTTATGATGCTAAAGTTGAAAGATGTATGCTTATTTGGGGGAAGGTGGTTTTAGGCAGAAGTAACAGCAACTATAAAAGTCCTGAGGCTGGTACATTCCTGGGAAGTTCAGTGATTAGCAAGGAGACAACTGTACCTAGGAAGTAAGTGGGTAAAAAGTATTGGGAGATGAAGTTAGCCAGAGAAGCAATAGAAGTCCAGCCACTATAGATGCATGTCTTACTCTGAGCAAGATAGGGTGTCTGTAGTGTTCTGAGTAAGAAAGTGATTATCTTTTGACACATTTTAAAGACATACCTGTGGCTGCTATGTAGAAGATAAATTGTGAAGGTCTGAAAGGAAAATAAAGTGATTAATGAGGAAACCACTGCAAAAATTTAGTTACAAAGTAACAGTGGTTTGGATCAGAGTACTAACTATGGAATGGGTGGGAAATAAAAGAATTATGCATTAAGTATAGAATGGGTAGGATTTAGTGATGGTTGGGAGTGGATGAGAGGGAGGTAAAACATCAAAAAGGTCTCCAGGATTATGGCCACTCCCAAACATTTGCAGATAATAAATGATTGTAAACAGAGAATTTCTGTACAGGTTACCTCTCTCTCTTAACTTTTATGGGCAACAGTCCTGTTACTAAAGTCAAACAAGATGGAGTCATTCTTTCTGTAGCACATCCCTTTCCTTCTAGGCAAGCCACTCTAGTGTATTTGGCCTGATAGTTGTCCACATGAATTCCCCACATCTTTCTCACATCTGGGAACAAAAAGCATAAATGAGACATGCCAAAGTGATAGCCCCTTAACTACTAAAGAGATAAACAAGGTAGTTATTCAAAAATATATAAAAGAGATGGCACTGAAGCTGAGTGAGTTGGCTCTCCCATTTGTTTTCAAATGGACCACACCCATAACAAACCTAAGCAAAGAGATGAAACTGTCTTCCACTCAGTGGGATCAGCAAGAGAAAAATAGTTTAATGCCAACCAGTCAGAACAACACATATGGATGTCAGAAAGCACTAGAGAGCTTCCATGCCTAGAAAATAAACCAGACTCATTAATGTGATTGCAGAATGTTTTGGACTGGACTGGCCTTGTGACTTGTTTCAGCCAATAGAAAGCAATATGTGATGTCCTATTTCTCCTGGAAACCTGACTTCAACAAAGAGGCAAATACCATATGGAGAAAACCAAGGCCTTCCTAAATAAATCAGTTTGCTGATCTTCTAATGTATAGGAGAGCTTAGCCAAAATCAACAGAGTCACTGTAGTAAGCAAAATCATCATCTTCCAAAGATGTCCATGTCCTAATCCCCAGAACCTCTGAATATGTCACATTATATGGGAAAGAAAATTAAAGTTGCAGATAAATGTCAGATTGCTAATCAGCAGATAAGGATATTATTCTGGGTTATCTGGGTGGATTCAAGATAATCACAGGGGTAGGTAAGAGTGAAGAAGGAGGTAGAAGAAGAAGTCAGGGGAAGGAAGTGCACAAAGGGCTTAAGTTACCATTGCTGGATTAGAGGTTGGGGAGGGGCACACAAGCTAAGGAATGCAGGCATCTTCTAGAAGCTGGAAAGACAAGGAAGTTAATTCTTTCCTAGGGCCCCCCAAAGAAAACACGGATTTTAGACATTCTTGACTTTAGCCTAATGAGATCCTGTTGCATTCTCACTTAACAGAAATTTATGCTGTTGTTTAAGACACTAATTTTGTGCTAATTTGTTACAACAGCCATAGAAAACTAATACAGTCATCTATCCAACCAATAGCTGTGTAGGAATGAGTAAGTGGTCTGAGGCAAGATGAAATATCTAGTAGATACGTAGGCTGATAAACAAAAATAGTCATTTACTGGGGCACCTGGGTGGTTCAGTTGGTTAGGCATCAGCATTTGACTCAGGTCATGATCTTCCAGTTCCTGAGTTCGAGCCCCGCATCAGGTTCTGTGCTAATAACTGGGATCCTGGAGCCTGCTTCGGATTCAGTGTCTCCCTCCCTCTCTCTGGCCCTCCCATACTCGTATTCTGTCTGTCTCTTTCTTTCAAAACTAAACAATAAAAAACTAGTCATTTATTATGGATGAAATTGATAAAGGGGGTTAAGGATATACTTGTGATGAGTACTGAGTAATATATAGGACTGTTGATTTATCATATTGTAAAAAAAAAAGGTTATAATTTTAAGTCATGAATTTGAGTGAGTTTGCTATATTTACACAGTCATGGATGCTTGTGGAGAGTGAAACATCCTAATTTTTTTAAGTGAGAAAAGAAAAGGCTCCAGGGCAGAACTTTGAACACTAAAATTGTACAAATTAATAGGTATAATAAAATAAACTACAAAATGAAATGCAACAAATAAAAACATAAATTTATTAACAAAAAGAAAGAAGAGGGGAGCCTGGGTGGCTCAATTGGTTAAGCGTTTGACTGCAGCTCAGGTCATTATCTCATGGTTTGTGAGTTCGAGCCCCATGTCAGGCTCTGTGCTCACAGCTCAGAGCCTGGAACCTGCTTCAGATTCTGTGTCTCCCTCTCTCTCTGCCCCTTCTTGCTCGTGCTCTGTCTCTCTCTCTCTCAAAAATAAATAAACACAAAAAAACTAAAACTAAAAATTATAAAAAAAGAAGGGCTAGGTATTCTAGGAGCTGAGTGTTTCAAGAAGACACTTGAAATACTACTAGACAACGTTTCATAAAACATTTATGGATTAGAATAAAGAGCACTGCATGTGGCTAAGAAAACAAGCTGAGTTCTAATCCACAAATGTATTCCATATACCTTCTATTGCGCCACAGTTGCAGAGTTTTGATGGGATTAACTCTGGGGCATTCTTGGAAAGACCATGGGGTGGTCCATGGGGAATGAGCCAGTTGGTTTATTCCCAAGATCTCATAACAGTGATGGGTTGAGTTCACTCTTTCAAACTGGCCCCTGTGAATGAAATCTAGGAGTTTTAGTTGATAAATGGAAGAAGAGAAATTTCTTTCCTTCTGGTACAATGTGTTATATGAGGTCTGGAATTGCTACAACCATTTTACTACCATGGGAGAATTCCATCCTGAGTCAAAGGAGACCCAGAAGAGGTCTGAAATATAAATCTTGGAGAAATAGAGCCTGATCCATGACCAAACTATTCCTGAAACTTGTACCTTTCAATGATGAAATATATTCCCTGTATTGTTTAAATACATTCTAGTAGAATTTATGTTACTTGCAGTATCCTGGCTACTGTAGAGTCAGGCAACCATGACTTTAAAGCTCTAGTCTATTAATTGTGTGCAAACGAGAGTTTAAATATTTCAGTGGATTGGTGTGAGGAATAAATAAGTTAATCAATGGGTGATCTCTTCTGTTTTTTTATTTTATTTTAAAAAATATTATATAAGAAAAAAATAGCTCTTATACAGGGGAATTAAAAAACCAAAGTCATGGTTGTATTAGATGAAATATGAGATCCTTTAGTTTCTTAGAACAAAAGGTGAGGGTTGAATGCAGATGAGGAATGTAAAGACTATTGCATTACTATTTGGGAGTAGATGAGTTTCAGCTATAGAGGATAAATTATGTTGCTATTTCCAATCTCACCAAAATTTTGTTATTTGGGTAAATATATTTAATTAGTATGTCTCTATAAAATTGGAAAAACTTGATATATAGGATCATGTGTTTTTACGACAATCATTATTATTATTGTCAACATTTTTAAGGGTAAAAAACATTTAGTCAAGAATTTTATGGTAAGTTTTGATTCAATATGAAAAAACTATTCACACTGCTAAGACAAAAACAAATAAGAAAATCAAGGAAGGGTAAATTGTTGTTAAACCAGAGTCTATTTGTAGCATCAAGGTCATTTTCTAACAAACAGTGGTTGTTTTTCAAAACAATCATGGTTAGTCCTTATAAAATTCCTTAGAGTTTTGAGCCCAAGAAACTCATCTCATATGGAACTAACTAAAAAAGACCGTGAGAAATGTTCTAAACACATAATAGGAGATTTTCTCTGATGACTTGTAATAACCAAGTTTGTGAATACTATATCTAATAACCAACTTTGTGAATACTATCTTTCTTGATTAAAGGCAGCAGAGTAATATACAGTGTTGGATTTTTTTTCTTTAAAATAGATAAAGTAATGGTAGTGCTAGAAACAATAATAGCACTTTAAGAAGTAAAATGTCAGACTACAGGACGTTAAAGTCTCCTACCAAATACATAAGGTGTGATTCACAGTTTTAAGTACAAGCCACTAATGTTTTCAGTCCGAGTCCCCAAAAAGATACACATAAATCCTATGGACAACTGAATGACTCGCATCTCTCTGAAAGTATCAATATAGGCATCATATTTAGAAAAGTTAAAAATTACTCATTCAATCTTTGAATCCTTTTATTCTCATACATAATTTTTGATTATTTAAAAAATTATTCACTAAGCTAACACAATTTCCATTACTACCAATAATAACTTTGAAACACTACCAATTTACTTTTTAGACAGTTTATTTTTCCTGTATAAAATAGAAGTATTTCAGTGCACGTGGGTGGCTCAGTCAGTTAAGCATCCAATTCCTGATTTTGGCTCAGGTCATGATCTCATGGTTCCTGGGATCAAACCCTATGTCAGGCTTCATGCTTGAGATTCTGTCCCTCTCTCACTCTGCCCCTACCCCCAATTCATGTACATGCTCTCTCTTTCAAAATAAATAAATAAACTAAAAACAAAAACAAAAACAAAATAAAATATAACTATTTCCCTTTATATCTATAGAAGGTTAGTTAAGGGGCGCCTGGGTGGCTCATTCGGTTAAGCGTCCGATTTCAGCTCAGGTCATGATCTCACGGTTCATGGGTTCGAGCCCCAAGTCGGGCTCTGTGCTGACAGCTAGCTCCGAGCCTGGAGCCTGTTTCAAATTCTGTGTCTCCTTCTCTCTCTCTGACCCTCCCCTGCTCACGCTGTCTCTCTCTCTCTCAGAAATTAAAAAAAAATATATATGTATATGTATATATATATATATATAGAGAGAGAGAGAGAGAGAGAGAGAGAGAGAGAGAGGGAGAGGGTTGGTTAAGTATAACTAATAACAAGGGAAGCCTTATTAATGAAAGTAGACTATTGATAACAGAAATTATAACCTGACAGATTGATAATTTATAGGATAATAAAAATTTTATCTTTTAATATCATTTACTATTTTATCAGGGAAAAATAAAAACCATTTAAAAAATAGAGATCGTCTAAATTCACTTTATTATTTTTTCAAACTTTTTGAGTATAGTTGGCACACAAAGTTACATTAGTTTCAGGTGTACAGCAGAGTGATTCAATATCTCTATATGTTATGTTCACCACAAGTATAGCTACCATCTGTCACCATATGTTATTACAATATTACTGATTCTATTTATTCTTATGACTTATTCATTCCATAACTGGAAACCTATATCCCTCACTGCTCTTCATCAATTTTGTTCATTTTTCCACCCCCCTCCCTCTGGCAACCATCAGTTTGGCCTGCGCATTTATAGGTTTGATTTTGCTTTTCGTTTGTGTATACATTTGTTTTGTTTTTAAATTTCACATAGGAGTGAAATCATATATTTACTTTTCCACTTAGCATAATATCCTCTAGGTCCATCTAAGCTCTCACAAATGTCAAAATCTCATTTTTAATGTTGTGTAATATTCTAATGGGTGTGTGTATGTGTGTGTGTATGTATTCTTTATTCATTTATCTACTGATGAACACTTAGGTTGCTCCATATCTTGGCTATATACAGAAGGGTACATGTATCTTTTTAAATTAGTGTTTTCCTTTCCTTTGAGTAAATACCCAGTGGTGTAATTACTGGGTCACATGGTATTTCCATGTTTAATTTTTTGAGGGCCGCCCCCAAGCAGTTTTCCACAGTGGCTGCACCAGTTTACATTCCCACCAAGAGTGCACAAAAGTTCTTTTTTTCTCCACATCCTTGCCAATGCTTGTTATTTTTTGTCTTTTTTTTAGGCATCCTGACATGTACTTTGAATAAGCAGATATAATGAAAGCAAAGAAACTGCACAGTTGCAATAATATTTATTTATACTTGATCCGTACCACAAGTTTAAAGAGAATCATTGCTTTATTCATAATTTAAACATCAGTTTGCAATGCAAGTCATATCCTCAAGCCTCCTAGTCTTGAAGATTAAATGAACTAGCCTCTCTTTTCTTACTAATGGAGGAAAATTTGTAAAAAGTAAGATCAAATAGCTGGCACTCAAAGTATATTTTTTAATGGAAAATATTCATATCTTCAAAAAAATTCCTCAAGATTGATGCTTGTTTTGATAAAGAAGATATTGAGATCACTGCGTCAACTACAAAATAAGAAATTTGTTCTGACTGTATTCCAATAATATATCAAATATGCTTTCAATTATTAATAAATTTAGATAAAACAGTAAATGAAAATGCTCTCCACAAATAATCTTAGGATATTTCTTTTCTCACTTCATTTTGTATTAGTATATCACTCAATAGCAGGCCATTATCAGTAAAGATTATTATGCTCTATTGATTTTTACCAAATAAGGCATGACCATTTAAATTGACATAAAGGCAGTTAAAAAGTGGTTTGTCATCTATTTTTAATACATGCATCTGTATATCATGACTAAGTGGATTTGAATGAATGCTTTTACAGATGTACATGTGATAAGGAAGACAAAATAGAAAAAAAAAGATAATGTAAAGTCAACAAGTGAATACATAATGTCATTCAAAGATGAATCTAAAGGTATTATTGCTCACCTTAATACCCAAATTGTCATCAATTCCTTTATAATTGTTTTAGTTTATTAGATCTTAACTAATTCTTCAGTGGACAGATTAAATCCTGTAAGGATGAAACATGTCTTCGAATACTTGTGTATCTTTCAGAATGCTCAATAAAGTATAATGAATGCAGGAGTACCGAATAAATACTGGGTATTTGAATGCATGACAGTCCATTTTGGGAAAATAACATGAGCAAGTCATTCCAATAAATTGTGCAAAAAATAAGTTTCAGTTTCTAAGTCAACTTCATTTTGAACTTAATAGAGGAAGCACGAATATGCTTAATTTAAACATGATTTTGCATCTCTGGTTTCACTACTATACTACATCTAAAGAGCACACTAAGAAGATTTACATGATACCAGGCCATTGGGAATGCTTTCAGAACTTAGTTCTCAAGGACTAGTGATAAAGGGCAATGGCACTTCAGAGTAAAGGTTTTAAAGAAATTAATATTCTATTCATATCAATCTACAATATGCATCTTTACGCAAATAAGTTAATAGCATACATGCCAATGAGATAAATGATTCAAGAGTTCAAATGCTGAGCTGCTCTGATTCTGAGCTAAGCCACAAGAATGTTTGATGGTTCACATAAGAAATGGATCATTGACCATGTTTCTGTTGAATAGGAAATCAGTTTGCAACCAGAACTGACACGAAAGAGCAGTTTAAAACCAGCTCGCAGGTGAGGAATGGGCAGAATAGAGTATCTAGATTAGAGGCAAAGAATAGTATTAACAAAATCCTTGCTGGTGTAAAAACAGACTGTCAGCAGATATTTTGTAGACAGCTTTAGGGAAAAACAACATCAGGGAAACGTGATTAAGGAGTTGTCACTATTTGCCTAGAGAGGAAGGATAGGAAAGAAATAGCAGAACCTCTCACAAGTATACTTGTTCTTAAGTGGGGGCCAAACATACCCTGCACCAGAATCATTGACTCTGTGTGTGTGTGTGTGTGTGTGTGTGTGTGTGTGTGAAAGAGAGAGAGAGAGGAGAGAGAGAGGAGAATACAGATTTTCAGGCCCTCCTGTGGATATACTGAATCACAAATTGAGGTGTGAAGTCCTTAAACATATTAAGACTGAAAATACCATGCATTGCCTTTAAATAGCACAGCAATCATTACATAAAATTCTTCTCTAGAATGGGTTCAGTCATCCTCAGTGAAAACCTTTTGTCAAGATTAAAGTGTCTAAAGAAGAAGGTTAAGAAAGCAGGCACACAAGCAAATTGGTGGACCTTAAATAACAATACCTTATTTTAAACTCCTGTAGAATGTAAACCTATGAATTACAATTAAGGCTTTGCCTCTGAATCCTTAATTTTAAAACAACCAAACAAACAAACAAATAAGACACCCAACTCAAACAAAACTTTGATACAAAATTTTTTGAAGAATTCCAAAAATCTTTAAAACATATTATATATCAACATCACTACCAGTAACTGGAATTATAACACTAATTTGAATAATATAGAAATCATCACACTCATTCATGTATAAATTGTTTGAACAAACACAAGTGTTAGGCACTGTTGTGACCCCTAAGGAAAGTCCAGAAACACAGACAAGAGAGGAAAGAGCTACAGTGCTTCGTTCTCCATATTATATTTAGAGAGGTACGTCTAAGCTGGAAAGCAGAAAGCTTTTCTCCAGGAAGCAGCGATTTAAGCAGATCAGAAGACTGAGCTATCTAGGACAATGACGTAAAGAAATAAGTTTCAGGGAAAGGAAATAGCATGTGCAATATTTGCTAGTGATTAAGAGTATCATGGCTCCAGGGTAAGAATTTCTTAGTTTAGATTCCTATTCCCTCACTTACTAGATCTGTGACCTTGGGCAAAGCACTTCACATCTTTAAACGTCAGTTTCTTCATCCTAAAAATAGGAATAATAATAATATTATGTCATGAAGATATTGCTAGGATCAAATAAGAAAACGCAAATCAAGTTCTGCACATGGCAATGTGCACACAGTAAGTGCTGAAACACGTTGGCCATCACCGTCTGTCCTCACCACAGTCCGTAAGAGGGAGAAAGAGAGGAAACTGAAGACTCTGAAGTGCCTATTTAAAAACCAGATGAATCTTTCACAGCTTTCTAAAGCCACTGAACCGAACAAGAATTTTGATGGCTTCTGAAAATATTGCATCCCATCCACTAATCCTTATTAAATAAGCCCGAGATGAATTATGGACAAACTAACGAGACTAGAACCTCATCTTTGAGCTATGTTTTCAGAACAGCAAATAGTCATAGGAACAAGCACAGAACTTGCACCTCACTTAAGCCAAGTTTCAATGTAGATGGGTGGCTTCAGTGGGCAAAATTAGAAGCTTTTTGTTGGTAGCCATAATAATAAACTGGTCACAGAAGCATCCGTATGTGGACAATGTAGAGACGTCTATGATATGTAATTAAATATAAAATTTGTCTGTTAGATATTTTTCCTTTGAAACTTTAATAATGGACCAAAATTAGTATTGATCCACACACAAAAATGATGGATGTAGTTAACAAAATTCATATTTTTTTCTGAATATATTTTGATTCAAGTAAAAAGTATTGTCTGTTTTCTTTTTTGTTTGTTTTTATGAGCTTTCAGTCTGATTTTTATTTAATTTTTATTTTATTATTATTATTTTAATTTACAAAGTGTTTTCCCCATTCTTGCTCTTACTTTGAAGCTTTTATTTTCTTGTTTCTTTATATTATTGCTCTGGTTGTTTTATCAAAAGTAGAAAACCTTCAATGCTAATATAAAGCCTAGTGTTTTAGGAAATCATTGAAGACAGTCACCATTGGAAATAACATTCTTGCCTTATTTCTTCAAATTTGAAGCAGCCGCTTTTTTTAACTTGTAGAGTTAGAGGTTGTATGTGTTTATTTTTGCCTTTGAATTTTTTTCTTTGTACCTTACTTACTTCCTCCATAAGTTTGTCTATATAATACTTGTAAATTCTAAAACCTATTTATCTTATAGTTCCCCCATGGACCAACAATATCTAGAATATTGAAAGTCTTCTTAAATGCTGCTATATAACATTTACTAATACTTTATTATGTGCTAGGAATTACACTGATTGTTTTGTAGATAGTAACTCATTTAATCCTTGCAACCATCTTATGTCATAGATACTATCATTTAGTGTCTGGTAGGTCTAAGTAACATCCAAGTCACACAGCTAGTAAGAGGCAATGACAGAATGGAAACCAAAAAGTTTGGCTCCACAATCTAGAAACATAACCAACATACTAATCTACTGTTCTGTGCAACAGATTAACACACACACACACACACACACACACACACACACACACACACTGTGAAACTCTGTGTTTCATTTTCAAGGCAATAAAACTTTATTAGGTACATGGAGCAGGGAAATGGGAAAATAACTGAAAATGTGGTCTATTAGTTTTATTATTTCCTTTTCTTTTTTCTAAAATAAAATTTTTGTATACTGAATGAAATTCACTGATTAGAATTTAAAATGAAAAAAAAAATGTTTACAGATTGGGTAGTCAGAGAATCCAGATATCTGTTAGTGGGTGAGCTGATATGTAGAGTATAGTGAGTGTGTGACAGTTACAGGCAGCACATCAGATAGCCAAAAGCCACATGGGTAGATCCACAAAATATTTAGATTATGGTGAAAAAAGATGAGTAGAGACAGTTAAAATATTTAATATACCATTAAATTAAAATAAAAATGAGTATGCAATATTAAATAAACATTTGATGAGGATATATATGAACAACAATGGAAGAAACACCACAACATACAAAGAATCTGCTTTTTTGTGTATGAAAATGACAAATGGATTTGAGACAAAAGTGGTACATAAGAAAATCGATAAACCAGGTGACAGCCTTATGTAGTTCAAGGATGGCAATGTGCCATGAGTTGAGACATCTTATTAACTCAACCCTCACAATTTGAAATACAAATACATATATATATATATGTAAGATATAAAATATATCACATAAAACATAAATATATATACATGAACGAACAAAGGAAGGGAGGAAGAAAAGAGAAACAGAAAAAAGGAAGGGAAAAAGAAAGAGTTTGGATGGACAAATCTTAATTACTTGAGCAAAAAACTTTTCCCAAAATATTAGAGATAACTTGTCTAGCAATTGTTATGTAGAAATTTTATTCAAATTTGAATAAATTCATTGTATATCATAGTTTGAATGCCCCTGTATGTATTTATAAAACTGAGGTAATAAACTTCATCTCTCTAATATAGAAATCAGAACTCAAAAAAAAATCCAGATTTCTTTTCAGCTGGAAAAAGGTATACCACTTGAGATCCATCAAACAGACTTGCCCAGGCAAGATATTGATTCCAATAGGCAACTTAAGAAACCAGGTTCTTCATGGAGTTCTCTCTTTTTTTTGCTTTTTACTGGTGAAGATGGTAGCAAAATATGAATATTTTCTGGCAACAATACAGAAGATTTTTCAGTACAAGGTTTGACACTAGGGGCAACAGTAATGGCAATAAAGTCCCTGCCACTTACTGCTTGACAAATGCAGTGGCAATGTTCCCCTTCATCAGGCCAATATGGTGGCAGAGTATTGAGCATTTATTCTGGAAACATAGCCTTTAATCTTTGAATCTATTCTTCTCAACGATTGTATGAGCCACTTAATATCCTGTATTAAAGACCTCTTCTGTTTAAATCAGCCAGAGTAGATTTTGTTCTCAAGAAAACAGACATTAAAAACAAAAATTGTTCCCAAAAGAGAAATGTGTCAGGTAACAGTCTTAAAGTGAATGGGAATATAGAACCTATGACTTGACTTGGCTGTATTTCAATGTAGCAAAGATCTATTTAGCGTTAAGGGGTGATAATTTTACAATGCCTGGCATACATTTCATCAGCCATGGTCACCTCAAATAAAGTGCTTCTTGAAGGCAATGTTTTGGGTGACAAAATACCACCTGTTTTAGTACTATAAAAGTATGAGAAATAGAAGAATTATGGGAAGAATTGGCTATATCCAACTACACTACAGAATTTAAAGAAATAAAATAAGAAACTTAAAATATTAATTTACAGCTCAAATTGTACTGAGCTGCCAAAAGTCCTCTTATAGTGGAAAGGATCACAGAGCTAAATAGCAAAATCCAAGTCTTATTCCACAGAATTTCTGAATTGTAAAAATAATTGAACTTATTGCATTGCTTTATGAGAAAATGAGGCCACTGATTGGAAACAAGTGAAATCCTGAGCACTGAAATGCAGATATGTGGAAGAATTCAGATGATTCCGAATATTCTCAACTTCTAAAACTTAGGGAGTCTCTTGCTACCTGATTCAGCTATTCCACATCTGACTGAGGAAGTGGTTCCTTCACGTCTTCATTACCAAAAGCACACCTTATCTAAGATTGTTAACTGATAGACTGAAGCAATTCTCTTCCTGTGCAAACCTATTACTCCATCCAAACTCAGGATACTTATATAAACTTGAAAGCCAGTTATCTAGTCTATACTGAGGCAAGAAGCTCCCTGGATAAGAAACTCACAAGATTCTATAACTTACATTTGCCCAATCATGGGAAATGTGTGTAAAGTGGATTTTATGAGTTTCTCAGATGCATAGCTGCTAGAAACCATCTAATTCAAGCTAGTATAAGTGCATGATTAGTGATTCTGGATTCAATTTGCTTCTCCAGGTCAGTGGCACAAGTGCTAAATGTTTCTTCAATCTGTTGACCAAAATCTGGACCAAAAGGTAGCTAAAGTTAAATAAAGTTCAAAAACTGGGAATTCCTTGATAAAATGCAGAAGAAGGAATTATGTGACCTGCTAAAAAAAGAAGTGTTAAAGTGGAATTTGTTTTTCAAGACGTATGAAACTATCCACTAATCACATCTTTAGGAAGGGCCCAGAAGACATTTTCTTTACCATAATGATAAGAAATAAATCCATAGTGCCACATTTATAAGAGAATTCCATCATTTCTATTCTTTATACTTGAGAACATGACGTTGAAGCTGCAGTGAAGTAATAAGGGTGATTGCCCTTCAAGAAGGATTGTGTAATAGCAACATATGTTAATACTGTACATCTGCCTTTCAGCTTTTCTGAAAAGTATTTCTGACTATTTCTAAACAAATGAGGAGGGGGAGGGGTAAATGACCAAACCTTTCACAAGTTATGGAATACTATGTGTGAGCTAATATTAAACCCTGTGTATTCAGAAACACTGATCTGAGAGGATGTTACGGGGGTAATGTGATGAATAAAATTTAGTCCTGAGCCCATATTAAAATTGACATAGTGATGCCTTCTCCATTGTATCCTTTGATCCTTTGACCAGACCATTGGTGTATATTTGGAAAATTTACCTTGCATCTGGAAGAAATTTTTCTTTGACTCTGAGGTCCATGAAATAAAAGCTCTAAAACTACAGTAATGGCCAAACTAAAGTATCTCCATCTTATAAAAAGACTAAGGGCAAATATGTATCATATATGTGTGGAAATTAGTGCCACCATAAAAAATATGGAAGAATAAGGAATAAAGGTTATGAACATTATATGACTTGTTTGGTCTGAGTAGAAGACCAACTAATCTTGGCAAATAACATATTTAATCAGGTAGTGATTACAAAACAACCAAAATGATCTCTCCACTGGCAAAAATTAACAAATATCATCATCATTGTTTAGTATGGTCTAACAGATGACAGTGAACTTTTTCTTTAACATCTCAAAAAACAAAAACCACCAGGAAACATTTGCTGCCACCATGGAAAGAGCAACAATTTACTTTCACCATTTTGTTTCAGCATTCTCTTACATTTCCAGGTCTACAGCATAATTTGATCTTCAAGGAACCTTATCATCTCAACATCCAATGAGACATCATGCTGGTCCACTGCATGAATGGCATCAAGCTGAAAGTACCTGATTAAATAGTATTATCATGTACCCCAGGTACCTTTGCAGGAACCAAGATATGAAAGCCATCAAAACATAAGGACATCTTTCTTAGTGATATTTCTGATAGTCTGGGACAAGTTGGGCTATCTCCTCCAAAATGTTTGCTCCATTTTGCAAATCATATGATGTCAACCAAGCCCTCTGAGGATAGAGCCTCAGATTAATTCAAAACAATTAAAGTTTGGTCTATTATACTCCAGAATTAGAAATCTATACCTTTGCATACTAATTTGTAATACTTTGCATAGTGGTTTGTTTGTCTATTTTTTTGTTGTTAGAATGAGGTAATTTTTTCTTGGGATAAAATATACATTTGTATATACCTGAATATATACATATTTTATTTACATATATAAATACATATATAAACTTTAGCACTTGATACAGTATGCCTAGTGCAAAATTATTTAGAAAAACTGTTTTAAGGATGTTCATGGAAGACTATGATAATGCACATGATTTTGTGAGCAGATAATAAAATTTAAAGATATTTGCTTTCAATGGAATTTTAACTTCCACACTGTGTTAATGTATCACTCAATCTCTATTTATATATCTATCCATTCATGCATCTATCCATTTAACTAGAAGATAGACATTTTAGATAACCTAAACATAAAACAGAAGAACAGCAGAAGTGTTATGTTAATAATCTAAATACTTTTTTAGAAGGAAAGATAATCATGTGTAATTCAACTTTTTGAAAGAATGTATTGAATGAAAGAGATATAAAATTAATAGAAAGCTGGAGAAACTCAGTCAATATTATCCCTTTTCTAAGTTTAAGAATTTTAAATAATTCATGGTTTGCATATTCATTATTTTCTCCACTTTGCAACCTATCTGTTAAGAGATCTTTACACAATTATCATATTCCCAATGAATTTTACTATCATTTCCTCTTTCTCCACAGACAGCATTCTTTTACCATCATGTAAATTACTTTTTTTCTTCATTCTTTCACTTTCAGATGTGTTTTTTTTCCCTTGACCATGAAAATCCTCACAATTTTACAATGCTTTTATGCCACCCTCAGTACTATTCGCTTCATTTTATAAGGAACATAAAGTCCAACTAATTCTAGTACTCAGCTTTTCTTGAAACTTTATATTTTGCTTTTGGTTTGTTTTGTTCTTTAAGTAATCCCTACACCCAACATGGGGCTCAAAGTCATGACCTAGAAATCAACTGATCACTGACTGAGCCAGCCAGGTGCCCCAAAACACCTTTAGACTTTACTAGTAAATTGCATGCAAACAAGTACCATTTGAATTTAGACCACTTCTCACAAGAACAAGATGCTAGACTTCATAATGATATAATGACTGGGAAAATATTTTAAATACTGTATAAACATCCACAAATTTGTCATTTAATCACTATCCTCAGCACAAAATAATTATTTACTTTTATAGACCGATTAGCTTGTGTTAATCAATTTCAATTCCTGGCTTAATGCAAGCTTCTCATCTTGCAAAAAAATTTGCTATTTTTCTTCTTGTACTTTATAAATATAATTCTGAGTCTGGACATCTCTTACTTTGCACTAAAACATATAGTAGATGACTGATGTCAGCCTTCTGTGACCATCTCAAATGACCGCGAGGGGAAACAAAAAAACAAGACGAAACAGAAAATAAGTAAAGCAGAGGTATACAGGCAATGTTTTTGAATAATCCAATAAGAATCAAACATAATGTACTGAGATGTCATAAGGGTTTTTCACATGTCTACGTAGAACTCAGTAAACCTTAATTTTTACAACCAGACCAATTATATCTAGTGACATGCAACCATATGATGGAGAACTGTTGCAAGGATAGATATCCATTCCCTTTTTGCATATAATCCTCTGTAAAATGACATGCTTTGGAGTAATTCTTAAGAGCAATTTGAAATACTGTCTCCTGGGCTACAATCCCCAGTAAGACAATGAATAAAACATTTATTAAGCTATTTTAAGGATGGTGTGTTATTTTAGTCAACAACATATTGTGTTCATGTCACAAAAAAAATAAATCAATCAGAAAATGCCAAAACAAATTACAAATCTGAACCAAATTAAGAAAGAAATGAATTTGTCAGAAAAAGGTCTTTTAAAAAGATTGAAAGTAAAGCTAAAATTTGCTGAAACTTTATATAAAAACATATGGCAAAAATAATTTTCTTTAATTTAATGCTTAAAACTATTCAAATATTAAAAACTACTACAGCCCACTTTCTATTCTGCTGGTACTTGATAAATGTGCGGCAACAATGATATTCAATATAAGACCTCTTGGGAGCTATTTCAAGTTAACAATTTTGGTTAAAATTGAGACTTTGGGGGGCGCCTGGGTGGCTTAGTCGGTTGAGCGTCCGACTTTCGCTTAGGTCATGATCTCGCGGTTCGTGGGTTCGAGCCCCGCGTCGGGCTCTGTGCTGACTGCCAGCTCAGAGCCTGGAGACTATTTCGGAGTCTGTATCTCCCTCTCTCTCTGACCCTCCCCTGCTCACTCTGTCTCTCTCTCTCTCCTAGAAATAAATAAAAATATAAAAAAAAAATTGAGACTTTGGTTCACCTAAAATGTCAGGTACTGAGAAAAATGTCTTCTTGATTTGATTTTTTTTTTGATAGATTTGTAAGCCTTTTACAGTATGTGTATCGTGAGAAGTCAGAAAAAATCAGCAATCAAGAGTCAACAAAACGTCTGCTATGAATACAAACGTTTGTTTTACATGTTAGTCATGCTTTGAACAGCTGGATGAAAATTATTCTTTCATGGTATTTAAGGTATTTATACACCAAAACCACACTTTGCACTCTGAACAGACTACATTCCAAAGACAACTAGAGCAAGTATTTATTAAGTATGTCATTTTAAAAGTATACAGTCATTTCTTATATATAGCTCAGCAGAGAAATATCGTTCAAGTAAGTTGAGGTTATGCAAACTAGAAATTATTCTCCCTAAGGAATACAACTCTTAGTGATTGTATTCAGCCACTGAATACATGTTCAAACATGTTTTCAATATGTTAATGGAAGATTCATACACAGAGCCATGTAAAGTTGAAAGATGTTGCACAAGGAGCCTGAAATCACATGCTGTAAAGTCAATGTTCTTCTGATGTGGGAAGACAGTTTGCATTTACTGAACACTTGTGCCATCTAGATACTGTGATGAATATCAGCATATAACAGTATTGCCAGCAGCTATCTCTAGAATGAAGGAAAACTTAATTTTCACTATTCCTATTCAGTTCTTTAACACTTGTGTTAGTTCTACCTTGGTTAAGGAGAAAATGGAGAAAAATACAAATGATTCATCTAGGGAAATGGGATATGTGTATGCAGTATTTTCTTTCAGAATAAAAAAAATGCTGTGGACATCTATGCAACTGGACAAGAATATCTAGCATATTTAGAATGATTATTAGTGAATTACTCAATTACTTTCATATTACCCAGGCTGCTCTTGAATATTTCCCTCAGTTTGATCAATCAGAAGCAACTATGAACTCAACTGCATGTGTCTTTTGTTCTTAAGAAGTAATGGCTTGATTTACCTGACACATTCACCAATTCAAATTATTTTGGCTAAGACATGATTACAGACAGCATTCTCTTGTCAACCAAGTCATTCTACAAACCTACAAAATTTAACTAATGTTATATGAGCTAAGTCCAATTCAATTCAGTTAAACACATTCTATTTCATTGTGAGTACTGCTGGTAACAATGTCTTAACTGATGAAAGTCAACCTGGGGTACTGATGAGGTGGTGATTTTATGCCCATGGACTGAGAACTGTGGCTAGGGAATAGAGGGGAGTGACATTTAATGCCTCTTCCCACCCAGATACTCTATTGTTGACAAAAACAAGTCATAAATTACCCATAGGCTTTGAATAATTCTTCTCACAAAATCAGTTGAATTCTTAATTTAATCATAGTTTATCTTTGGTTTTCATTTTACCAGGAAAGGAACCCCCTATATTGATTTACTTAAAATTGAATATCTTGAGTGGAAACTATGGGGGAATCATAGCACAAGCAGACCTGTATTTCCTCCTGTCTAATAATTACTCCTTAGAAATTCCAAGAGCTTCATATGGAGCATGTGTTTTCATGCATAGTTCACAGTTATTCTAATTTTGATAAATGAATTTAATAAAGAAAAAATCTTTTGTACATTTTTATTATAATTATAATAGAAATGACAAGAAAAGCCTATTTGGATACGCAAAGAAAATTCAGCTGTGCTGCCAAACAAATAAGCAAATAGAACTGCCTGGTTGTGTTAAATTAAACAAAAAAGTTGAAGTAAACAAAACAACAAAATATGTAGACTTAAGCTATATTAATTGCATGTGTAAAATTTGAGGTAAAACTTTTGCTATGAATGAATTTGAGCCAAAAGTTCTTTTTAGGAATAAAAAATCAGTTGAAACTTCTCTTTTTTTAAGCCCCTGTCCGTGGATGAGAGTGATAAGAAAGCCTTTGCTTTTATTTGTTTATGAAGCATTTTGAGATGTATTCTACTTTAAGTCTGGCCCTCTGGTTTATGAGAAGTTCTCTTATAGATCTCACAGTCTGGCCCTCATTTGGCTATGGAGAAAATTGACAGAGCTCGGCCCAAGGTACATGATTCGGTTGGACATCACACTTACCTGCTTGATTTGTGGTTACATTTACAGACACATATTGCCGGGCTCCTGGGCTCAAGTCGGACACTCCATTCACTGCCTCAATCTCAAAGGTATAGTTTGTGTGAGCGAGAAGATCCACCATCATGACAGAGGTGTTTTTCAGGCCGATCTGCTGGGGGAGGTACCTGACATGACCGCCACACTCGTCACACACACCTGCATGGGAGTTGCACTTCTTGCATGCAATATAATATGAGACATCTTTCCTTCCACCAGTGTCAGCAGGGGGAATCCATTCCAGAAAGACACTAGTTTCATTAACATTTGAGATGGCATTCCGAGGAGCGGAGGGGGGTCCTGGTTTGCAAAGTAAAGTGAGAAAAACATATTTTAAGATGATAACATTAGGCATTGTTTACTACACAAGTCCCTGGTCTGAAGGAGAAAAATAACTTCGCAATCAGTCTTTAAATAGGGAGAATGCAAGAGTCATCAATTTGCAGTAATCTTTGAAAAATCTTGTTCGGGTTTTGTAGAGACAATTGTGGGATTTATACCCTAGAGAAATAACTTATCTTGGCATTGTTATAACTGTTTTGCCTATTGTAAACGTAAGGAAGTATGGAGTAAAACTAGATGCGAAAATAATTTAGATGAAAAATTATATATTAAAAAAGTGGAGTCCTTTGGCAAATCCAAGGAAAAATTCTCCTTGGGGACTGGACTGATTACTTCCTCATTGAGATCTTTCCCAGAAACCTAGCAAGTACACATGAAGGATTTACTAAGCAATGAGCACAAGTGAAAATAGGATTTGTCAGTGTGGCTCTTGACTACAAATTTTGCAGCAAGTAAAACAGTCTTAGCTTTCCTTCAAAATAAATTGCATATCCACAGATAAATCACCAACAGAATTTGAAATCTTTCTCATATGTCAAGAAATATCTAGAGTTTAAGTGGTCAGACACTACAATGTATAATAAAACTTGACTTACTTTGACATTGTTTTAATATATTAGCTCTGCAAATTGTGAATTTTACTTAATGGGAAATCAGAAATTTATTTATAAATAACTCTCAAACACACTATGAGAGTAAGAATGAAAGTTTTCATATCTTGAAGGATCAGCAGAACAAATATACATGTAAATAATAAACAATATCCTTTTGCATTTTACATTATTTCTGAAACTAATAATTAGCTTACTGAAGAGAACTGAAACCAATTCCATATCAGTGTGACTATTGTATACCACTCTGGTGGGGGATGTTGATTAAGAGATAGGCTTTGCATGTGTGTGGGCCGGCGATAAATGGGAAGTCTCTGTGTCTTTCTCTAAATGTTGTTGTAAACCTAAAACTGGTATAAAAAAATAAAGTCTTTTAAAAAGGAATTTCATAATGTCTATGTCCACAGTTGCTTTTCAAATACTTAGAATTATAACTTCAGTCAGTTGTTAATTGTGTATGGTCAGATGTTCCTGAAGTAAAAATACATTTATATTTGTTTCAGATGTAATAAGTAAAGATTTCCCAACAGGGAAGAGAAAGGACTATAGTGGTAGCTGAATGGTTCATAAGTATAAATTGAGCTGTTTGGGATGGCATAGCCTAGTTATCTTAATATTTGCTGTTTTAAGTTTAGACATTATTATTAATTTCTACCTAACATTCATTAAGCCATGACTGTTGAAGACTAAATTTAAATAAAGTGATAAAAAAGCTACCTGATATTTACAAGATGCCTTTTAAATTAAAGGACCCCGTAACCTAAGAATTATCATTTTTGGCAAAATAATCCCTATTTTGACTATATCTATGGTTGAACTCTGTGAATTTTTCCATACATACACCATCACATACTTCAGTATAAAACAGTTACTTTTAAGTTGAAACAATTACCTAAGAGGGAAATAAAGTTTTATTTTTTTTACTATACACTCTAATTTAACAGTGGAAAGTTGTGGAAAAAATGTTTGAGATCAAAATGTTACAGGTTTATTTCTGAAGAAAAAGTAAACAGACTTGAAATACATCTCATTCAGATAGATATCAAACTTTTTTCTTCCCTGTCAACTGAAATAAAGCCAAATTTAACACCTTTCCTCTAAATCTGTAAAAATACATCAGAGTTGGACTCCTCCTTTTCTTCTGACTGCACTACAAACAGTCTCTCAAAATTTTGTGAGGACATGTATGCCTCTTAATGTCAAAAAGAAACTCAAATTCTAATGAAGCTCTAAAGTAGAGGTAAAAAGTAGGAGCTCAGACGGGCATGCACCTAAAAATAGCATAATGAAATCCCACTGCCTGCTAATACATGTGATATGTGAACCAAAACAGAACTATGTACCCTTGATTGAAGCAGATTCATCAAAATCTTTTTTGTTTTTCTTTTCTTATAGATTTATAGCATTTTATTTTCCAGATTTCTAGATATATGTAGTATATGTATTATATATATGGAAGGAATTGGAACCATAATTTTAATTCGAAAGAGCTAAAGCAATAGCAAAATTCAAGATACTCATGTGAACACGTGAACATCAATCAAGCCATCCATTCAGGGGAACATTTGCAGTATTTGTGCTGTTATGAATACAATTATAAATGGAACGCACGCGCTCACAGAATATATATTAGAAAGATCTACACAAGTCCCAACAGTCTTTTGAGAAATGCGTACAAATTAATGTTCTTTTGAAACACAGTATTAGAAATTCACACACCTGGGAACAGAAAATTTGAAGCCTCAAGTCCTGTAAGAGGACGAAGCAGTCCCTGCCACCAGAGCACAGTCTCATCCCAAAGGTAACAAACTTACAGAAAGGGAGACTCAATTCTATGCTGAGAAACAGGAAGATCATGGCTGGATCACTTAAAGAAAAGAATTATTAGAAAATTAAGGAAATTTAAAAGATACTTCAAGACGTGGTTTTCTCTCCCTAATTTACCAGTCTATTATCTAGCCACATTTCCCTCTACTTGGGCATTCTTTTGCTCTGAATAATTGAAATGATCTTTGCTGTAACCAATGTGTATCACTTTCAATTATAGTATTATCTCTTCTATTCAAATGCAACCCCCTAAAAGTGTATGTAATAATGTCATTTACTTATTTGAATAGGACTTGTTTATAATTAGTAACCATCTAATCCATAAAACTAACAGTCTGGTGATAAAAGAATGGCCTTTAGCAATGTAAAGGTAATTAATATCAATTTATGAAAATATGTCTCCCTGACACTACAAAATTCAAATATTGAGGTGCAGATAAAATTTTAGTTTGTGATAATTTATTAAAGGAATTGTATCCCTGTTTATATTTAACAGTAGAATGAATGTCCTAGAATAGATATTAGATTTCAAAAAGTTTTGTCATCATCTTTGAGAGCAATAACAGCTTTCTGGAATCAAAAATAATAAAACAAGGCAAAGTCATGGATATTGAACGTAGTGAGGAAAGGGGATTCACTTTCTTCCCTTTCATTTTGAGCTTTTGTTTGATTTCGCATAGATGCTGAATGTGGAAAATTTATGAAAGGATCTTTGTCATATACACAAATGTGCTTCCTTTTCAGAAATCTGTGGAACACTAGAAAAACAAAAACACCAAAGACATTGTTGGATGTGGATGCTTCCACTGCAAATGTCAGAATTAAATGTTTACTATTCATCATTCTAGTGATATGATTATGTGATATAATTAATAATACTTAAGACCACTCACTAATAAGAAACATGACAACTGCTTGAAAGTCTTAGCTAAAACTTTGGTTTTATATTTGACTCCTAAATATTGTTTGCCAACCCACACCACTCTATGTGGTTTTTCCCACCTTCTTTTATAGATGACCTTCTCACTGGACCTTGTAGTTTAGTGAGGCAGGTAAGAGAAAGGAAAAAAAAAAAAACCCAAAAGTGCTATTTATTGCATGGTTATGTGATCAGAAGCCCGACTTGGGAGAAGAAGAATGAAAAAATTAAAAAAATAAACTTTAATGTGAATAGGGAAATGGGTTCATCAAAGACATGTTTAGCTATCATGAACACTAAAAGAAATCACAACATAAAACAAAATATTCTTTACCTGTCTTAGATGTTGAATTTGAAAGTAGGGAAAATGAATGCTTCTAACAGCGAGTGATAAAAGAGACTCAAACTTTCCAATGCTTACTCAAGAAAATCGAAATTTGGTAAAAAAACCACTATTTTGGAAGATTAAACATTACGCCTGTTTTAGGAAAAATGGTAATAGAATGTAACAGGCTGCATCATGCTCTATCTTCAGAGTGGTGAAAGTTAGTATCACCAGATATCAGTGGGTTTCCTTACTTGTGCATGCCATTGTGGGTGGATCAGACTCCCTCCTGAAATAATCCTTTTCACAGACACAAGAGGTTGAAGCTTCCTCATGGGTGTAACTGTGAGGTGGACATTTGCTGCAGCTCTGGCTGTGAGGTGAGGCTTTGAAGAACCCAGGTCTGCACACTGTCAAAAGAAATAAGAGACTAAGCTTTTCCCTGGAACAGATGCAGTGTTTGTTTTGTGAATAATGTCATTATTTTGACTAGTATACACAGATTACATATAACACAATATTTGCATTAATTTCAAAAATGTTTCATAAGCTTCTGAATCATAAATAACAGGCTACTCATTCAGATAATCAAATATTTAAGTATTTAAATCAAGCATGTCTGGAATGTGTGTATTTTTTAGTGATTTTTATGCTGCAGGAGCTTATAAGAAATTATATTATAAGATACAAGTACTTATATGTACTTAAAACTAAAGTAGGGCTTTGAGTATAGTTTTCATTAACTCTGTTATTAATACAAGTGTGTTGAAGAAATGCTAATTATCTCCGATGCTCATAAAACAGTAAGGTACATAGCAGGTGTAAGAAAATTAATAACTAATAGGTGTTAAAACTATACAAATTTTGTTAGGTTTGGGGGAATGCATGGATGAGCTGGTGTGTCATTCACATTACATTGATTTCAGGAGGAGTCCAATATTAGGCACTTATTTCATGTTAGAACTTCTATTTTATTCAATAAGCATCTATTCTGATATCAGTCATATTTATACTGTATAAATTATTATGATCTATAAATGGTAGAAAATGTGTCTTATTAAACTTTACATTCATAATACTTATCCCAGTGTTTGACCAGAGTAGATGATCCTAAATTGTTATGTCATGCACAAATGAATGAATGACATAGCATGAAGATTATAACTGAACTATTCAGAATCACATAAAGAAAATGTTCTTTGGATATTTGTGTTAACATTTCTGTCAGTGGTCAAGTAAGTGCTAACAGAGTAAATCTTTTTTATTCTGCTCATTCCTTAACCTCTTCTGTCTTTCTTTCTTCTGAATGGCTAATAATCCCAAACACTTATTCCAATTGCCCAATATATGGGCCAATTGTAAACCATCAAACTGAAGGTTTCATTACCTTTTAGGGATTAGGTTACATAAAACTAATCAACCACATATATCTTTTCTATTTTCAGAATTCAGTACATACACTTAAGAGCATTTATTCAAACATCAATGGAAATTGCTAGAGCTCAAAGGTAAACTTGTATTTCAATGGAAATATTTGATAGACATAATAAATTTTGGTTAATTTTCATGTGCTATAAATAATTTGGGTTTTTAGTAATCCATGCTAAGGCTTTTTGCCATCACCATGAATAATCAGGAATTGACAAAAATGAGAAGGTACCTTCTCAGTAGATCTAATTATAGTGATAGCAAAGTCTTAATGCTCTTATAAATTCAGAGAGAATATAAAAGGTATTTGAAAGATAAGAAGAACTTTTTGATAGTATTAGGGACATTCTTGTAGTTAAATGATTAGGGAAATATTTAAATATTATTTTTCTCATAATAGGGTTGCTGTAGCAGCCAATACCATTCCTAGCTAAGTTACACATTTTTTTCTTTTATTCTCTTCTGTAAAACCATTCTCATTTTAAATATTATTTTCAAAGACATGAAGTGTCAGTCCACAATTCTGCCTATTTGGAAATCAGTGATCATTTATGAAACAAGTCATTTATTTCCTTTTAATGAATGTTAAAAGGAATAAGTTAAACTTAAGTTAACTTAAAAACTTGTTTTGATACCATATATAACACTAGTATTTAACCTTTCATGAAAACTTTGGAAACAGAAAGTAATATAAATGTCATTTAAAGTGGCAAGTGTATCTTTCTCATCTGCAGTTTAACAAAATCCTTTCAGCAGATGTAGTGGGACAGGAATTTTGCTTGGTACTAGGTAACAGAGATAAATAAGATAGACATGTGTCTGCCTTTATGAGTCTTAAAAGTATTCCACGAATAATTACAAATATGATTATGATCGAAAAAAGAAACAGCATGGAAGTGAAAATTGATACCTAATTTAGACTGGAATATCAAAAAGACTTCCTAAGGAAACTGAGCCTCTGTTGAGATTAAAACAAAATATTAAAAAGGGAAATTATCCAATCTGCATTTGCATTAGGGGGGTATTAGAGTGCATTAGCGTGCATTAGAGAGGCAATACCTTGCAAAGGAAGAAAACAGGTGGAGAGCAAATAAGGAGATAGAGAAAACTAAAAGATCAGGATGATAGAATTAAAATGGCAGAGATAAAGTTAAAGGGAAAAGGACACCAGGTCACACCTTAGAGGTTTTATAATTTGGGGTCATTACATAATTTTAAGCAGAGAAATATGAAGATCACAATGATGTTTGAGAGATCAGTGTGGGTAATAGTTTGGAGAGGAGTAGGGATGGAGTCATTCTCTCAGAGAACGCCGGGTATGAAATGAGTTTGGGGGAAGATAATGATTATGTTTAAGGTATTATTTAATTTGATATAGTTCAAGAAATTCAAATAGTAGTATAGAGAGGAAAACAGCGAACTCAATGTTATCCAAGAAAAAAATGTATATGCAATTATTCATTGCCTTTAAATCATGGCCCCAAATGGGACCTACAATGCTGCTAGACAATCTTAGTATTATTTCCTTAGTTAACTTTGGTTTTCAGCACCAACATTATTTTGTAGCTTCTCCTCTCTCTTCTTATTCCTTAGAAGCTCTATTCCTTTGTGATCTCTTGCTGGTACATTTTTCTGTGTGCTGAGAAAACAGAAGTCATTAAAGAAACTTGCTTATTTTCTTACCACCAATCTCCAAATCTATATGCACTTGGGCTGCCATGCTGTCTACCTTCCTTCTTATGAAAATGGAAATGTGTTTTGATTCTATCAAAGAAAAATATCTTTATTTGAATTAAGAACCTCATCTCTACTCTTGAGAGTAATCTTTCAAATATCTACTATCCCTTTTACATGCTCAGTCTCTCTCTCTCAATCTCTTCCTCTCTATCTCTCTCACCTGGTCATTCATATCACCCCAATACAGTTTTCCAGGATTTTTCAATGGACACAAAGTGAAGCAAAACAAACGAATAACAATAATAAACTATCAATCTCATTGATCCCAATTCTCCCTGTAGCTATCAAATAGTTTTGCTCCCCTTCAGAACACAATTTCTTAAATTATTATTCCATACATACATCTCTAGTTCCTATTTATTTTTTTTTAACATTTATTTATCATTGAGAGACAGAAAGACACAGAGTATGGTCATGGGAGGGGCAAGAGAGAAGGAGAATCTGAAGCAGGTTCCAGGCTCTGAGCTGTCAACACAGAGCCACATGTGGGACTTGAACTCACAAACCGTGAGATCATAATCTGAGCTGAAGTCAGAGGCTCAACAGACTGAGCCACCCAGGCTCCTCTCTAGTTACTATTTTAAATCAAACATTGGTACGGTCCACTTCCCTGAAATTGTTTTTGTTAAGATTGCAGTTATCTTGTTGCCATACTTCTCAACAGCATTTGATCATGTCCTTTTTGGGAAAATCCAATTAATTTTACTACAAAATGCAAGCATAGTCTGCAAGTTTCCACATGAAAAGAAATCCTTCAAATGTGGTCTCCTCCCACACTCCCTGTCTCCATCCATACTAATCTACTTATAATTTCTTGTACTTGAGAAACTCTTCTATCTGCTTCTGAATATTGCAGGGAAAGCATTCTAGACTAAAAGAGAAGAAGTGTAAGAAAAAGTTTGTAGTCTATGCTAAGGAAATTAGATTTAATCTGAATGCATTTGGAAGACACCAAGTATTTGTTTTTGAGGGCACTCCTTCTGTCAAGCACTGTGGCAAGGAATATTTATATTGTGGTCAGAAAATAAAACGTGTACTGGAGAGTACCCTGAAACCACAACATATCTGGGGAGACCAAAAATAAAGAGTGATAATCAAAAGAAGCAAAATTGAATTTTTTGCATTTTAATTATGGCAATAGTTCATAAATAATTATTAAGGTGAGTAGTAAAATTTCTTTTAATTCCAACTTTATATGGTTTACTTAAACACTTAAGCAAAAAGGAGCTTCTGCAGCAAAATTGTGTCAAATAATATTTGCATGCTGCCTAAACATTAGAAAATAGTACATCAGTCCATTTAAGTTGAAGGAAGAGTAGGAGACAAGAAATGTATCCTATGTTAATATGCTTCATTAAGTGATTAGTCAATCCTTAGAGAGAAGGAAACTTTTTTTTTTGGAAGGAACTATTTTTAATAATTCCTATTTTGTACATGCTCCAAAGTCCTTTTATTCCATGATGCTAGTGATGATCTCCCTGGCTACATAACCTTTCCTTACACATCTTTTAGATCTAGAAACTATTTAATATTAAATGGTTAGCTATTTAACATTAAAACTATTTAATAGCATATTTGCCATATGCTAATGACATATAGCAAAATTTTTGTAATAATTTTATGTGTAAGAATATTCACCTGCTCCCGACTATATATACACATTCTGGAGAATGGAAATAGTTCATTTGATTTTCAATATTTGTAGCATAATTCATTGTTTTGAGTACATATTCAGCAACATTTATTGGGTACATTTGTGTCATCAGGGTAAAAAAGATATAGCAGAACGTAATAAAAGCTGATGAAGTTAAGTTATTTAAATATTAAGTCTTGGCAAGTAAATAATAATATGTATTAGTTACATCTACACTGACTACTTTAGAAGTTTTACAGAAGCTACCAACACTCCAGTTTTCATATTTATTTAGAAAATAAGAATGTTAATTACACTATTAAAATAGTTTAAAAAATCTAAAGCAAATGTACATCATCAGTGTATGAATTTCATTTCTTAAAGTTGCAGAAAGGTGTTGCCTAATCTAACAAGAAAATGTTTTGAAGTTCTCAAAATTGAAAACTAATTTGACAATAAACTATTTGTAAAAAAAAAAGAAAAAAAAAAGAAGTTCTCAAAATTGCCAAAAAAGTTTAAACTGACAATTTGGGATTTTCCCCACACTTTATTAAGTCAACTAAATTATTTTTAATGTTCCCAAAAAACTTTAGCCTTAAAGGTCCATCACCCTTGGGATACCTACGTGAATTCATTTTATAATTCAGGAATATGGTCAACAACAACAAAAAACTCACAAAATTCAGCCCCTCTTGTTTTCCGAGCTGTGGGGTAAACATACTCTTTGTGCTGCATGTTCTTCTCTCTCTAGATACCAGCAATCATGGCTCCCTCATCTTCACACCAAGTGCAAACTATTTCTTCCCTAAACTACATCACTGCACTTCCTACCCTCCTCAATGTGGCCTCTTCTCTCCCTTTAGTTATGGAGGGTTTTTTGTCAGCCTTCTGGAAGATTTCTGGAGTATTTAGGATTTGATATTTATTTGTCTTTGTGGGGCAAGAGAAGGTTAGGATCTTCCCTTTCTGCTGCCATTTTGGGGACTTCTTCTAGAACAAGAACATTATTGATAAATATATTAAGTCTTTTGGTCTCTTTCTATTTATGTTTATGCTTATAATTTAGTCCTACTAAATATTAATAGAAGTCCCAATAATATGATAATTATAAATGAAGAGTAAAGTTAATTGCTATAGATCTTTTAGATATTTATTCATTCAACATATGTAATGAGCCATGCTTATGTGTCATAAACTATATAGGACACTGGACATGCATACCTAATTAAAACCTATTCATTGCCATCATTCCATTAAATAACTCAGTCATGTGTAACAATTGCTTATACATATTTAGTCTGGTGCATATTTAGACTTTCATTAATTGTTTAATGTTGTTCAGTATTAATATACACACTTTTAAAAAACACTCAAAATGAGAA
Source organism: Hyaena hyaena (assembly GCF_003009895.1). NCBI lineage: Eukaryota > Metazoa > Chordata > Mammalia > Carnivora > Hyaenidae > Hyaena > Hyaena hyaena. The sequence continues at coordinate 98,183 of NW_024081722.1, read as the reverse complement.
TTTAAAAATAGTTTGTGTGTGGGCATGTGTGTGTGTTTGTGTGTGTACAGAGACAAAAAATCATGGTTCCTCAGTAAGAGACTAAACACATATATAATGCAATATCTTCCAATTAAAAATAAAATACAGATGGGTAATTTTAGAAACTTTAGGATTGTTTGACTTTAACATTTTAATGTTTGTAATATGTATCTTTTATACATCTTTTATACAAAATATATTCTATATTTTATAGAAATATTGTATTATGTAGCATCAGTGATCAATTGTAATACTGAGCCACCTCCCATAGTTCAGATAAGAAACTATTCCCTCTCCTACAGTTCAGAAAAGACCAGAGTATCCTTAAATGTAGTAAAAAAAAAAAAAAAAAATGTAGTAAAAGAGATTATGCACCAATATCTCTTTCTACTTTACATCTAAGATTAGAGTTTATATACTTCGTAACTAATAGCTAGCAAAATTAGAAAATACTCAAAATTTAAAACATACTGAAGAAAATATGTATCAGTGTAACTAACTTATAAGCTAGGACGGAATGTTTTCTTTGCTCAAGTAAAGCATGTTGATTCAATTATATTTAGTTCAAAAGTATTAATTGACAAGGGATATGTTTCATAAGATAAAATAGTTAAAATAAACTTAAATATTAGTTTCACAAGTCTAAATACCAAAAATCTTGCATAGTATTCTTGGAAAACATCCTACAGTGGTATGACAATATATTTCTCCACCTTGGCAACATGGACATGCTGAAGATATAGTAACAAACCATGAGGCTCCTTGTGGTTTGGAAAGGACTGACACATGACCCCTAAGCTATGGGTAGTTGTAAATCATATTACCACTTTATATTTATTTAGTTGAATCTTATTAAAATAAAAGACATAATTTCAGCAATTTTTCAAAGCCTTCTACAACCTATCTACATTAGAATGAATATTTATTGGAGATAATAGAACTCATGGTATCTATCAAAGCAGAGGTTTTTTTCCCTGTAGTTATTGATGGATTCAAGTTTTCTATAATAACACATTATGATAATTTTAAAGTTTTAATTATTAATTTTACTGGATACTTTTCATGTCTCTATAGTTTCAATAGATATTTAAGGTGCTGAACAGTTTTGCTCTCCCACTCAAATAAATATGAATCAGTTCAGATCAGCATACTTCAATAGCAGTGTGTGTAGGATATGTATGTCAGTGTGTGTATGTGTGTGCAAAACACTATTGATATTGGTTACATATTTTCCCTTTTATTGACACTTTACTTAGATAAAGATTGAAAAGAATACATTGAAGGATTTAGGAGAAGTTAGTATAACCTATTTTTGAACTGAATATTGTACCTCCTCTACTTTTAAACATTATCCTTATTTTTTCATAGATACAAACAAAAAGTTATCTATCTAAACAAAGAGTTAACCTTGACATCAACAAATACTGTATGCAGTTGTTTTATTATATCATTTTGGACCTATGAACAACTTTGCTTTTGAGCAGTTTTTCACAATTTAAATTCTTTGTAAGTTAGGAAGCATGAACTATCAGATATGTTTGATGAATCCAGATCTCAGTGCATTTGTAACTTAGAAAATCAGAAAAATAGTAACTAATTTAAATCAAATTAAATGACTTTTGAATTTTAAATGGTAAATATTCTGGTACTTTCTTTTAGTATTCATTCAATTGGTGAGAGGATTAAAACAAAAAAGAAAAAAAGAATAAAAACACAGTAGATGACTAGATTATGAAACATTGATTTTAAAATTCCTTTTTAGAATACCTAAATTCTTTTTCTTTTTTAAATTTTTAAATGTTTATTTATTTTTGAGAGAGAGAGACACAGAGTGTGAGGAGGGGAGGGTCAGAGAGAGAGGTAGACATAGAATCTGAAACAGGCTACAGGCTCTGAGCTGTCAGCACAGAGCCTGACTGACATGGGGCTTGAATCCATGAACTGTGAGATCATGACCTGAGCTCAAGTTGCCCGCTTAGATGACTGAGCCACCCAGGCGCCCCACCTAAATTCTTTTTAGAGTATCTAAAAGTTAGCACCATCCCTTGAAAATATTTTCAACATATTTTTATGAGTTAGTTCATTTCCAAAATATATTTCTTTCATATCTTCCAAAGCAAAATTAATGTGATTATTTTATAAGTTTAGAAAAAAGCCAGAAATCTATGTTTTTGAAAATAAACTTATTACAGAAAATTGTACAAAAGGGGAAATCTGTAGATAAATGCTATCTTACCTATTACACACCACAAAGCTTATAAAATTTATAAAATTTATAAACCTTATAAAAGGACATAATTTTATCTTCTCTAAATTAAAACATAACCAAGTTCCCTACTTAAGTTTTTCTCTCATTGTAGGTACAGGTAATTTTTCTGTACAAATTGCTGGAACCTGATGTCATCTAGGCCTTTTCACATTATTTCATACTGAATATGTTAAAAACTAAACACTGATGAATAGCATAAAGTAATCTTGTATCAGCCTTTAGTGTTTTTCCTCATTATTGAATGATTCAATCCATGTGCTTTTCTGAACATTATTTGTGATAATATGTTTACTGCCTTGATAGAAGGGACGTATTATTTAAATATTAAGCTAAATGCTTTATCCTGTAATTGAAAGAAAACCTTATATCCTGTGTATTTGATCTGATGTATCCATTATTTCTAGAATCAGGTAGTGAAAGCCAGTTTGTTTACCTCATGTCTGTATGGTCATAAAATAAGTCCAGTTATGAATCATGAAGGGAATATGTGCCAGTTAATGCAATAAAACTTCCATGAAGGGATAAAAAAATACAACACAACATATGTTATGAAAGTATATGCAATGTCTGGCTCAGGGTCTTGGCCTTAACTGCTAAGGTAAAAATAGTGATTTCTGTTATGAACATTTCTCCTTGCACCATTGGGCATTACATCTTAGTTCAGCAACTCAGAAGACAATACTGACTGTGCAAAAAAATAATATTTCTTCTGATATGATGAAAAAGTACACATTAAATACACACATTAAATTTAAACACATGAATTTTAAATCAACATAAATTAACACATTAATTTTAAAATAAAGAATAAACCATTATATGTAGTATAAATGCATTTGTGATTATATTGTCTCTTTAAAAATCAAACAACCACAGCAAAAGGAAAATATAGTCCTTAGTATAGTCACAAAATTACTGCTCTGATTGATTATAATTTATGTAAAACCTTAACAATGTAGTTCTTTTAAAAGCATAGGTAGATATAGAAAGATTAAATATAAAAAGTGCTTGAAAACTATAATTTGCCTTAAAACAAAAGACATTTTCAAAAATTGCTCTGATAATTTGTGGGAAAGCATATGTGGAGTAGAAGATGGAGCTAATTTTTAGCCAGGAATATAAATACAAGGACGTATAACGGAAGCATAAGTCATGCTGTTGTCCTAAACCAGTTTTCTGCAAATTGTACACTGAGAATAAAAATGGATCAAACCAGTTTGCAAGTGTTCAACTCATATCTACGTAATACTGTTCTTTCAAACTGAAGGTCTGTGAATTAGCAAAAGCAACTGGTTAGTGCAGCTCATTTGGCTAAAGCAGTCATCCTATTGCCCCTAATTTTCAGTGTGCAAATGTCCTACTGTGTCTCAAATTAAGCAATTTCAGATGTCATCATTAGGAGCAAAATTTTTTATTCACAGAATGGGAACTTCATACCCAAAATAGCTTGGTAAAGACTTGGTCTTTAAAATTAAACCTTATTTCTAAAACTTTTACCAAGGCAAACTGTTAAATATATTTTATAACATCATATATTACATTATTTTTATTTGTCTATGTTTAGTTCACATATATTTTCTTTTTAGTTTATTGTGATCAGCACTAGAAAATTAGTCGATCATCCCTAGCATTTAGTTTTATGCCCTAGCTATCTGGCAATCTCAATTTCAAAACCAGAATGGGTCTTGGCTTTTTTTCAGAAGCCAGAGCAGGAAGAAAAAGGAAGCCAGAAAAACAGTAACTCTAAATGGTTGATCTCAGGGATGATTAGAAAGCAGTTCTTTATTTTGTAATATGGAAACTTAAACTTTTGGGTTATAATCATAACCCAAATTAGATTATATTTTAAAGCATATTCTTTTTCCATTGTCATTTTATGATTATCACCATCTATCACCATGTCATCATGTGTCGTCTTTTCTAGCCACATAACATAGAGATAATAATAACAATAGACATACTAATAAAACAAACTGACATATATTCAGCATGTCTACTGGTGCCAGTTAGTGAGTGAAACACTACACAGATCCATATCATTTAATTAGTACAATGAAGATATGAAGTCAGTGGATTAGTATCTCCATTTCATAGATACAAGGCTAAGCAATCTGCCTAAGACTTTACAACCAGCCGGCATTAACTGGTGAGTCTGGGGATTCAGCACAGATGTATTTGGTAACACAGCTCAGCTTTCTCACTGTTACTCTGGAGAAAGCAGACCTTGAAGTATTGTCTTTCTGGTTCTTGGGTAATAGTCACTGTCCATCTAATTAACCATTCTCAAGGACTGAAGATTGCTGAGGGCATTTTAAATGTATTGTATGTGATATAGAATGTTATTAGCCAGATATAAATTCACTAGTTTTTCTTATTACTGTGTTCTCCACAGTGCTTGTTCTTAACTCTCAGTCCATGTGGCCATCCATATACTCTCTCTTTTTTGGTTAGAAGAGCATAGACTTCTAGGTCACACAAATTTGAGTTCAAATCTTAGCAATTTTACATTATATCTATATGATCCTTGAGAGAAACTTTATAACCTTGAGTCTAAATTTACTTCTCTGTAAAATACGGGTATTTGTAAGTACTTAATTATATAATTAAATAATATTTATATGATATGTGATATACTTGCACCCATAAATGCATAGCACACAGCTTGACAGAGAATGAGTATTCAACAAATGATACTCTTTAAGAAACTATTATAATTCTTATTGAGGGGGAGGGGCAAGATGGCAGAGAAATAAGGAGCTCCGTACCTGCATTCACGCCCAGGCATCACACGGAAAAGATCTGAAGCCATCAGAAACCATACCACACCCAAGAGATTGGGAGAGAAAATACAGACTCCACTGAGAAAGCCTTCTAATGGCTACCTCAAGAAACAAGCCGGAGTACACAGGGTGGAGAGTCTCAAATATCACTACAAATAGGGAAATAAAATAACCAAGGTCCCAACAAGAGAGACCAAGAGATACCATTCAAAAAACTCTCTGAAAGGATAGGCTCTGGACAGTCAAAGAGTCTTCTTGGATATAGCAGTGCTCATAGATACAGAGAGATAACAGGTCTTTAAAACCAACAAGAGCCGGAAGCTAACTAAAATGACGAAACGAAAGAGCTCTCCTCCAAAGAAACTCCAAGAAGAAATGACAGCTAATGAACTGCTCAAAATAGATAACAGCAGCATCACTGAACAAGATTTTAGAATAATAATGGTAAAATTAATAGTTGGGCTTGAAAAAAACATAGCAGACATCAAAGAAACTATGGCTACAGACAGAATGGAAAATAAAAATAGGCATGAAGAATTAAAAAATGCGATAAATGAGATCCATAATAAATTAGAGGCCTCCAATACACGGATTGAAGAGGCAGAAAGGAGAAT